>NW_024885532.1:7054830-7271372 GCF_019232065.1 Centrocercus urophasianus
GTTAAAGATCTCTCTCTAATCTCCAATTTCAGTTAACAAGTATCACTGCTTCCATTAGCCAAGTAGTTTGGGCATTGTTAAGAGTATTCTTTGCCCAAGGCAATTGTTACTTGGCTAATGATCTATTTGGAAGCAATTGCAAGTGGTTCAGAATGTAATTGGCACAATGAAGAAAATAATTTTATTGCAAATCAGACAACACAAATGGTAGCCTAGAGCCCTAGACATGAAAATTTGACTTTATGAATGTGCTTAATTTACACATGAGTAATCCAGTGGCAGTCAAAGGCAAAGCTATCAGCTTGCCTTTTTTTTCTTTCTTTTTTTTTTTTTTTTCCCCTCACTCTTGGTCTACATTTAATAAACAATGGATATTTCCAAGTTCTTATAAGATTTTCAAGCCACACCATGTCCTGGTTTAATCTAAGATGCAAGTAATTTTCTTCCTAATAGCAGGTATGGTTCTGTGTTATGATTTAGGATGAGAGTATTGCTGATAACATACCAGTGTTTTAGTTGTTGCTGAGCAGTGTTTACACTGTAAGACAAGGACTGCTTAGGTTTCTCACACCTCTATGCCAGCAAGGATATTGGATGTGCACAAGGAACTCATTCTTCCAGGAGCATTAACATTTGTTTTTAGTTATTATGTTTATTATGTTTTTGATTACATGACACTATAATGGGATTTTGAAAGAAATCATTAAAGTAATTAGTAGGTTAGATAGTAAATACTTTGAGAACTGCATTATTCTTAGTTAAAAGCTGGTTCAGATTAGCTATTTTAAGAATGCAATTTAATATTCTTCAAGCTGTTTATTTCAAGGACTCCATTATAATTACTGTATAAGTATTCCTTGTACTTGAATGTTAATGATAATTTCTTCACAGCTGTACTACATAAGCTACCTTTATACAAAAGTATAGTGACCACTATATATAAACTTTTGCATTTTCTTGTATTAGTTTAACATTTATATGAGTGTATCAGTATTTATATGCCCAATGGGATGTTTAAATAGTGAAAAGTGATGTTTTTAAATGTAACATTTATTTGACCTCTTCAATAAAATTTTGCTTATTACCAAATCATCCACATACATATCTGCATTTCCCTGGGCTCAGAGACTAAGTAGAACAGAACTAACCTAGTTTTAAATTCAAAAGAACAGAATTTTAGTGGCTTATTTATGAGAAATATTTATCTTCTTGTATAGCATACAGCATGGAGATCTTTTCTACTCAGAAAATAATAAAACAAAAATACTGATTCCTCCTTAAAAGCTAATTCCTGATTTGGTGTGAAGATTCCCTCAAAATAATGAGTGGAATTACAAAATTTAACCATCTAATGTCTTAAACTGTTTTTTATACCCTTCAGAAGTTCTCACAGTACTGTATTTCACATGAGTCAAGAAGAAAGAAGGAAACTTTACACTCCTGGAAATGTTATGTTGGTTTGTTTTTACTGTAATATTGCTTAAACTTATTACTGACAGCAGCAATAAAGACCTGAAAATAAAAATCCTTCACTGTCAGCGGTGGTTATTGAATCAGAAATCATCTACACATGAGAATTCTTACATTTTTTTTACATTTGAATAAAATCAAATGGAACAGTGATTGAACAATGTTCAACCTTATTGACTGACTGAACCATAGATGGGATCAGAAATTAGAATTGTGTCCACTGCAAATTCCAATTTAAAAAAAAAAAGATACACCCTCTATTTGAATGAAATATTAAGTATTCCAACTTTACAATGAAATGTAAGTTGTAAACTCATTAGAGACATTTTTTAGAAAACAAAAACAAATAATTTCCTTCTGTTTTGAAAATATGTAAAAGGAACTAATGCATAATTTGCAATTCACACATAATTTATAGAATAAGTGTTTAGAAGAACTTGTTACTGAAAATATTTGTTACTGAAATACTACATGAGTGTATGGTTTATATGATCATAATTTGATATCATAGTAAGTCAAGATAGTAATAGCAGAAAAAAATAATAAATTTTTAATGAGGCAGTGGCTTTTTTCATTCCATTCCCAACTTGAAAAAAAGTTCTGCTGGGAAATTTTGTTCAACTCTGTTTTGTTATTTTCATATCACAGTTCTAGATACTTTAAATGCATTTTTAAACTTTAATTATAAAAAAAAAAATACCATTAAAATTCAGAAAGGTTATTAAGGACATCTGAAATGTAATTACATTAACTTTGTGTATATTTTTTGCTTTACTGATGTTATAATACTGCATTTAACTCAACTTTCTAGCCATTAATTCCTGTGACACCACACTAATTTAAAAAAGCAGAAAAGTCATTATGCTAAGCAAGTAATCAGACAGAAAGAGAGAAAACTATCAAGGGTAGTAAATGCTGCAGGGCAAATCTGTTGCAAAAATTATGCTGGGAAAGAAAAGCATAGAGAGAAGCCAAATACATGATGTACATTAATCTAAATTCTAAAATGGGAGATATAAACATTTTCCCTGAAGAAAATTTTCTGCTAGCCTTTGTGTTCATAGAGTTCTCTTCCTGTCTCATGCACGCAATTAAGTGGTTCTTTCTGACTCAGTTCCAACATAATGACTCCACAGAATCTGATCATAAAATTATAGTGTCATTTAAACAGCTATAACACTGTGTAGCCTTTTTGTGATTTCAAACTCTGCCTTACTGATTACTCCTCTTTATAATTCTGTTTGCTGAATGCTATATATTGGGAGGATAGTATTTTATATTTCATGGGGATGGGTTGGAATTTTTTTATTTTTCATTTTTTTCCAGCAAGGATTTTACCTGTGGGATAATAATATTTATAAGGTACATAAAGAACTGGATTCCACATATGTAATTTCAGTTTTTGTAGGAATGACAATTAAGTCTCCAGAACAGCTGAGCTCCCTTGAGGAAAATAAAATAATAATTAAAATTATTGCAGCTTTGCTGACAATTTTTCTTTCCTCCATTCTCTGTACAGTATAAAAGGCAATATACAAAGGAAACACATTATTCCATATGAAAGGTTTTTGTTTGTTACTATTGTTTTCTAAAGTACTTACTGTCAGTATTATATGTCTTACTAAATTTCAACATTATTTCCTTTTGCAATGAAACTTTCATTTTTCTTGAGGAGAAGAACAGTTGACATAACAGAATGTGATACTACCTTCAACTCACATTAGCTGAAACTGGTAAATTTTCCTTATTATTGCTGTGGATTGTAAAACTATTCTGTGTTTCCACCAATGTGCCTGTGCAAATCAGTGGTGAAAGAATCAAGGATATACATATATGACATATGGTCTATAAGGATATACAAGGATACTACATATACTACATATACTAGTATGCAGTCTTATCATGAGGATAAAAAGCTGTAAAAGCATGTTACATTATTTATAGAACTCTATAGATGGAATATTTCATTTTAGAATCTTGAAGCACTTTTCTGCCATTCCTTAATAATAATAACATTCACATAACAATCTTGTAGGCATGCATTTTATTCTAAAGATGCAGAATCAGAGAAAGTTAGAATATCCCAAGATGGAAGAAACCCACAGGATTATCGAGTACAACTCCTGGCTCTACATGGGGCTACCTAAAAAACATTTGAGAATGCTGTTTGAGTATTTAATCATACAATCATAGAATAGCTCAGGTTGGAAAAGACTTTAAAGATGATTGAGTCCAACCATGACCTAACGATACTACTCTAACTCCAACAACCCTCCACTAAATCACATCCCTGAGCACCACATCCAAACAGTTTTTAAACACATCCAGGAATGCAGGAATGGTGACTCAACCACCTCCCTGGGGAGCCTATTCCAGCGCTTCACAACCCTTTCTGAAAAGAAGTGTTTCCTGATATCCAACCTAAACCTCCTTTGGCACAACTTGAGGCCATTTCCCCCCGTCCTGTCACCAGTGAGAAGAGACCAACCCCACTCTCTGTAAGCACCTTTCAGGTATTTTTGCTCAGAGAGCAATAAAGTCTCCCCTCAGACTCCTCTTCCCCAGACTGAACAGCCCCAGATCCTTCAGTCTCTTCTCGTAGGGCATATTCTCCAAGCCCTTCACAAGCCTTGGTGCCCTTCTTTGCACATGCTACAGCACATCAGTTCCAAGTTCCCTTTCCATCAGACAGCTTTCCAGCCACTTCTCCCCAGGCCTGTAGGTTGCTTGGGGTTGTTTGGGGTTGTTGTGACCAAAATGCAGGACCCAAAGTTTGGCCCTATTGAAACTCATACACTTTACCCTGGCTCATTGATCCAGTCTATCCAGGTCCCTCTGTAGTGCCCTTCTCCCCTCAGGCAGACCAACACTGCCTCCCAGCTTTGTGTCGTCTGCAATTTTACTGAGGGTGCACTCAATCCCCTCATCAAGATCCTTGATAAAGATGTTAAGTAGAAGAGGCCCCAGTACAGAGCTCTGGGGCACACCGCTCCTGACCAGCCGCCGACTGGATTTAACTCCATTGAGCACAACTCTTTGGGTCCAGCCATCCAGACAGTGTTTCACCCAACGGAGTGTATGCCCATCCAGAGCATGGGCAGCCAGCTTCTCCACAAGAATGTTGTGGGGGACAGTGTCATAGGCCTTACTGAAGTCCAGGTAGACCACACCAACAACCTTATCTTCATCCACTAAGCGGTTCACCTTGTCATAGAATGAAATTAGGTTTGTCAGACAGGATCTACCATTCATAGACCCATGCTGACTGGGCTTGATCCCTTGGTTGACCTTTACCTGGTCCATGATGGCACTCAAGATTATCTGTAAGGCTAAATTGAGTTCTCAAATATGGATACAAATTTGACCATGCAATAGTGATGCAGAGAAATTCACACAGAAAAAGTAAAAGCAGAAAAACAGACAAACAAAAAACAACTAATGCTAAAAGGTAAAGAAATCAGTAGGTACACAGTAGTGCAGGAAATACTTGTGCAGCCCATGATATTTGAAGGTTAATTTGACTTTGCTGATAAGAAAATACTGATCTTTAAAAAGTTCTTCTGAAAACATAGACTAATTTTTATGTCTTGTTAATGAAGAACTTTTACATTCTTGATGAAATTTATTTCCTCTCTCTACTATCCTGATTTTCAATCACTTCTGGTGATTGAAATAACATTTTCAAATATATATATACATAAGTTGAAAATAATTGGAATTTAATAAATAATTCATTTCATTATATATAAGAATTTAAGTTTTTTTTTTTCTTTTCAACAGTTTTTTTTTTCTCAATTGCTTTTTTTTAATTATGCACATATATTAAAATAAGCATACTTGAAACATCAGACAGCAGAAATATTGAATGAGTAATTATATTTCCATATACTTTTTTCTAAACAGATTAACTTACAATTCCTTTAATTAAATTGTTTTATGAAATTAACTTTATGGATTCTTCAATGAAGGTGAAAAAATAATTTCTAGCATGGTAGTGACTATAATTGGAAAGTAGTATATTGAATATACTTTTGACAGTAGCTAGTGTACTAGTTATCTAAACATACACATTTCAAAACAAAATATTATTTCATGTTATTCCTTTTCTGCTGTAATAATTCATTGCATTTTAGTAAGAAATATAAAATACTACTGAACTTAGCTCTATGACAGTAATTTATTTGAACAATCCCCTTGAAATTTATCATCTCAGGAATACTTCTGTGTGTTTATATTTCAGAATCCTCACTGTATCTTTATCTGCATTTTAGGTATGTAAATGTATGAATAGGAAAGAAATCATTATACTGTATTGTATTCTTGGGATGAGTGTTCTACAGCATCTTTATCAATGACAAAGCTAGTGGAAGTGGATCTCTGGAGGTGTTCAAGGCCTAGTTGGATGGGATTTTGGGCAGTCTAGTCTAGTGGTTGGTAATCCTATCATGGCATGGGAGGTTTAAGTCCCCTCCAAGCTAAGTCACTCTATGATCCTATGGTTCTGATTATTGGTGTCTAAACATGTACAAAAATTACAGTTTTATAGAAGTTGACATAGAACTGAACTCTAAACTCATTCACTGTGTAATGTCACATAGAGTTGTGTCAACAGTGTCACATTATATTACATCATGTTTTTATTTGATCATAATCAATACAGCATGAAATAATGTGCACATCTGGCAAGAAGATGATTCTCAAATTCCAATCCTACCTCACTAATAGCATAATTTCCACACAGACAAGTTTTACCTGCTCTATTACTGTTCAAGGACTTTGGGGAATTTTATTATGTTTCTCTACTACAGGACAGACTGATTTATTGGAAACACTGATGGAAGGTTTTTTTTAGAAAGATTGGTATTGGAGTCCTCTGCCTGGACCTGAGTGTCTTAAAATCCTTACTGGATTCCGAAGTAAAAGTTCAGTGCATTTTTGTAGTAGGATTGTCAACTCTTTATTGTAGCTTGAACCATTACTATGAAAAGAACAGAAGTATCAGCTCAGTCCAAAATCTGCATTCTTCTAAATGGGAGGGGTAAAAATAGAAAGAAAAAAAACCAAAAACAAATAATAACTAGAACCAAAAGGTAATAATAGTAACAGTAAGAACCCACAAATACAATTCGTGTCAGTATATAATCCTTGAAAGAAGTGATAATAGTTTTGTAGAAAAAGTTAGTATGTTTATATTAGTAGGATACTTCTTCCATTTATAATAGTTTTTGATGAAAAGCAAACCACAAAGATGAAATTTCATTCTGAATGAAGTCAATCATCATACTGACTTGCAACTGTCAAGGTTTCATTTAGCAAAATATTCAAGGCATCTTTCATATTCTGAAAGTATCTGTTAAGGTGATGGATTGTGCTAGTTAATTTCTACTGCGGAGTTGTGGAAGGATTTGAATACTGAAAAGAAGCTGAGCGAGTAATACATTCTCCACAAAATTCCATTCTGCTCTTTCCTTTACCACTGTGCACTTTAATAAGGCAAGTGGCATGAGCTGATGGTGGGAGTTACTCTCCTGGCAAATTTTTGAGATAAATGTATGTGGTTCGAATGAATTGTTTCATGTGCAGATCACTCAAAAATGAATATTGCAACCTTGAGAGAAGTAAGGCAGAACAAAACACAGAGTTCACAGTACATTTCTTGATTGAGATAATTCAATGTAACAGAATTTATGATACTCACTCACCTGTTCATGAAAAAAAATAATTACAACATTCCTTAAATATATTTGTTTTCTGGAAAAATATGTAACTGTTATGCTTATGAACTACTGATTTCTATCTGAAATGATTCAAAGTTTGCTCTGCTTTATAGCTAAAATTTAATATTTCAGATTCAAGTCAGAATGGACAAAGAAAATGAATGTATCTTTTTTTTTTTTTTCAATTAGGAAAAATAATTTTAAAAATTGTAATCTGCAAACTTAGAAAAAACTTATACTTTCCTGGCAGATGTATCAACACTGGTAGCAGATTAATGGAGGAGAGGAGAGGAGAGGAGAGGAGAGGAGAGGAGAGGAGAGGAGAGGAGAGGAGAGGAGAGGAACTGGTTGTTCTTATTATGTATGAAATAGACAAAGGAAATATTCAGTAAAAACCTGAAGATAAGAGTAGAAATTTAATACTTTGAAAAGAAGCTACATCGGCAGAGCTGTGTGTCCTCAGACAATAGATGTTTGAAGAACAGAAATATGGGAATCTTCATGTTAAAATAAATAGAACTCTAGAGTCCTGAACATGTATAAAAATTCTCTGCCAGTATTCATTGAAGGACTTACTGTTCTTTTTAGAACCAAGAAAACGTCAGAAAGAGTCATGCTGGTAAGAGTAGAAGGGCATATCACTAATAGATGAACTGCAATGAAAATGGACAGACAAGTCTTATAATACAAGTAAAAGCACTTTTAAAACATTCAAAATAACTTTAGAAGGATTAATGCAACATAACATATTTAATATCTTAAAAATATCTGAATTAAAGTATTTATAAACTTTTATAGAATACAAATTATTGCTGTCATTGACCTTTCTAGCTTCATAATATATTCTAGATACCCTAAATATGAGAGATCATTTCATTCCTGAGAAGACATTGCATTAATAAAGAAGTTATAGATTTTCAAAGTTCAGCCTTCAGTCCTCAAATACTCTTATATGTATACTCTTATATACTATATATATGAAATCTTCTGAAGTGCTGGAGTAAATAAAATAAGCTGGAGCCCTACTGAAGACAGGCAATGGATGTCTTTTAATTTTTTTTTTTTTTTCAGAGTTGTATCAGTAACATAATCATTGCAGACAGGAAAACTGTTTTTCTTCTTCATGTACATTAATGAACAATTAATGTTGTGACTGCATATAGCTATGGTTTATGATATACACTTAAATATACCAATGTAGGCATCTAGCCTGCATGTGATTTTACATTGCTAATTGAAGAGCTTGCCTTTGGAAGAGGATGTTAAACTTCCACTTTTAATAAGTGATTGTAACTAGGAGTAAAATATTTCCATTGATTCCATAGGAATTAAAACACATACTTTAAAAGTCATACATGTCTAAAATATAAGAGAGTTCCCGAGGTTAATGATCTAAGTATCAGTGTGTCCCAGTTGATGATGTATTTTTACCATTCCTCTCTGTGTCACAAAGCTATATATCATATACAGTCTAAACCTACTTTTCTGGAGATATATTTCAAGGTTAATTAAAATGACTATTGAACAGTTACTTATGTTTACTCCTAATTTATTTGCATTATAGCAAACTCTCTTTGTCTTGTTTTATAATTTAGTTTTACTTTATGGGAAAAGCATGATATGAGGAAGGCAAGTGTTCATATTAAACTGTGTCCCTTCCTGCTGCAATCTATGAAATTACTTTTATATGAAGTACCTTTTTTCATTTTATTTTTAGTTTCTTTATTTCTTTACATGTTTTTTTTAACTAAATTGCTCCAAAACTATACTTTCATCTTGAAGATTTTTCTTATAAATGTGATTTTAATAAGGCAG
The DNA here is from genome assembly GCF_019232065.1 of Centrocercus urophasianus. Lineage (NCBI taxonomy): Eukaryota > Metazoa > Chordata > Aves > Galliformes > Phasianidae > Centrocercus > Centrocercus urophasianus. The sequence continues at coordinate 7,063,833 of NW_024885532.1, forward strand.
CTACATAACAGCAAAGTTGTGAAAATACACATTTCAGAAGCGGCAAAGCGTATCAGAAAGCAAAAGTTCCTTAGGCTTTTTTCTCTTAATTATAACAGAAGAGACAACAAAGTTGGTTGGTGGTTAATAAGCCACTCCCAAAAGTCTTCAGTGAAATGAGAAGTGAAAGTAATTTAAGATAATGCTCTCTGCAGACAGCACTGCCAACTAAAAATCCATTAAAAGGACACATATCCAATTTCATATTTTCTGATGTTACATAGGAAGTTGAAAGCCTTTATTTAACATTAAGCAAAATTATGTGAGTATTTTTATTCTAACTCTTTATGCGGTAAAAATTTAGTTTGATTTGTGGATATTGTTTGAATGCAGATTAATCTGTTAAATTTTTCTAAAATCTTTTGATTAAGTAAGATATCCTAATGTCCACAATACAACAGCAAGGACTTGGATTTTTGGCTTTTTCTACAAGCTGAAATCATTCTTACTACTTGAAATTCATACTGATAGCTCAAAACAAATCATGTGTTTAATGTAAATTTCTGACATTCTGTATGAAATCATGTTGCTTTTTGGTCAGAATATGTCACATTCTGTTATGTCACAAACTGTCCTAAATACTGTTATCGTAACAAGCCATGACAAACCAATGAGACATACAAAAATAAATGAAGTATTTTTAAGACTATTTCCCAATTGCTGGAATAATGAGTATCCAGTCTGAATATTGTATATCAAATGGATGAATGTGAATTTAGCTGTGTTTGTGCCCAGCTGTCATGTTAAATCTCCTTTTACACAGAATTGTTCTTTACATATATGCAGGTATAGGGAATTTAAACACACACATCCACACAGACATCTAAATCATTTCACATCCTCCACACAGTTTCACATTACGAATCTAAGGTTGGCAGTATGGTGTTCTAGCTTTATCATTTTATTTGCATGAAGAAAAAAAGAAAAAGAAACAAACAACAACAACAACAACAAAAAAAAAAATGCAGACCTACAGCTAATTAGTTAATTCTAATGGATACATCAATATCTGTTGCAGATCTTCTATGTGAAGGTTCCTTTAAACCAAAGTGTGAAGAAGGCTACTGTGGTCTTGCTACCCCATTCTTGTCTTTTGATGCAAGATGGATAAACGAACCTCTTTAAAAGCTTCAGTTCAACTACAAGTAAGCAACAATTGCTGGTGTACTTCCCTGAAGGAAATATATTAAAGGGAATGACTGTCACGCTCAGAACAACTTATCTAAAAAGACTGAACAAGAGATCCTGCTCAGCCTATATCCAGAGTTTCTATGGACATAAGAAGAAATGATATATAAAAATATATTTATCTATTTATATATGCTTATACATGTAATTTTTAAGATAAACTTTCACGAATGTCCAAATATTTACTTTTTTTTCAGAAATAATAATAAAAAATTGGAAAATCAATAAAATTTGAACTTCTCTTGAGGGCATTACTTCAGAAAATGGAGTTTTTAAACTGTCTTCTCTCAGTTAACACAGCATCACATCCTAAAGTGAAGCAAATAATTACTTGCATCTTGTTTAGAGGGAAGCACATTAGCTACATCCAGAATAATTATTTCTCTCCTAGAGAAATCTTCTTTAGAAGGAGCTATCTAGAAGCCCTGGAAACAAGAACAACCTGATCACTAATGGTTTTTGGCTTTCACATCTTTAGTAGAGGAGACATACCAACTGGAGTCCTGTGGTTGTTTTTGATTAGTCATCATATAATTTATTTTCCAAAGTTACATCTGCCATAAATTGATCCTGTACTAATATTTATCCAAATAATAGTAAATCAACAGTTGTTGAAATATACTGTAGCAGGTTTGACTCTCAAAATTATCACATATATCTGATTAATTTGAAAGTTATATTCCATACAAATATACAACACATATGAACTCAGGAATACTGAGTCTAGATTTAGGGATATATAGTTTCTGCTGACTCATACGTATTAATTCAGTTTGTTTCCTGATCATGACTTTAGTCAGACTAGAACAGCATTCAGTCATCAAATACAAACACCAAACATCGCTGTACCATCACGGGGTAAATTTTCTAGATGACGACTGATTAATATAATGCATAGAGCCTCAGGAATTGGCACATACTGATATTTGAATCAAAAGTTCATAAAGTAACCAGCATCATTCTTTCTCTTCAGTGCCTAAAAATGGACATTGGGAATTCACTGACTTTTATGGAAAAAGACTTTTAAAATTATTACCTGTTCTAAAAGGCTTTTTTCAGCTTTCTGTAAAATTTAATTGATAATATAACTGTTATAAAATTCTACAGGACATGTGAAACCTTACAGAAGAAACGCAATTCTCATTCAGTTTCATAAATACTACTTCCACAAAATTCACCTAAAATATCATTATCCTTTATATTGTAATACAGCTTACATTAGTGCATATTCTTACTTTATGAAACTAAAATGAATATTTTAAATATCTTCACATATCCTGACACATATGCAATCAAATTATAAAACTCATTGATGTGCAATATTTAGCTCATTTATAATTTCAGTTTAATGGTTTAAATAACTTGCTTATAATATAGCTGAGATAGAAAGAATATCTTATATTTTATTCCAGTATGAAAATAATCATTATCTTATGGGCTGAATACATTTTTACTGGCATTTTTTCTAAGAATCATGTATATGTAGATAAGCTACATTCCATAAACTAGGGTTTCAATTTATGGACAAAAGAGTTATCAATAAAAGTTTCTTTTGCATTTCCCTTATCTACATCTGCTACAGGGTATTTTATCCTTTAAAAAAATTTAGCTCACTACCATATTTGAACATCAACTTTAAAAGTTTTAATTAAACACTATGTGACCCCAGCTAGTATCTATGATGATGTGTGTCATAGTTTTATGTTTTTTGTTATTGATATTTCACATCGTACCATCATGTAGTACATGGGGAGTTAAAGAGTTAATGCTCCAGTTATGGAAACCTGTCCAGAAGAGAAGAACTACATACCCCAGAATACTTTGCATTCAGAGAGGAGATATAACTTCTGGCAAGGTCACGAGACCTTCCCATTTTCTTCATCTCTCCTCCCTGCTGCTTGACCTGACTGCTTGTCTCACCTTGGTGTTATGGTGAGGCCTTTCCACTTTTTGGACACACTCTCTCATTATATTTGATTTATTAGCTTTAATTCTAATTATATTGTATCACAGCGTATTACACATTCATAGGAGATTTCATGCTTGTCTCACGCACACAAATGGAAGGCAGTTTTATTTTCTAAAATGAATTCATGAGAATTAGGAAGCAGAGGGGATGATAGAAGTATTAGGAAAAAATGCTTAATGTAAGTGAATGTATTCAAATGCTACCAATAAATAGATTATATCTAAAATGATTATGAAGCTTAAAAGTGAAGTCCAAGTACTGGAAAAAAGCCAAAGATAAAAATTGAGTGTATGGAAACATTTCAGAATAAAATGATTACCAGACAATTTCACAAATTACATTTTATATTATAAAAATCTTTTAATTTTCATTTAGAATTGCACTTTCAGGTCAAAATAAAATATAAGGTGTTTCAAACTAATCTTGTCAAAGCCGTCCTGAATAAAATCTAGAGAAAGGAATTTCAGTACTTGCTATGGGCATGCACTGTTCTGTGCAGTTCCTAAGTCCTGATTCTGTATGGAAGTCCTTAGACCATGACCATATGATATGACAAGGTATGTATGACTTTATTCTGTGTAGTTTAATTCTTTTTAGAATCCATTCAGGAAGACTTTGCAGTGAGATGTTTAGGGACTTATACAATACATTAGCTCTATACCTCACATCAGTCATTAGTAATGAAGATTAGAAAAGGATCTTTCTGTAGGCTGTCTGATAACCTCAGTAGTAAATCCTGCTATTCCTTACTTTAAACAACATAACAAATAAAAATGTTTGAAAATAATGGGTGCATCTGTGCATAAAATATAGGATCATATAGAATCATAGATGTTTTCTCTCTTAGCATCACTATGGACAAAATATCAAGCATGCAACTAGATGAGTACATAAATGAACAACTGGCTGAAGGGTTGGGCTCAAAAGATTTAAAGTAAATGGAGTCAGATCTGTCTGGTGACCAGTCACTATTGGGGTTCACCAGAGCTTCATTTTAGGGCCAGATCTCTTCAGTGTTTTTATAAGTTATCCTCAAATTAAGTAGATGTGCAGATGATGCTAAATTACTTGGAGCTGTTGAGTCCCTTGAAAGTGCAGAGGTCTTGTAGAGAGAACATGACAGAAAAGAGGACTGGAAAATCATCAGCCATGTAAAGTTCAGCAAGAACAAGTGTTAGATTCTGCACCTGGGATGGAGCAATCCTGAATATATGTACAGGCTAGGGAAGGAGAGGCTGGAGAGCAGTTTGGTGGAAAGGTATCTTGGGGTTCTGTTTGATAGCAAGTTCAATCTGAGCCAGCAGAGCACCTTGACAGCCAAAAGGGCCAAATGTATCCTGGGATGCAGCATCCCCAGTACTGCTCCAGGGCATAGAAGGGACTGTCCTGCTCTGCTCTGTTCTGTGTGGCCTCACCTCCAGCGCTTTGTTTAGTTTTAGGTGCTTCAATATAAGAAGGATATAGAAACTATAAGAGAACATCCAAACAAGGGAACAAAGTTGGTGAAGGATCTTGAGGGAAAGATGTATGAAGAGTGGCTGATGTCCCCTGGTTTGAACCCAGAGAAAAGGAGACTGAGGGGAGTATCCAGCTCCCTCATGAGAGATGTGGAGATGTAGGCACCGATCTCTCCCCTCTGGTGACAGTGACAGGACTCAAGAGAATGGCATAGAGCTATGTCTTGAAAGGATCGAGTTAAGTATTGGGAAAAAGTGCTTCACTGAGATGTTGGTTGAGCATGGAACAGGTAGTGGCCACAGCCCCAAGCCTGCCAAAATACAAGCAATGCATGATTCATGATGAGATGGCTTTGGACCTGCTCTGAAAAGTAGACACTCACCAGTCCATGGGGCCAGAAGGATTGCACCATACAGTGCTGAGGGTATTTGGCTGATGTGGTTGCCAAGCCACTCTCCATCATTCTTTGGCAATCTTCTGGCTAACCAGGGATGTCCCAATGGACTGGAGACTGGCAAATATGACATTCACCTTCAAAAAGGGACTGAAAGATGATCCTGGTAGCTACAGACCTATCAGTCTCAACTAAGGGCCAGGGCAGGTTATGGAATGGATAATCTCAGGAGACATCATGGACCAGGTAAAGGTCAACCAAGGGATCAGGCCCAGTCAGCATGGGTCTATGAATGGTAGATCCTGTCTGACAAACCTAATTTCATTCTATGACAAGGTGAACCGCTTAGTGGATGAAGATAAGGCTGTTGGTGTGGTCTACTGGACTTCAGTAAGGCCTATGACACTGTCCCCCACAACATTCTTGTGGAGAAGCTGGCTGCTCATGCTCTGGATGGGCATATGCTCCATTGGGTGAAACACTGTCTGGATGGCTGGACCCAAAGAGTTGTGCTCAATGGAGTTAAATCCAGTCGGTGGCCGGTCAGGAGCGGTGTCCCCCAAGGCTCGGCACTGGGGCCTCTTCATTTTAACATCTTTATTAAGGATCTTGATGAGGGGATTGAGTGCACCCTCAGTAAAATTGCAGACGACACAAAGCTGGGAGGGAGTGTTGGTCTGCCTGAGGGGAGAAGGGCACTACAGAGGGACCTGGATAGACTGGATCAATGAGCCAGGGTAAAGCGTATGAGTTTCAATAGGGCCAAACTTTGGGTCCTGCATTTTGGTCACAACAACCCCAAGCAACTCCACAGGCCTGGGGAGAAGTGGCTGGAAAGCTGTCTGATGGAATGTGAACTTGATGTACTGATGGACAGTCAGCTGGTAGAGTGCCCAGGTGGCCAAGAAGGCCCATGGTATCCTGGATTGGATCAGGAATGGTGTGATGAGTATGACTAGGGAAGTAATCCTGCCCCTGTACTCAGCGCTCGTGAGGCCCCACCTTGAGTACTGCATTCAGTTTTGGGCACCTCAGAAAGGACACTGATGTGCTGTAGCATGTGCAAAGAAGGGCACCAAGGCTTGTGAAGGGCTTGGAGAATATGCCCTACGAGGAGAGACTGAAGGATCTGGGGCTGTTCAGTCTGGGGAAGAGGAGTCTGAGGGGAGACTTTATTGCTCTCTTCCAATACTTGAAAGGTGCTTACAGAGAGTGGGGTTGGTCTCTTCTCACTGGTGACAGGACGGGGGCAAATGGCCTCAAGTTGTGCCAAAGGAGGTTTAGGTTGGATATCAGGAAACACTTCTTTTCAGAAAGGGTTGTGAAGTGCTGGAATAGGCTCCCCAGGGAGGTGCTTGAGTCACCATTCCTGCATTCCTGGATGTGTTTAAAAACTGTTTGGATGTGGTGCTCAGGGATGTGATTTAGTGGAGGGTTGTTGGAGTTAGAGTAGTATCGTTAGGTCATGGTTGGACTCAATCATCTTTAAAGTCTTTTCCAACCTGAGCTATTCTATGGTTCTATGATTCTACTGTACATAGGTCATTTCACCTTGCATAAAATCTTTGAGTATCCTTTTATGCATTTTCATTTTATTTATTGCTTGTATACTATAAAGTTTCTTTATATTAAGGTGAAGCATGTTAAGTAAAACTTTCGTTTTACTTTATAGTCTGTAAACAATGCTCTCCAGAAATTGTGAAATTATGTTCAGTAAAGCTTCAGTAAGAAGCAGAATTATACACTTCTAAACTAACCTATGACTAATGAGCGGCCACTCTTCTGGTAAGTAAAAGATCTCTATCTGTATATTTTTGTCATGTATACTCATCTTATTTCCATTCATATTAAACATTATGGAGGATGAAGAAAGAAGAAAAGACAGAGAAGTAATTGAAGAAAAAAAAAGTCTTTCATAGTATTAGAGCCAGTGATGACCCATATGCAGTGGTGACAGTGGGTCACCTGCACTGGTGCAGATTTTTACAAGGGCAGCATATAGGTTCCTGTTCATCACTGGCAAAAGTGCATACCCAATGGTGGGGACCATGTTAAAAAATAGAAACTAGTAATTGTGAATTTGCACATTTGCTCTATCAAATAGAGTTACTGTACTCTTTGTAGCTGTTCTAGTTTCCATGGAAATAAATTGAAGAAAATAGTTTCAGAGCAATCTATGTAAATCTCCCGCTTTAGTTTAAAACCATTCTGCCTTTTCCTATCACTATCAGACTGTATAAAAAAAGTTAGCCCCCTTCCAGCTTATAAGCTTCCTTTAGGTACTGGAAGACCTCAACGAAGTCTCCATGGAGCCTCCTCCAGGCTCAACAAGCCCAACTCTCTGAGCCTGTCTTTGTAGGAGAGAGGCTCCAGCCCTCTGATCATCTTCATTGCCCTCCTCTGGTACCACTTCAGTAGCTCCCTGTCTTTCTTACATTGATGTCCTCAGAGTTCAACACAGTCCTCCAGGTGGGATCTCAGAAGAGATGGGTCAAAGAAGCTAAGCACTTTCATGAAGAGGCAGCAGAGTTCTGATCTGTTGAAGTATATTTAAAATATGTTGCTATTAAAACCATAGAAATAGAAAGCAGGTTTTTACTTCTAAAATGCATATTAAATTCGTGTCAGAAGTAAACCTTAGGTATCCAGATAGTGGATTGTTCCATTAACTATCTGGAATATAAAGGATATTGAACACAGAAAAAAAAAAAAAAGAAAAGCAATAATAAATCATTGAAATGGAAGCATATTAGTCATTGTCATTGTTCTCTTCTAGATGTGATTCTCCTGTGAGAAGTGGAAGCAGTACACTTAACAGTACTTATTTTAATAATAGTAGCAGTACCTGTATTCTTTTATTAAGAAAAAGGACATGTTGAACCTTTTGTTTTGTTTTGCATTGTTCTTTTGTTAATGCTACTTTCTATTCAATTGTATTGGCTACAAAATTAATTTCTTCAACCAAAAATTACTTCAGAATATCCAAGCAGCAAACACATTCATGCTTGTTTCTTAGAAACTAGTATTATATTACTGACAATTCTTTTATCTTTTATTTTTATTTATGCTCATTAGCACCACTGACGTATTTGTTATTTATATTTTTACCCATAAAAATAAGCTTCACTGAACAATCTCATGAGCAATGTCAACAGGACAAAGAGGGCAGGGCCTAGTGAAGCTCTTTTATCAAGGCATTTATTTTTGATATTTTTTTTGTTTTTCAAATTGTGAGATAAATCTTCAGAACCAAGTATAAGCTAAAGCAAAAGAAGAAATAAAACTGTCTCCATTTTTATACTGCTTTGTAATATTCAGAAAGCTCGCAGGCTAAAGGCTGCCTGAACACAGGCTGGTTTGTATGAGTACATTAGTTCATGCACAGAAAGGTAACTACATAGTGAGAAACATTAGTACATTCTTCACATTTCTTCTAATTCCCAGACGTTTATATAAAGATGATATATATTTTATACATTCAAAGCTGTAAAATACGAGGTTTCCTTGAAGCATTTTAAGGAAAACTAACAGTAAAAAAAAGCAAAAGCAGAATTGAAAGCATTTTTTAAAGCAGTTTGAGTTTAAAATATTACTTCTTTTTTTTTTCTGTTGAAACTTCAATAAAAATACTTTTCATTCTAAGACTGCAGTTTAATGTCAAGTGTTCAGTTCTAGATAAAAATGTAATTTTCATTATTATATGCTGCCTCAGGATATTGCAATTGCATTTGTGTCTCTACTTCAAATTTTACTAATATATTCATTTCTTAATAGCATTTGTTCATCTACTGGCTCATTCTAGTACAACACAGTTATTTTAGAAGAGCAAATATAGTCATTAGCCTATATCATTCAGAAATAATCATAAATTATTTAAATACACAAGTACACAAAAATATTCGAAAAGTAATTTTTATTTATATGAAGAGAGTTGATGAATGTTAAACAACATCAAAAACTGAAATGACAGAAGAGCGTTTAAATTATTGTTTGGCTTACCAACAACCCAAGGAAAATTATTGATGGCATTTTTTGGCCTAGTGCTGAAAATAGTAGAAGCAAAATATTTCAAAGGCGGCAAACGGCTCAAAAGATTATTGTCCACAAGTTTTACTTCTCTCTGGATGTTCTCCATCTCTCCCCATAGACTGTGAAAAATACATTTTTTTTTTTTTTTTTTTTAATTAAAGGTGCTGTTGAAGGCAAACTTAAACCAGCATCCTGAGTAAGGTTCAACTCGTGCAGATTTAAAGGTGGGATTTTGTTGCCTAAACATAGGAGTTTGTTCTCATTAGATATTCCAGACATTATGTGGGACAAAACTTGTACCATGAGAGTTCAAAACAACAGTGAGTAGCTCTTTGGGGGTCACTAAGTGGTGAATATCTTCTGCAAGATTACAAATAATTTAGATATATCCTCTTCCAGCTGCTCAGACATTTCTTTTTTATTACTTTTAGTAGTAGGAATAGAAATAATATTAGTTAAAAAAGCAATTAAAGCAAAATGGAAATAGAAGAAAATTCCAGAGAGATCCAAGCAAAGATGAATATGAAGAATAACTATAAATCTTTGAATAAAGAATAAGACAAGAGATAGTCACAGCTGCCACCAGCCACCAGGGTAGATCGTATTACAGGCAATCTTCCTATAAAAATCTTAAGAAACATTTGGTTAAACATAATCCCCCCTCCAAGTACCACTTTATTCTTCATTATGTTGTTATTTTGAAAATTAAACAGGATTTTCATATCTTAGTAGTTGTAAGGGTACCTGTTACATTCATTTTATGTTTAAAATGAGGAATAGATATGAACTTTAGCCAGTAGTATAACAAGGTGGTTAAGAAGGACAAAGAAGCCTACCCTTCTTCAGAAATAACGTGGCCAGCAGGTTTAGGGAGGTGATTGTCTCATTGCACTCAGCACAGATGAGACCGAACCTCATATATTGTATTCAGTTTTAGGCCCCTCACTACTAGGAGGATACTGAGTTTCTTGAGCATGTGCAATAAAAACTAACAAAGCTGATGAAGAGATTAGAAAAGATGGGGGGAAGGGGAGGGGGGGAAAGACTTATGAGAAGTAGCTGAGGGAATTGTAGTTTTTTTAGTCTGGAAAAGAGGGGGTTGAGAAGACACCTCATCACTCTCCACCACTACCGGAAAGGAAATTGCAGCACGGAAGATATCAGATTATTTTCTCAGGTGATAACTGATAACACAAGAGAAAATGATTTCAAGTTGTGCCAGGGGAGGTTTAGATTTAATATTAGAAGGACCTGCTTCATAGAGTAGTTAAGCATTGGAATAGGATTCCCAGAGACCTATTAGAGTCCCTGTCCTAGGAGGTATTTAAGAGATATGGATATGATGATTAAGGATGTGGTTTAGTGATGGGATTTGGTAGATCAGGCTGAAGCTTTGACTTAATGATCCTGAAAGTCTTCTTCAGCCTAGATGACTTTGTGATTCCATGAAAACATTCAAGATGGTGATTTGAGATGGTATTTGAATAGTGCTTCCACAATTGCAAGTCAATCTATTTACATATTTTAAATCTGATTATGTTATTGAAATCAGTTCAATAATTTAAGGTTCAATTAGTCCTTTAAAGGTTTCTAGTTCTGTTTCTAAACGCTTCCATTAGCTAGAACTAATAAGTGCAAAAATGAGTGAGAAAATTAAGTACAGAATTTAGTCATGCAGAAATCATCAAGGAAATATTTTGAACACTCATTTTTGTGCATGATCCTTAATTTTCTTTTTCATGAATGAGTAGTCCTATCCCCTGTCAAATTTTATTACTTGTGCTAACTTCAGCATGACACTTGAATATACCTCATATCATTGTGATATTTCATATCACTTGTCAAGGTTTTCAAAATCTCCAGAACCGAAACTATCGATGATTTATTTTCTTGTTTTTCTTCTCTCAGGCTTTTGGGTATTGGTTTGTTTGTTTGTTTCAATTTTTCAACAGCAATAGGAGGAAAAAGAAAAGAAAGCAATGCAAATCAACATTGGAATACAATATATATATAGTAAACAGACATGGTAGTCATGGCAATATTGTATATGATAGCTTTTCTTTACAGCCATAAAATAAAGTGGAAAATAGCTGAGTGAAAATGTTTGGTGTTTTTTTTTTTGTTGTTTGTTTGTTGTTTTGTTTTGTTTTGTTTTGTTTTTTTGTTTGTGTGTGTGTGTGTGTATGTAAGCATATGATTTGATTATGATTTGCTAGTTGTGAGTTAGAGGCACTTCAATTTAGAAGTGGAAAATCAATGAAGAATTTATGAGCTACTTCTCTATGAAGGAAGTGATTTATCATGGGTGAAATTTAGTCTACTAGAAGGACACCAAACACTTTTTTGTATGTCATTCAAATTCTATTTCAGCTGCATTCTGAGGGTGATACTGGAAGGTAAGTGGAGCACGTTCTTTTTTTTTTTACATTTCCAAAGAATGGCTGTATTCCACCTCAGAATATTCCAGTTCCATCCCACATAAATTTTTACATGGTGCTTATTGCTGTTGCATCTAAGCAGTTTTAAAGGCAGGAGTAACACTTGTGCTGTGTGAGTTTTGTCATATTTTTTGTAGACATGTTTGCAACACAGTTATTCAGAGCTATTATTTTCAGAATTTTATAGGCACATATGCACTTAGTTGTTTGTTTATTGCATTATGTAATAAAGATGTAAAGTAAATTTCAGGGACAAATCAAAGAAATTACTTTGAATTCATTGCAGAAAGCAGTACTTTTTGTGATGTTCTGTATTTTTTTTTTAGATATTCGGAAAAATTATTTCCAAAGAAACTTCACACCTCATAAAACTGGCTTCTGGAATGCTAGAACAGAGGACTCTGAGTCTTAACATTTCTCTTACCACTGCACTGACCTACCTTCAGACTTCAAAAGGTAGCCTGATAAATTTCACAGGTAAATGATAGATCTGAATGAACTCGGGAGATACTTCTACTGAATGCACTGGTAAGATGAAATACTGTGTGCAAGTGAGGCACATGGAAGTCAGTCCTAAGCTTGAAAAGCATAGAGGGAAGTGAATCTTCTGGTGATGCATAAGGAACATTTGCAGACAAAGAGCATACAGTGAAATGTAGCAGCAGTTCAAGACTGCACCAAAAAAAAGCACTGTGCAAATCAGCAAGGGGTATTCATGTATATCAACATTTTGCAGATACTAAACGAGAGTCAAATTGCAGAAAGAAAAGCTTCCCTCTCAGCTAATTTATCAGCTGATTTATCAGCTAAATTGAGTAGCTGACTGTTATCTGCACAAGCACATACTCGGCTGGATTCTTCTATTCAATGCTCTCTTCTTCCTTGCATTCCCATCAAAACATTCTTTGTTTTCAAACAGACTCAGCTCTTGCAACTATGGTCTATTAAGGGTATCTAAGGAATTAATTTATTTGTTCTAGATTTTTTCCAATTTTTATACAATTACCGAAGCTTGTCAGCCTTGACAGAAAAATATTAAAATAGAGATCCTGTAGCTGCAAATATAAACAAGGGAAAAGAAATACCAAGGTGAAAGAAAACTTCCAAGAACACAACTAAAAGCTAACAGATGCAGCAGTCTGTGCAGCCTTCAGGGACCCAAATAAAGCTGGTTCATATTCAAGGATCACTTCTTCCAAGGTCATGAGTGGTCCTTCCTAACCAATAGGAAGTCAGGCAAAAATGCCAAGAGTCCAGCATGGATGAGCAAGTTGCTCCTGGCCAAACTCAACCCATAAGAAAGTGAGTAGAAGTAAGGAGAGACGGTGTGGGAGGAATAAAGAGACACTGATTCCTTCTTAGATGTCAAGAAATAACACACTTTTAACAAAAGTGAGTAGCAGCAGAAGTAATAATAATCAATAATCTCCTCTCAGACAGTAGATGTTACAGGAATATATTGAAAAGACAAGCAGATTTGGCCATCATGACATGCTATATGACACGTCTTGCTGTGAGGAACAGGCACTATAAGCAGACCTAACTAGTACTGAAAAATTATGAACCTTTCCTCACAGCTGTGTCAGAAACACTTGACAGTTTTCACATAGATATATAAACAACACATGAGTATTGAAAGTGCTCTTTGCACTGTCAGCTGTGGTAAACATCAGCTATAAGACTTTTCACCTTAAGTTACAAGTGCTTGATCCAAAGTTCACCAATTCCAATGGTAATTTTTACACAGAAAAAATAGTTTTCCTTTAAAAAGTGAAACAGCAAGCATGTATTGTAATATTAATAATTTCTTAAAGCAAATTATTTTCTTAACAGCTTAATCCTCCAAGTGAAACACTTACTTTATGGCAAACAGGCATATGATGTGATTGAAAATATACATTTGTATGCAATACTAAAGAATTTGTTGTCGACAATTTATGCTATATAGTAAAAATAAAGAAAGCAGAATCTTTCTTATTAACTGCTAACAAAACAGTCTACTCAGATGCAATTGCATCCAAAATAAAATCTCAAAAGATCAAGCTATTATATTTGAAAGACAGAAGGAGATTTGAAAGAGATTTAGTTAACTTTATTTTTGTTGCATGTTTTTGGGGATAGAATTTGGTTACTTGAAAGCAGATATTTTGTGTTTTTTTATGCCCTTATGTTTCTTTTCTGGCCACTGCAGGCATTATTTATACATATATTATATAGTCTATTTATATGGTTCTACATGGTTTGTAAGTACACATTGGTGGATATAGGGCAGCCAGGAATAAATAGAATAAACACAAATACAGACTGCATTGAACTAAAAGTCATGGAAGATTTTCAATATGGAAATATAAAGTTATTAAAATTATATCTATTTGTACATGAATTAGGATCTTTGGTTTTTTGTTTGTTTTATTTTTTAAGAATATTCTATTTTTTTGCTTTAATTGTACTAAAATTACCTACGAATAATGACGTATGTCTTTTTGTTTTTCTTTCCTGAGTATGTATGAGATTTATTTGTGATTTCCATACATTCTGAAGAAGGAGCCAAACAGTGAACACTTATCCTGAGCTCCACACTTCACATCTGTATGTATATACCTGAAAATAAATTACTTCTTGTAAAACATCAGACCATCTCAGTAAATCCAACAGAAAGATAAAAAATGTGTGTGTACACAATAGATGCCACACACACACAATAATAAACATATAGTCATGAATGTTTATTAAAAAAAATAGAATAAATGTTTTGCTTAAGAGGAGTAATGGAATGGATAAGATATGTATCTGTGCTCAATCTCAGTATAAGCTTTCTGTTTATGATCTAGCTATTCATCCAAGTAACAAAGAGGAAATATGAACTGATGAAAATATAAATCATCTTACCTCACAGCCAGTTACTCAAGAAAAGAAGACATATTATGTATTTAAAACCAAAATTTCCAGCTCTAAAATGTATCTAAACATTTCTAAATATAAATGTTTCTTTAAATGAGAGTTTTATAATCATTATAAATTTGATTCTGTTTCTTCAGCATGGATGTTCTGTGTCACCCGGGATGTCACTGAGTGCCCTCAGTATTATAAAAGGGTTTTGGCATGTTACACATCTGTTAGCTGCATCCATATATCTTCAAGATCTCAGCTATCTTAATGCTTAATAGCTCATGTTAATTGAGTTGTTCCTTCACTGACCATTACAGTGATAGATACCTGATTTTCATACTGGCACCTACATTTATACATCACACTTGAACATTATACAATCTGTTCATGACTTTAATTTGCATCTTTAAATATAAATAGGGAAAATATGATGATTCTCTCTTCATGTACACATCTTTACATTCTAGCTAAGTATGATAATTGCTTCACACCATGTTGGGCCTGTTATCTTTACTGCTGTATTACTAAGAGTATTCTAGACCCAAATGATAACAAGCAGATATGAAATCTGCGTCTATCATATATCAGGGTATTTGCTTTGGTTACTGAAAACCATGAGCTGGGAAGCGTTTAGTATAGGTTCACATATTTTGAATCTGACCAAAGCCTTTGGGTGTCCTGAAATAAGAGGTGATCCTACTGTACTGGCAGCATGGTTTCAGATAAATGATGGACAAACAAGTTTTCTACCTCTGGGTATTGAGTTCAGAAAGCAGACAAAGAAGAAACAAAGTCTTTTTTTGACCTTGTATAAGTGAAATACAAATACTGAAAAATCATAGCTTTCTGGCAAGAATAAAGTGTTCTGCTGCTTAGTACAACAGCAACTGAGCATATTTTGCATGCCATTACTAAATCATCCAAAAATTACATTAACATATTGTGTATTTATTTATTCATTGAATGTGCTGTTCAAAATGGTCATGATGGGAATAACACTTTTATGGATAATATGAGTGAATAAGTCCAGCTGCATTTTATGAAGTAATACTTGATTTATCTATCCATAGCAGGCACTGACTTCATTTCATAACACAGGCGCCAGCAGAACTTAGCTAATACAATTATTCTGATGCTTTTTTGTGTTGGTGTTATTCATCAGCGGAAGTTCCACCTGTCATTTTCTTTGCAAAAATGCCTTTCCAGTAAAGCTCAATTTTAAGCATTTGGGCAGCATTATCATTACTTATTAAAGTCATAAGTTTCAAAGGGGGTTCATAATGTTTAAAACTCCACAATCACATACATTAAATGACATGGTCTCTTCCCTGAAGAGCTTATAGTTTAAAGGCTATTTATCTCGAGAGCTGAGAGGAAGACTTCATTAGATTTTTTAAATGCATTGGAATGCATTAAGTGGAAGTAGAATAAGCAAAGCAATTGGAGTAATGGCAAGGAAATGTTCTCTAGTCCCACAATAGAGGCAGTACTGCTCACCTCAAGCAACTTTTACCTTCTAGCTTCAAATTGTTAATTATAAAATGGCCTAGGTCTTCTTTCCACCTTGCACAGTTTCTGCATGACAATCACTGCTTCTAATTTTCCAATAAATCTACCATACAGCCAGAAAAGTTGACTGGTGGAGTGTGCCTTGGTGTGCAATACAATGATGTAAGTACTTCCATGTCAGAACAACTGTCCCTGTGAAGTTAAAGTATGAACTCAACAGCTGGCAGAGGCCTGAGTATACCCACTGAGGCACAAAGCCTGCCTTGTTTGCAGAGCCCATGTGCCAGACCCAGGTGGTCCCTAGGCTAACCAGCTGTGTCTGACAAATGACATTCAGGCTGCAGAAGGGCAGTGCTGCTTTCTGATCAAAGTTAAATTTTCCTGCTCCATTACAGGAAGATGAAAGAAAAACACTGAGGGATAGACAGTCTCTTTGATTTCTTGGAGACTTCTTTCATAACTGAAAAAAATCAATCTTTTTTTTTTGTGTGTGTGTGTGTGTGAAACAGAAGCTTATAATAAAAGCTTAAAATCATATACAGTATATGACTTATAAATAAATATATATACATACGTATATTTATATATATACTTGTATATAAATAAATATATAAATAAATATGCCTGTTATAAACAAAAAAAATTATTTGGTTTTGCCTTTTATGGGGGTCCTAAAATTATGCAAAAACATTATTAAGTGACCAACTTGAGTTCTCTCACAAAACAAAACACATGTTCAACTTTTTTTATTATAAAACATTGTCATACCCCTTTGATAACACCATTAAAATGCAGTCTGCCACATATTTATCCAGTAAAAACATGTTCTACTTTCTACAATTCAATACAGCTTTGTCATATTTAAAATAGTATTGTCATTAATAGCAGTGTTTAAAAGGGAATACATTGAACAGGCCTTGACTGACCAATAGAGAAGACTATCACAATAATCATGAAAATCATTGGAAAAAACAAGTCAGAAAGAAAACAAAATTAATACAAATCAAAATCACAATGTTCTCTTGGGGAAGAAAAAGGCCTCAAAGTATTTTGTAATAAATGCAAAATAACTCATGGCTTAAAGCCCTTGTACTACTAATCAGCATCCTGCATTTGAGATTGGTTAAATTTACTGCAAGAAATCAGTGTCCAGATTAAATGGAGCAACTTGGTTCAGATTAGGGTTTCCTAGCTGACTGAGAAATGCAGACACAGACACAGCTAAACTACCTATATTTCTCTGTTTTTCTCTGTACTCTTTCTGAAAACTCAATCTCCTGCTGAACCTTGATCTTCTCAATGGGCAGTCCATCTTCAATTGCTTTATCAAAAATAAATCAAATATACTTGTGCAGAAAAAGCTATTTTTTCTCCCAGTCAGAGATTGCCAGTTTAGCAAAAAAAATAAAGTATATGCAGAGAAGGTGGATGCAGGTATACTCTGGAACTAATGCATTTACAGTGTCAGAATATTTGATGCAATGGGATTGTTAGGAAAAATTGCTGAAGAAAAAGTTAACACAATGATTTTAGTGACATTTTGCTTAGTGTCTGTTAACAGCCATCAGATCAAGGGCATAGCTCTTAAGATCACATTTAGAAACATCAACCATAGCTGGTATAAAAATATTGTCATTGTTAATTTATACTATTTTTTTTTTTTATATAGACATCAAAACAACATAATTACAACATTTATCCTGGAGATAAGAATATTGTTTAACAGGGGTTTCATATAAACAAAAGAGGTTTTATACTGTGTAAGGGGTTTATTCAGTTGCCTAAGCACAGCTATTTAGTGTTATAAGAAAAGCCCTATCTAGCTTTGTCTTCAGAAAGGTTCCAGTTTTTGCAGGTCTTATCTGTCAGCTCTAGGCTGGTATCTTGGATACTGCACCAAATTTCACTGTATATCTACTTCTAATGCATCAACTCTCAACAAATGGGAGTTTAGATAACTAAGAATGCATTTAGCTGACTGGAGACTGACATCTAGTGTCACATAAAACTCCTCAGTGTAGCTCTGCTATCTGCTTGGGACTGGCAGATATGACAGGACCAGTGGGGTGCCTATAGTCTCCTGCAAGAGGAACTGGAGGCAGTAGGACACACTACAGGGTCACATGTAACACGATGTATGTATATAGATAACTTAGTTAAGATCATGTTCTCTAGCTTGTAGATCACCAAGTGTTGCCTTTTAATGTGTTACAATTAGCTTGAAAATCAAATAAATAAAGTATAAAGCATATTTTAAGCACTGGCTATGGGAAAATATATATTTTTTAACATAGTAGTATTTAAGATGTGAATAGAATACCTGGAAATATCTTTAAAAGCTCTTTTTCTTCATAGTAGAAAATTTTCACTCTTTGAAATACAAAACTCAAAGTTCATAAAATTATTTTACATATATAATGTAAAATTTTCCACCTGGATATGGTTCTGGGATACTTGTGCTGGGTGTCCCTGACTGAGCAGGGGAATGAGGATCAGATGAACTCCAGAAGTCCATTCCAACCCCAAACATTCTGTGATTCTTTAATTTTAAACAAATGCTTGAGTTTTATAGTCATCAATTTCTCTTTATTTCAGCATGCAAAATATTATTTCAATATGGTAGCTTGTTTCAGAATTCTTACACTTTATTCTTATTAGAGAATAGATGGGAAGAGAAAAATTTCTTAAGATTTTTTTGTTGTTGTTTTCAATATGAAAGGCATTCAAAAATTCAAAATGACTTTGAAAAACTCGTGCAAGTGTACAGTCTCACTGAATATTTATATAACATTCATTAACATAAATCAACATTTATTTTCCATATGAAAAAAATGTACTTTCTAATTTACACAGGAGATATTTTCAATTATTTTTCGTTTTAAATTCAGAATATCTTAATGATCTGGGGGCTCTGTGTGCAATTTAAACCTATTCAGACAGTTTTCGCATCTCTGCAATTTAGGGAAAGCAGGATATAGTACGAATATTTTGATTGGCATTTACTACATCAATAAAAACATGTTCAGCTACTTGAAAAGTGACTTACAGTTCCTCAAATGTCAGAAATAAATAAAAAACTACCCAGTGAAGCATACTTCCCATTTGAAAAAAGAAAAAAAAAAAGAAAAAAAAAAAGATTTTCTTCAAAATCATTATGGTTTAATGTTCTATTACCAATCCACTGAGTTCTCCTTGTGAGAGATGATTACATACCTGCGGAGCTCAGGCTGCCAGTTCCAGAATGGAAGGATTGCAAGTAGGAGAAATGCAAGTCAACTCTTGAATTAAACTGTAGTAGTATTTTATTTAGGTTTATTTTCCTTCCTTCTGTAAACTGTCCTTCTTAAAAATAATCTCAATTTCATCAGTGCTTATTGTCCACAAGACCTGGAAGTAATAACAGCTGCATATTGTGTGAAGAATATTTAAAAATGACCAAGGGTGTTTTTCTAGATGTCTATCTCAAATATTTTTATTTAATTCTGACTTACCTGAATGATGCATCACTTCATTGTGAATATCTCTTAGGTATTCTCAGCATATTTTTCACACTTGAAATAAAAATGCTATGATTCATGATATTACATCGTGAATTTTCTTTTATGATTTATGTGAATATTCATAGCATATACTTATTTCTCCCTAAACGAAGTAGCTTCACCTATTTACTAAACATATTAGAAAATTAACACATAACTAAACCAGTGGATTTCTAAAGACATCTGTGTGTCTTGTTTCAAAATGTTGTTCAGGGTCTGGAGGAAACAATAGAGTTCACACTCATCGTACTTGCAAATTATGATCAAGTGTGGTAAACAGAGAGTACATAGGGAAGGCTGCAAAATAGCAGAATGAGCCCCTAGTAACCTCAGAAAATACAACAAAGTAAAACACAAAGTCTTGCTAAAGACTCCCAAGGAGTGATATAAATTGATGGGTTGGTGAGCAACTTTGGGGAGAAGTCCCTAGGGACAGCAAATTCAAGTTAGCAGTGTGCCCTGACAGCAGAGATTATCAACTGTATCTAGGGTTGTGACACAGGATCACAAGCAGCAGGTTCAGGTAAATGAATATCCTCCCCTTTAATCAGCACTTCTTAAAATATACCAATACTACTGCATCCAGTTCAGTGCTGGCTGTTAAAGGAAAGACTTCAGCAAATTAAGGCAACTTCAGCAGAAGGTCATCAGGATGATCAGGGCTAGAGTGCTTGCACTGTGAGAAAAAGCTGACAGGCAGGAGCTTGAGGACTTGAGAACAAATGATCAAGTTACCCATACAGGCTGTTCTTCTCCATCCTTGGAGATTTTCAAGATCTAGTTCAAAACAACCCTGAACAACTTGTTCTGATCTCAGAGTTGCCCATTTTGTGCAGAGGCTTGGACTACAGACTTCCAGTATTTTCTTCCCAGCCGAATCATCCTGTGGTCTTCTGACTGACACAAATAATGGTAAGAAGTGTGACATTACAAGAAAAGAAAGAAACTAGACCCAAAGGTTATAACATTCTCCCCAGCTGGAGGATCTTTTGAGCTTAAGCTCGAAGAGGAATTAAGTATAGATGACTTTCTTAGACCAATTTTTTTTATTTTCTTTTAAGCGCAAAGAAAGCGATACTACTGGGTCTGTTTTATCTGCTCTGAGTAGATTACAGAATCACAGAATCACCCGGGTTGGAAGGGACCTCAAGGATCATGTAGTTCCAACCCCCCTGCCTAGCAGGGCCACCAAACATACACATTTAGATCAGGTTGCCCAGGACCCCGTCCAACCTGGCCTTGAACACATCCAAGGATGGGGCATCCACAACCTCCCTGGGCAGCCCGTTCCAGGGCCTAACCACTCTCCTTGTATAGAACTTCCCCCTAACATCCAACCTAAATCTTCCCTCCTTCAACTTGGATCCATTTCCCCTAGTCCTGCTATTGTCAGCCCTTTGTATATTAAAAATGATAGTCTGCATGTGGATGGTTGTCTCAAACAATAAAACTCTTCCCATAACATTATATTTCTGTCAGAAGATCTAGAAAGCTTTTCCATTTTTATCCTATTCATAATGGATGAGTCTTTTCCAATATTTTAACAACATCAATAACTACAACAGCAGATCATCAGGTAGGCAACCAGATATTATGTGTTAAGCTTATCTTCAGCACTCCAAAATCATGAAAACAATTTAAAAAATTAGGAACTTGTAAGAATCTCAACAGGCTATTTAGAATAGAAAAACATAAGAAAACATAGAAGTACCACTTTATCCTTGTCCATAATTATTTCTCTCTTATGAAATGTATCCTCATGAGTTACTTAGTTATTAGCACCTTTTTCATTGGGAAATTTTTGAATTATCTTTTAAATCCTAGCCTGCCAAATTACTCTACTTACTTTTAAAATTCATATGGTGCAATTTATCACAAAATGAGATAAGAATTGAATTAATAATTCAAAAAATTTTGAACGGTAAAGATATTTAGATTAATGTAGGAAAATTAAACACCAAGGAAATTCCCCAGAATTTATATGTGAAAAACTGTGCAATATAGCATTGTTTCTTTTTTTTTTTTTTAAATTTGGTGAAAGTCAGTGTGAACTTTCAGTGTTGCAAAAGGATACTACATATTCTTATATTTCTTTTTCAACTACTAAGGTATGGGGCATGCTGATACTTTGATACAGTTCCCAGGCCAATCTTTGTTAGCATAATTAACCAAAAAGAAGCACTCAGATACTTATGGCAATAAATTCTTATTTTGACCCACACTGTTCTGGAATAGTATGAAGCAATCTGTTTTTCCTTTCAGAATTTTTGACACTTTAATTTTGTCTTTCTTGTCACCTCCAGTAAACTTTAAAATAAATAAATAAATGAATAAATAAACAAAATTAAAAGCTTTGTATTGAAAAATGAAACAGTTCCCAGTACTTCTTTTGTGTCCACCTAAGATTTTTCATTATGTTACAGTCAAGCTAATGAAAAATTTTCTGTCTCAGAGATATAGGGTTTTGGCATATAAGCATTTATCAAAATCTATTTTTGATACTCCATTATATGCCAAGGAGTTGGAGGAAAGGAAAAAAAGCTATTCAAATACTTGTGTATTCGCATATCATGAGGTTTGTAATGATAGGGAAATAGCCTTTCCTTGCATTGTCCTGAGATTAAATTTTCTCAGATCCTGGTGGTGTTTACTCAGGTTGACCTATGTAGCTATGAAATTAAAGCACTTGCCAAAGTATTACTAGGTAAATTATTTAGTAACCTCTAACTGACATATCTGATATGAAGTCTCCACTCTGTGTACTAAAACCTATGCCCATTTTAGAATGAACAGATCTAAACATACAGAATTAGAAACTGCAGGTCACAGGAACCACTTCATTTAGCAAATATCATGAGCTATCCATCCCAATTACAAACACAAATCACAAATATTCTTGGCAGAAAAAAAAGAATGTGGAAATAAATAATTTAATGAGAGCTATAGCACAGTGTGCAGAAAACTGTCAAAAATATATATATATAATGAAGAAAAACAGCTGGTGAGACAACTTTCTAAAGGTGTGAGTAACCAAACTGGCAGGTGGAAGAAATGGATGAGTAGCTTTTATTAAATTGTATACAGAGCAGAAAAAAGCAAAAACAAAACAACAACTGTGGAAAGGGAATATTGACATAGTTGATGAGATCAGTAAATACAGTGGGATAAGAGATGGAATAGAGAATATTGGTCAGGACATAAATGTATAGAATGTATAAGAAAGGACAAATTTTTAACAGAAGAGTACTTTTCTGGGACCCAAAAAGAAATATAAATGCATTTTATAACACAGCCCAAGAAGCTATTGGCCTCTTTCAGTGCAGGGGTGCATTGCTGGCTCATAATCATCTCTCACTGCCTTTTATGTCAAATTGCTATCCAGCAGGTAGGCCCCCAGATTGGCTTGGTGCACAGAGTTATTTCCTACATTTCCAGATGCATGAATTAGAGTTTTACTATTAAGAACTTCAGGAGACATCTGCCAGCACAGTTCTGAAATGTCAAGGTACCTCTAAACTGCACTGCCATCATTGAGTTTATCAATCACTTCTCCCAGTTTTGTGTCATTTGCAAATAAAAATATTAGATAAGATGCATCTCTTTTTTTTTTTTCCTCTCCTTTAAGTCCTCTTTTTTTTTTTTCTTTTTTTTTCTCACCATAATAAAAACAAATGGGATTTTTCATATTTTTCATGCTGCACAACAGCAGCTGAGAAAGAGGGTAAGAAAGTGTGAGATAAACAGCCCTGCCACAACCCAGGTCAGTGCAAAAAGAGGGCAGGAGGTGCTCCAACTGCACAGCAGAAGTCCCTGCAGTCCAGGAGAAGCCTACAGAGAATCAGGCTGTATTTTGCAGCCCGTGGACACCAAATGGAGCAGATCACCACGTGTAGCCATGGAGGAGCCCACAGGGCAGTAGTGGATGAGTCCTGAAGGAAGTACAGCTCATGGAGAGCCTCTGCAGAAGCAGTCCAGGCTGGAGCTGCAGCCCATGGAGAGGAACATGCAGTGGGGCAGGAGGAGCTGTTGCCTGTGGGGACCTGTGTGGAGCATCTCCTGAAGGGTGGGCCCCATGATACAGAGCTATGTTGAAGCAGTGCTTGGAGAGCTGCAGCCTGTGGGAAGAACACATAGGATCAGCCTGGGAAGGACAGCACCTCATGAGAGGGAACCCATGCTGGAGCAGTGACAGAGTGACCATGAAGGAATGGCAGAGATGAAGCACTATGGACTGACTGCATCCCCCATTCCTCATTTCTCTATACCACCTTTGGGGAGAAGGTAGAAGAAAGTGGATGGGGTGGGGAATGTATGATTTTAGTTTGCTTTTAGTTTCTCACTGCTCCAATATGTTAGTAATGGAGAATACAGTATACTAATTTCCCTAAATGGAGTTTGTTTTGCTAATGACAAAGCATGATAATTGATCTCCCTGTCCTTATCTCAGTCCTTGAGCCCTTTTTCATCGTATTATTTCCTTCTTTTCCTCTGAGAAGCTGGAGGAGGAGAGTGGTTGTGGTGTTTAGCTGCCCAACAATATAAAAATACTACATAATTTTGCATAGGTATATGATGAACAAAGTGGCAAACAAACTCATTGCTGAAGTACTTAGCATCCTTGAGAAAATACGTAAATAAATCTAGTATCAACCCCGAATTTGTAAGATGAAGAACAATGAAGAAGATAACCATGGAGAACTGCAATCAGGTGAGCTGTTTTGCAAAAACACAAGTAAGATGAGTGGCTAAATTAATTAATTAATTTAGGAAAAAAGAGCAAGAAAATAAGAGCAAAGACACTTTAGTTCTGACTTGTCTTGTCTAAGAGATACCTGGTCTGATGAACTTGCCTTGAATGACTATAGACCACCAAAACCTCTAGCTGACTGCATGGCATCAGATCCATGGAGTTGCATACTCACAGCTAACATAGGGTATGAGTGTTAAGGGCAAGCAGTTTTATACAGATAGTACTAATCTCAACATCTAAGAAACCACTATTAGCAGTCTATTTTCATGAAATTTACAATTAACTTGGCTTGTTAGGCTTGGGACTCAAACATTCCCATGATGGTAAATCTCTGATTCCTTAACTGGTGGGTTTATACATATGTGTATATAATTGTTGAACATGACAAGTTAGAAGAGACACACATGGATCCTGGCTTCACACATCAGAATCATCCAAAAATTAAACCATACACCTAAGAGCACTGTCCAAACATTTCTTGAACTCTGGCAAACTTGCCAAAGTGAGCATTGCCTGTGACCACTGCCCTGGAGGCACTCTTATAATTCCTGACCATTCTCTCAGTGGAAACTTTCTCTAATGCATGCCTAGAATATGTACACATGTTCATATAAAGAAAACAAAGGTGTTGCTAACTAGAACAGAGAAGACAAGGCTGCCTATGGTAAGGGAAAGAGCTGATATTGAAACTTAAGAAATTAATAAGTCATAACAAAATTCGCTGAATTAATATATTCAGTATATAAGCTTCTCTTTTTTTGCATTTTTTTTTTTTTTAAGTATTCTGCTGCAGTTGAAAATTGGATTAAGACTGGTCATAGAAATCTGAACAGGAAGTTCAAGGAAGGAAGAGATAGGATTAAAAAGAAGTGCTCTGAGAATTTGAATATTCTGTGAACAAATGGTGATAGCAAACTATGAAAGAAGAGAAACACAAAATAAACTGTTTTTGTTGTTGTTTTTTTTTTTAATTCAATAAATGGTAGTAACTTAAATGTATTTTGCCTAAGAATGGTTGTGAAGAAAACAAATCTAATTTGTGGAATCAAGATGATCTCATTTATGAGAGACATACTAAAAAATACAAAATAGTGGAGATATAAGGAAAAAATGTAGAACATGGAACTCTGTTCAGATGCTATGAGTTGAATTATGAATTATTATAGGAGGTTGGCTAGAGATCAATATGGAATATTATACATTAAAGTTGGCAATTCTGTGTACTGACTAATCTTCCTGAATAATGGTCTACAGGACAGAGACAAACAGGACTGTTATGCCGTAGATAATATCATAGAAAGGAAAACGATAAAATATTACAGGATTTTACAATCATTACTTTTTCATTAATTATATACTGGATGAGCAAGAATGGTAGCTATAAAATAAAGAGCTAATTGAGGGAGAGTGTTTCATTATTGATTTTCTTCTGTTTCAGAGAACTGGTAATAAAAATTTTATAAAAATTTAAAAATACTATAATCTTGCCTTAAATTGAACGACACAAATAGAATAATAATAGTATCATTAACTGGTATATGAAGATACCACAGCGACATCATGCAACATGGAAATTTAGCCCATCCTGAAACAACAGGCACTTAGAAAGTCACTTCAAAGAGTACTCAGTTTACATTGTAATATCACGGATGCTTTGGGATAATAAAGCCTAGAAACAGAAATGTACAGAAATAAATCCATCTATGCTTACCAACTCAAAATCATTATAGGTCAACCAACAAACATAATTGAAATGTATTTTAGAAAGAAAAAAAAAAAAAAACAGACTTGTATTTTGTTGTTATTTTAAACCTAGTCTCCTTAGTTTTAATAGAAAAATATATTTTATTTAAATTTTCTACAAATATAGGAAAACTGCATTTTTTATTAAAATTATATATCTGAATGGTAATACTGGATTTGAGGAAGATTATGACATCCTCTTACTTCATTAGTGGATTATTGTCATGTGAAACTGGTGGCATAAAAACGCTATGTTTACAGTTCACATCTATCATAAAAATGCTCACAGTTCTTCAAAACTGATGTACCACTCATTTCTCTATGATTTGTAATATTCTGGTCTGTGAATTTTCCATGTTCTGCTCAAATGTTTTAATTTCACTTAGCACAAAAGATCTACTAAACTGATTTGTTTCTGTTGAAATCGATAGAAACCTTTGCAATTACTTTAGTTGAATAAGACGATGTATGCATACTGCAATTAACAGAAGCAAATAGGAATGTAAGAAAAACAACCTTTCTCAACTTCACTGAAGTTATCAACAAAAAAAGTATTTCCTATTTTTTCATTCAGAGGATCTGCTCTGAATGATTTATTGCTAATGTAGGTTTGTTCCTTCTTTAAAAGTCATGCTCTATATTCTAACTAATTTTGTATAAAATACAATATTCCAATACAAAGGGCAGATACTGGAAGGTAAGATTACATTCCACACAAAACTAATGACTTCTTAACAACTACTTCTTAACTTCAAAACTCAGCAAGATATTCACTTTTTTTCCCCAAAGTTTTCTATGTATTTTTGTAATCAGTTATATACAAATAATATACAAATATCAAAGAGCAAGGCTAGCTAAGCATACAAACTTGTAGAAAGAATTACTACTGGACTAATACTTAAGATAACTATTAGAGAGAAGTTCTGTCATGTCAGATATTTTGATTAGAAATTTCACGTTTGCCTTCTAAGAATAACATGAAGTTTAAAAATATTTCAAAATTCTTTTAACACTTTTTCCTTCATGATTATGGTCTTTTAATAGTGTCCCAAAAAAGAGAAGGAAAGGCAGATGCTTCAAGGATACTGGAGAAAATAGGTTGAGTTACAGGAATTAAATCTTTTTTAGATAGTAAAAAGAGTAAGAAGATACAATAATTTTATAGATTATATAATGCTACAGGTTGCCCAGAAACATTGTGGATGCCTCATCCCTGAAAGCATTAAAGGCCAGACTGGATGGGCCCTGGCAACCTGATCTTGTGGGTGGCAGCTCTGCCTACGGCAGAGTGGCAGGGAGGCTGGAACTAGATGATTTTCAAGGTCACTTCAAACCCAAACCATTCTATAATTCTATGATCATAAAATACTTATAATGAAAATTCTAAGTCAATGATTATTTAATAGTTCTAGTGTCAGACAACAACATGAATAAAATTGAAATTGCTACAATACTAACAAAGTTGTAGGTGTATTTCTATTTTTGTTTCTGTCACTCTGTCTCTGCCCATTCACCCACATACCAAGATTTTTACATACTTATGTATGGTTTTCAGACTGCTATAAGTCCTGAATGCTATACTGTATGTACATATTCATTACACAAAGAAAACACCACAGCTGAAAAATACAGCCCCAACTTCTGTTGTGTAATTGAGACCACATTTAAATGTGTGGGGGTGGGAGGGGGGGAAAAAAAAAAAAAAAAAAAAGAAAAAAAAAGAAAAAAAAGAAAAACACTGAAAACTTTTGGTCTAGAGAACTGGAGACTAGAATTATTTACATTGAAGCAGCAAAAGCTACATTTACAGTTTGTTCATCACCATCTCTTTGTAATCAACTGTGGTATACCAAATAATTGCAATGATTTTGACAAGGTCACGTTGCCTAAATTCTTTGAATGCTGAGAAAATTTTACTTACTAACCAACATGTCAAAAATGAATTTAGGATTACAGTTTAGCTATCTTGCTATTAAAGCCCACCCTTATCCTGTCTAGATTCTTTTTGTTCTAATGTAACAGTATGTCTCAAGAGCATAGTCTCCTGATAATCGCAAACTTTAATTCCTAGCAGGAGGTACAGCTGTTATCCATTTGTTTGGATCAGTTTCAGAGCATATGTCACGGAGTTGATCAGATCAATCTATGTCCGTGACAGGGGCGGCAGGCCTCTGCCCTCCCCCCCCACCCCAGTCCCACAAAAAAATGGGAAGGAAGGAAGGGAGGAAAAGAGCAGCGGCAACAATCTATGGAGGAAAACTTATTTTACTATAATATTGGAATACAAGAAAACACAATATATATACAATTTAATTGAAATTGAGATGAATAAATCAGACAAGATGAGAGAGAGAGAGTTCCCGGGACCGATTCAAACCTGAAAAGCTTGGAACGGCTAGGAAAGCACCTCCAGCACCCACTGCCAGGCAGCAAGAGAGCGCCCCCCCCCACCCGGAAGGGCCAGATCCCGTGACTGCTCTAATGTACAGGGATAGGTAGCTGGGGTTGGGGCAGTGACACTTTAATGCCCCGTACACTACATGATGTTCTGATGTGGAATACTGAAACCCAAAAAGAAAAAAACAAAAACATAGAACCATGACAGCATACTACATCTGCCTTATGGGGACCTTCATTTGAACTCATTTTTTCATCTGAAATCAGTGACATCAGTTATACATTGTTTTAGTGCAACTTTGGAAAACTGGATTCTGAAAGAAACCCCTGCTATTTCTACATTAGAGAACACTTCCTTGTTTAAGGTGGGTAATTATAGGCTTGCAGAGAGGGCCTTTGCTTAGTCTGTGGTTCAGAAGGGACTGGGAGCTCTCCATATATAAAGCGGCTAAATAGCCAGCAAGCCATAGAGTAGTGGCCCTGTCTGAATACAGACCATTGCTTTAAATAATTACCTTAGCAATATGCATATCAGTTTAACTTTGGCAATAATTAAAGCAGATACTGTGTCAGCTTTTTTCCTGAGGTTTCTGTAGCAGCAGTAAAACAGCACCCTGCTATTTTCATTGAGCTAGTATAATCTTCCCTGCATATCAGTGATTTTCAGATTTTATCATTTGTGCTACACTCTAGATTTTATAGAGATTTGTGTGCTCCTTTCAGTTATAATCCCTATTTCTGTAATTTAATTTCTCTCACTCATGATTGGGTTTACAAACAACCGGAATCCAAACTCACTGGGGAACTGCTGTCACAAATTAGATGTACACACCTGCAGCTAACTGCTCTCACAACACCAGTGGTGCTTCACATCACTAGGTGCTAATGAGGTAAAAATAAGAATAATGAATCAGTTGTTTTAGGACCAGGTCTCAGAAGGTTTGTGTATTCAATATTGCTGCTTTTTTTTTTTTTTTTCCAGCACCCCACTGGGTTCAACATTGCTACTTTTTTTTTTTTTTTTTTTTTTTTTGTACTTGCAGAGAATCTGGGCAATAACATTTCCCGTAGATGAGGAAAACAAGCAAATTATGGTAACGAAAATAGTCTGTAGCTCCAGTATGAAAAAGCGGGGAGGGGAGGGGAAGTAATTTGTTAAAGCATTTCTCTACTTCTCTGTAGGGAAATATTAGAGTGTATTAGCATATTTGAATAGATTCTAACTGCTGAGTGACAAATGCTGGGATATGGATGTTTTTGTTCTGAATTTGCATTTGCAACCTCATTTTCTTCAGAAAACAAAGCATGGAATATTGTCCTCAGAAGTATATTTGAGAAATGTTATTTGTCAGTTAGGAAAATCAGCACAAGCTCTCCAAAAGCTCTAGTATATGCTCAGCATGCAGAAAACACTTCAATAACTTTTGCTTGCTTAACATAAAGAAAAATAACAGCTTCATGGGCTCAAGGGCTTGATCTGTATTGACTGACTTTCATTATCTACTTCTCTTTTTAGTTACAAAGTTTGTGCTTGTATTTTTTTTAAGAGAAAAGCACAGGTTTTCAGCCCCTCCTTTAGCCACGGATCTGTGTGTTTGATTGTGTACACTGTTATAGTAATTGAAGCCTACAGTTAATTTCTGGACAGTCTTACAAGACAAGGCTGATTTAATATTCAAAACAGACAAACAAACAAAAAAAACCTGTTTTCTTTGTTGTTCCACTGACAGTTTTTTACAGTTTTCACATTTGTCTTTCAAAACTTCTCAAGATGGAAAATAAGAATGCAATTTTATTCTCTTCCTTACAATCTCTATTTCAGAGTAATATGCAACACATGTTAATGACATAGGAATCACTTGATGTACGTACTGAATTATTGTTTCTACTACTGTACTGATGTCTGAAATGGTGGCCTACAAATGCTTTAATATTCTGTGGTATTCCAGTGTACACTTTACTGATGATTAAACAGCAGTACCACACAGCAATATATAATTAAAATGATGCTAATTCAGATGTCATATGTAGTTACTGCTACTCATACTTTATCACAAACCTGAAATGTAAGGTCATTATTTCTGCATTTTTATATCACTCAAAGCCATATAACTATTAGAGTCGTTTTGTTACAGACAATAAAATAGTAAACAAAGCCAGATGCAACAGAGTGATTGAATATAAATTTAAGAGAGGGTGATCATTACATTAAAGGACTAGGTTTTTTTTCTATTTCCATTCTACACCAGCTAATTTGTACGCATTTTGTGAATAAATTTATTACATAGTTTTTATACTGATAAGCTCACTCCTAAGAAGTGAGTAGCTTTTAATGGGAGACATAATCCCATACTGA
This sequence comes from Centrocercus urophasianus, assembly GCF_019232065.1. Taxonomy (NCBI): domain Eukaryota; kingdom Metazoa; phylum Chordata; class Aves; order Galliformes; family Phasianidae; genus Centrocercus; species Centrocercus urophasianus. Next base: position 7,094,531 of record NW_024885532.1, read on the forward strand.
AAAGATATATTGTTGAATGTAGAAGTTAAAGACAAGTTTTGGCTTATTTGCTTGTTTGATACTCATGGTGGGTGTGGACAATTAAAGTAGAGAAATCCTTGGTGTTAACTACTGTGTAATTACTTTCACACAGGAATAATTCAAGTGTTGCTGAAATATAGCACCATGAGGACATTAAGATATTAGAAAAAATAGTTGTGAAATGCATTTAAATTGATTTAAAATCAAGTCTCATAATGTTGAGATGAGTGTGTGCCATATCATATCTTTTTGTCATCTGTACTGAGACATCAAGATACACTGCAGTTCCCTCTAGTCCAAATACAAAGATTTTTTTTCCAAATGAAACCTACTACACTGTGTTGTCAATACAGTTTCATATATTGCCTATTAGCTGTTGTGACACAGCTAATAGATTCACTGAAGTCTGTGAGCAAGAATGCATCTTTCTGCTCCATGCCTGATAGAGGTGCACCAGACAGTTTCTACTTAGCATCCCAGTAGACCTCCTGATTCCTGATAGTTTTTTTGTTTTGGTTTGGTTTGGTTTGACTTGGTTTGGTTTTTGGTGGTTTTTTGTGTTTGTTTTTTTTTTTTTTTTTGTGGTGGTGGTGATAGCTGGCTGATTGGTTGTTTGGTTGTTTTGTTGGCTAGATGGTTGATTTTGTTACCTTTTTTTTCCCCAAGCTTTTCGTTTTATAGATTTATTCAACAATTTTCAAATCTGAAAGAACCATTGCTAACCTGACATTTAAGCCATTCGGTACATCCACTATCACAGAAGGAAAACTGTCATCCAATAATTTTTGCATGAAGCCATAAATTCTGCATGAGTGAATGCACATTATTATGATGGTGCACAGCACTGCACAGAATAATAAACTATTCCCTACAGATTACGTGAATAGTCTAAATCTTGTTTTGAAGAGGTTACACCAGATTAACATAATGAGTTCTCCTAGGCTGGGAACATATGGAACTGTGAAATGGCCATCTCAAATATTCAGGGGAAGCAGACGAATACTTTAAGAGTACCAAAGAAAATTAGAGATAGCATGTTTATATATATATTGCTATTTTCTACTGTTTTGCATTCCACATATCATTTTTACTATCTTCGGAAACATGCAGTGAATGGAAGAAATACTAATCATTGTCTTAGTAGAACACTTTACAGGAAACTATAGTTAGGAAAAGTGTATTTCTTTCTCTGCTGTTCCAGTACAGCCCTACAACTGACAAAAATGTGAGGTAAGGTATTTAATTTTTTGTTGAATTAATGTATGTGTACAACAGAGGAATCTCACTGCAGCTTCTGATTCTGAAAGGAAAGATAGATTTCCCTTGCAAGCTCATCTCCTTTTTTACACATGCTCAAGAAACAAAACTTCTGTACCTTTTATTTTAACTCAACAATCTAATGTTTATGGGGTGTGTTTTTTTTTTTTTTTTTTTTGGTTTGTTTTTTTGTACCCACTGGGAAAAATATTGAATGAAGTAATGAGATGAAATTAAAGTGAAAAAATATGAAGAAGCTACATAGGTTGCAATGAAATTTTTACTAACCATTCATGATGGTGGGGGACTGAAACAAGTGGCACAGAGAAACCGTGGATGCCCCAACCCTGGAGATGTTCAAGACCACTTTAAAGGGAGTGCTGAGCAATATGACGTGGTGGAAATGGCAGGGGCACTGGAATTCAATGATCTTTAAGTTTCATTCCAGTCTAAACCATTCTATTATTCTCTGAGTCTAAGACTTTCTATAGAACATCCTAAGCATTTGGCTTAACAATTAGCTATGTAATTATGAAATGTCTGTTGCTTAAAATGTATAGTAGATGGGCAGCTGAGTTTTCACTACAGAGTAACCTTTACCATCTGTTGTGTCCTATAATTACAATGAAAAAACAACAACACATAACTCACATAGTAAAAATAGAGTAGTAAGTAATAAGTAATTAGAATGCATGCGTATTTGTGTTATTCATTGCTGTATTCATCTGTTAAATTTTGGACAAGAAAGGAAGCCATCAAGATGTTTTAATTTCTTTCTTTTTCTTTTTTTTTTTTTTTTTTTTTTTTTTCTTCTTCACACTAACATCACACCAAGTCTTCAATTGGATCAGTACAATGAAGTCAGTGGAGTTAAAACAGTTTAGATCAAATAACAACCTGATCTACTTATTTTTTAACTAGAGTAGTATGAATTTGTGAAACAAAAAAAAGTGTTGTAATATCTTGATGGCTCCTCTCTAAGAGTTTATTCTGAAGCAATCTAGAATTTTGAAACATTTATTAGCACTTTAGCACCTGAAATGTTGTTTCTCTCATTTTTCATTTTAAAAAACACAGCATCAAGCAATGCTTTCTTTCAGTGAAATAACTGTGAGAGTAAGAACTCTTAAGTTCTTACTCTGTCAGTCAACCAAGAGATCTACACAGTACCTCAGACAGATGTTGTGTTTCCATAGTTAATCTACTATTTCTGAATGCTGCTTGTCAGATGATATCTTCACTTTTTCTTTAACCCTAAACTTCTTTGCATGTAGGTATTTAAAATTTGTTTTCCTTTAATGAGGAAATAATATACTGAAAGTGCTAGAAGAACCTGTGATATTTAGAAATGTTTTTGCAGCAGGCCCTTAAGAAATCCCAATTCTGATAATTCAAATGGCCTTCTGTCTCCAAGCAGCAGTAATATAAACATAAATGCTCTTCACAGCATGAGCTGCCAAACTCACGCAATTCTGTTCTCATTTTTTGCAATGTTATTATTTCCAAAACCAGAAGGGAGCTTGGGGGGGGGGAGGGAAAAGACTCTATGATGTGATTTGCATTTGAGCTACAGTTCACCCTTTATGGTGTCTGACAAGACATATGCTGCAAAACATGGCATGGCTTTCACTTGTTCTGATTACCATTAGTTTTTCTTCTATTGTGCACTGGTCTACAATATGAAATACATAAGCTTCATTCCTAATCAGTTTGTATACTGTTGATTCTCAAAGGGCCTTCCCAGGACTTGGGAATTCTGACATAAAATTAGAACAAAGCAGAGAAGCATCCTAGTATGTAGGCATATCTTAAAAAAAAAAAAAAAATCTGGCAATGGACCCAAGCAATGGATGCTTGAAGAAGAAAATAATGTGTCTTACACAAACAAAATATAAGACAAAATAAATCGAAAGAAAGAGCAACTTTCAGAAGAATGAATAGATAACAGAACCATCTCAAATGTTCAAGTATATGTGTTGTCTTATAAAAAGGCACTTCTGTAAACAATCAAACAAACAAACATAAGGAAAATCCACCCAAAAAGAAAATTTTAATTGTCAGCATGATTACATCTTCAAAATAGCTGGGGACTTAAAAAATTTTCTGGAAAACTCTAATCTGAAAAGAATTCAGAGGGATGTCTTGAGGAAGATTTCATAGAGGTGTGGAGAACTGGACAAGATAACATCCAAATTTACAAGGTTTTATTTCAAAGGAAATTGATTCCCAAAGAGAGGATAGAAAAATTCATGTTTTTTTGTTTGTTTGTTTATTTTTCCTTCAAAATGAAGGTGACAGAAAGCTACAACCCAGAAACAAGCTGGACAGCTAATTAATTGATATCAGAGAAATTCTCTTGGGTATATACGTGCACTGCTTTTTGCATGTCAATATGTCTCTACACAGATTAATGCTTCCAAATGCTCTGAGGACAATAAATAATAATGTATTGAAAGATGATTTTCAATGGCGAACATTGAAAAATAGAAAGCAGATGAATTAGCTTTGCATCCATGTAATAAGATTAAATTATACAATGTATTTTGGTCAGTAAAGGATTGGAACATTTAAAGCTGTCATGTTGAAGTTTGTCTCATGTAGCAGAATAATACACCTTTTATGCATAGCTGACTCAGAATTACTATACCTGTATCAAAGGTAGCCACCATCAAAACCATAATCTTTATATTAGCATGAAAAAGGCCAAATTAAATAAAATTGCTGAAGAAAAATATTTACAAGAAATAACTATTCCTCCAGATTACATCTTTTTTCAAGTTAATATGCAAAGAAAAAGCAGTAAATATTGAACTAAGTACAACAGTTTGATTCATATTTTAGCATATGTCTGAAATTCTACAATTTTATCATCTACATGTATTATATTGGATTGAGTTAAATACTGCTTTTTTTATGCCTTTCCAATGAGATAACAAAATGTTAAGCTCCTATAATAATGGAAGATCTGCTTAGGAAGATTTAATATTTTTTTTTTCTTATTTTTATCTCTCTAAGTAGCTTTATGTACCTGCATGCATTTAAACTTAGGCATATTTTTGAAAGTGGTATCTTTGGTAAACGATCTTTGCATCATAGAACTACGTCAGTCTGTTCTACACACCTTATTCTATCTGGTAAGAATCTTCATTCAACTTAATAGCTCTCATTCGTTTTAAAAATCAAGCAAACAATTACAATAGTCATTAGTAGTCATTAGTAGTAGTCAATAGCTACCTTTTGCAGCAGCTTTAACAAGTATTGTGTTAAAAACAAAAATGAAAACAAAACAAACTATAAATAATATGATGGGTTTTATGGTTGCCTAAAAGCTGAGCAGAAATTCCTGACAGCCACCATTGGATTTGAGAATATCAAAGGGAAACAGGAAGAATTATTAGTCACATGCCTTTCCCTATCTTGCTGACGTACTTCAATGCTGGCTCAAAGAATATGGAGCAAGGAGCAGAATTGCTAGTGTTAAAAGCAAGTAAATTATAAAATACTAATCACCTTGGTAAACCACCACAAAGATTACTCTGTGGATAACACTAGGAAGGCTGCAATTAACCCATTGTTGAGTTCATAAATGGACTATTCTTCTCTATGCTCAGGGAAGGCGTTTTCAGCTTGCTGTAATTTTCAGTGCCCTACTTTGTTAATAATAGTAATTGACTGCTATATTCTATCAGTCTCCCTATGTTGAGTCTCTTTTGCCTGTGACCATAAGTGTTTTGTGATCTCCCTGTCCTTTCCTCAACTTTTAAGCCCTTATTCATTGCATTTTCTGTCCCAATTCTTTTGAGAAGGGGAACTGAGAGAACAGTGTCATGGAATTTAGCTCTCTATCAGGGTGAAACAACAAGGAAAGAAAAGAAAAAAGATGAAAAATATATTTCTTCACAGAACATTATTCATTTCAAACTTTACATATAGAAAATTTTAAATAAGCTTACTTTTGGTATATTTATACTATTTCTTTTATGTTACTTCCTATTTCCTTTAGAGTACTATTTCATTCTGCTTCCTATATTTCCTATATTTTCTTCATTTTTGCCTAGTTCAGCTTGTTTTCCTCTGTCTTCCAAGCTTCAGACTGAACTATTCTGACTGTAGACTAACAAAGCTGGTGCATATGTTCCACCTTTGAAAAGCCAGGAAGGGTGTACTAGCACGCTGCAGGCTAGTTACCTGGAATAAGTACCAGAAAGAGGCGATTTTGCCACTAAACTTATCTGTTTGGCAACGTGCTACACTTTCTCATGTACAAAAAAAAGTTTTTTTCTGTCTCTTACAGCTAATGCTTCTGTGATGTTGTCATTCTAAGTTTGGTAAAATGTCCATGAAGAAATAGTACAGTTTTTCTCTGATGAGAAATCAAGAAAAAAAATTCAAGGTTTAAAATGTAGATACAACAATACCTGTAGGCAGAAAACATTAGGAAATATTTTCTTTCTTTAAATTTTATTTGAACAATTTTTTTTTATTATTATTTTTAGTGGCTTGGTGTATCAGAAGTTTTATGTATGTGATACACAAATTTACTGGTACATTAGTATAAGGATAATCTATATCAACTTCAAGATGAAAAACATTTTCATTTGTATGAAGTTTTTCTCATTTTCTCTTTAAAATAATAATTAAAAAAAATCTTACCTTTTTTAGATTTTTATTCTGAGGATATTTCGTATGTTCCTTACGAAAGTAAGGGCTCTCTAGATATATTTATTAAAACAACAACTAGTTGTTTTTTAAAATAAATGAATGGCTAATGATCTTGGACTTCCAGAATGTTTAAAATTCGCTTCTTATGATTTCCTATGAAGTGTTTTATAAATGAGCATGGTAAATAAGACATATGAAATATCTCCTATGAAGAAAGGTTGAGGGAACTGGGCTTGTTTAGTTTGGAGAAAAGAAGGCTCTGGGGAGACCTCATTTTATCCTTCCAATACTTGAAGGAAAAGTATAAATAGGAGGGAGAATGGCTGTTTATGAGGGTGGATATTGATAGGACAGGGGGGAATGGTTTTAAAATGAGACAGGGGAGGTTTAAGTTAGATATTAGGAGGAAGTTCTTCACACAGAGGGCCGTGATGCACAGGAACAGGTTGCCCAGAGAGGTTGTGGACAACCCATCTCTGAAGGTATTCAAGGCCAGGCTGGATGTAGCTCTAGGCAACCTGGTCTAGTCATTGGCAACCCTGCCATAGGAGGGGTGTTGAAACTAGATGATCATTGTGGTCCTTTTCAACTATTATATGATTCTATGATTCTGTGTAGAAACAGCATGTTTTCTGCCTTTTTTTTTTTTTTTTTTCTGGTGATATATATGCCTAGTTCAACTAAATGTTCTTTGATCTTTTTTTTTTTTTTTAATCTCATTATCTTCATACTGGGTCTATTTAGCCTTGAGAAAAGATGACTGAGAGGGGATCTAATCCAGGTCTATAAATATTTGAAGTGTGGGGGCCATAGTGGTGAGGCCAGTCTCTTTTCAGTGGTACGTGAAGACAGGACAAGGGGAAACGGCTGGAAACTGCAGCATAGGAAGTTCCGCACAAATGTGTGCAAGAACTTCTTTACAGTGAGGTGACGGAGCACTGGAACAGGCTGCCCAGGGAGGTGGTGGAGTCTCCTTCTCTGGAGATGTTGAAGACCTGCCTGGATGCCTACCTGTGCGACCTGGTGTAGGGAACCTGCTTTGGCAGGGGGGTTGGTCTCGATGATCTCTAGAGGTCCCTTCCAATCCGTACAATTCTGCGATTCTGTGATTCATTTTAAATATTTAGTTAATCTTTTTGAAAAACAAGGAGTCCTGAAAATGTCTGAAATAATTAATCTTAAAATACAACAGCATTATTTGGTGTGTATATATACATACATGTATACATTTCTAATTTAGAAATTAAGGCAGTTTTATTTCCTTCTTCTTGTGCCTTATTTCAGTTTTTATCTTGAAGTCCAGATATGTTTAATATTTTCTCTTCCATGAAGTGCTGTAGCTCTATCTGCATTTGTCTAAACATTTGCAATGCATCACTCTAATAGCTTAGATTGCTAGAAGTGGAAGTGGGGAGGAGTAGTCTAATGATGCAGTGAGATCTTTTTTCCCCTGAATTGATATGTCTGCATGTTTACAGAAACAGGAGAAACAAAAAATATAATAACACATAAAATATGTTAAAATGCAGGGGGAAAATGAAAAACTACTCCATATTTCATAAATAAAATTCCCAAGGGCAATTCACCCTTTCAGTTTTCTTCCTTCAGTTTTGTTTCTGCAATGCTTCCATGGTCTGCTGCCGTTTCTCATTATGTTTGCTATCTAATTTAGATAGTAAGACTCTCTGAGTAGGGACATTACTTCCAGTTCTATTCTTAAAGCACTTCATATTCCTACTGTGTTACATAAAAAGGGAGCCATATTTTCAATAACAATGCATTTGAAGAAAGATATAATACAAACTTAATTAGTGTACGTTGTTTGAAACATGGAAATTTTATACTTTAAATAGCAAATTTGAGCAGGAAGTATCTCTCAAATAAATAGGGGAAAATCTGAAAAACTTCTGTAGTGTGCAGCAACAGAAATTTTAAGTCAAAAAGTGGTTTTTGAAAATCCTTCTTTACTATATAAAGACATATATATACAAATATAATTGAAGTCATTATTGATTATGTCGTCAAATTACAATTTACAGGCAAATAGGCAGTTCTGAATAATTGGGTAATTTTATGTTCTTCATTTCTAATCACTTCCAAATTGTTGATAATGAAGTTATTGAATCTTGTCAGCCTTTACTGTTTTGGTTGCTCCAAATACTAATAAACCTTCCCACTTAGGCAGAAGAGTGTCTCTTGCTGACATTGTTTCATCAATCTGTTTTTAAACATGACCTTGAATGTGTTCTACTACACCAGCGAAACTAATTGTCCAAAGCTTCAAGAATTGGGGACTGTTCATTATTTGAGGACAATCATTTTCTCATTACGTTGAGGAGTTAAAGATGTATGTGCAAGTGAAAAGCTATAATAATCCAGCTCAACACTATATATCATATGCTAACACATCATCATGATTCTGCATTTTAGTATATGAAACAACATTTCCAAAAGAGAACTTATGAATATTAATATATTCCAGTTAGCTTTAGGTGAGAAATCACACTAAAAAAAAAAGGCCCAGGACTGCTCCTGTTCAGATGCTGGGACCTAGCCTAGTGCTCCAGTAGCTGACACTCTGGACCCAAAGCGTATTGGACACATTCAGATTCAGAGAAGTAATAGCCCTTTGCTGCAGTATTTGGCACCATCCTCCATGGGCCTATAACCTTGGCTTGACCCACATACACAGGCCTCACCAGAAGCTGGTATGCCATTCTTGCAGCACACATACACACTGGAGAGGGTGGGAATACTCAGAAAGTTAAGAAAAGAGTTAATGGGGAAGCATAAGACACTGCAGTGATCAGGAATTAGCTGCACAAACTTACTGACCAATTCAATTTTACGTGTGATCGGCCCTTTTACATCCTCTTATACCCACCTTGTCTTAGTTCCTCCTGCTCCCCATTGCCCTACGCACCCTCCATGGGTTTGTGCAGCCCTGCAGTTTCCTGCATCCTCCCAGGCAGGGCCACCATAGTTCACAATATTACCAGTAGCAAGGTTATTCCTTCCTGGAAGTGGCACACATAGTTTGATAGTCCACCAATTAATGAGACTAAGAGGTTTGTAGCTGGTCATTGTCTTCAATCAGATAGCTTTTCTGGAATCAACATTTCCACAGGGTGGTAAAGTATTGGAACAGGCTGCCTAGGTGGCTAGTGGAGTCACCGTGGAGGTTTTTGAGAAAAGGGTAGATATCATTGAGTGGCATGATTACTGGAAGGGTAGTGATAGATTGGATGGATGGATGGATGACCTTAGCGGTCTTTCTAACCTTTGTTATACTATGATTCTATGATTACATTCTCATATGCTCACATAAATTAGTGTGACTGACTAGACTTAGCTCCTATCACTTCTTCCCTTTCTTATTATCCCTTGTTGCTTTACAAAAGGTCCTTGAACAAATATCTTCAAAGTAGCAAATACATTCCTTTCCTAACTCTTACATTTTTAATTATAGAAATCATATTTTCTTACTTTCTAAGTGCATTAGTATAACTAGATGTCAATATAAACAGATAAGACAAGAATGAGAGAAAATACCAAATTATTTGGTATAAAACAGCTGAACTTAATTTAAATCTCAAATCTCAAATCTTAATTTAAATCTCAAAATCAGTTTGACTCTATAGTAGTCTATGATGATAAAATACTGTGTGCTTTAAATATCTTAGTAAGATATTCAGAAAATCAGAAAGTACATTCTTGAAAATATTTGAACTAAATCTTGTAATATTCCATTGCAGAGAATATTACAATGTAATCTCCTAAAATAAATATATTTCCAGTCTATTGGCAATGTTCAATTGACTGATTTGGGGTTGTTTCTTTGGTGTCATTTTTTTATTTTTTTATTTTTTTTTCTCCACAAACTCTTCTAAATTTTGTCAGTTTTTGTTCCAGCTTTCCTTGCTCACTGTCCTGGAAAGTTCTAAGAGAGTTAATGGAAATTTATGGGTTGATAATGGATAAAGATGTGAATATGTTCAGAGTTTTTAAGACTTTTTAAAGCATGTGGCAGTGATCCTCTCAGATAAAATGTGACCATCTACTACTGTAAGTAGTTCTTATTTTGACAGTTCTCAACAGACTTGACAAATTACTTAGTCTCTGAGTCAAAAGTTTTGGTGAGGACCAGGCATATTCTCCTTGATGAAATAAAGTAATTTGAAAGAAGATAAAAAATCATAGAATCATAGAGTGGCCTGGGTTGAAAAGAACCATAATGATCATCTAATTTCAACCTCCCTGGTATTTGCAGTGTTGCCAGCCACTAGAACAGGCTACCCAGAGCCACATCCAGATTGGCCTTGAATGTCTCCAGGGATGGGGCATACACAATCTAAGCACAGGAGCTTAACAGTTAAATAATCAGAGGAGACCACTGTGTCTTGTTCCTAGAGATCAGAGTGCTGTTGTACCACTGACAAAAAGAAAAGCAATTTTATTGTGATTTATAACACACCCTCAGCAAAATGTTTCAAGCACACTTGAATTCTTTTTTTTCTGTTAATAGTCTTACTGTTAATAAGCTCCATAAAATAAGAAACTAATGCTACAGTTAAATATTCTTGGATGCGCATAATGAATCTGCATTCTACCAAATAAAGTTGTTGAACTTAGAATTCGATATGCATCACCATAATAATGATCTTAATTATTGAAAAGTAATTTAATAGCAAGATATTGCATTGTTATGAGTGGATTATGTGGAATGTGAATTTTACAATACATCGTTATTGCTATTTTCTTTTTTATAATTTATAATCCTTTTTCTCTACAGCAAGCCTTCATCAATAATTTGTTTTCATACTCTCTAGGCTTAGGACTTAATTCTGGGGGAAAATGGTTAATACAAATTGCTTAAAGAATATACAAAAACACTTCAGTGTACAGAACAGCATAGTGTTTACCTTTTAGAACGGAATTACAATTGCATATTTAACTAAAGGATACAGATTCAGTTCTTCTTTGATTCTTATTACAAAAATGTTACACTACATTTAGTTTGATATTAACAAGACCTTTTAGGTCAAATTAAGACAGTGTTTGCATGCAAGTTTAGCATGCACCGATGTATTTATACATCCAGTGCAGTGTCCGCTGTGCAGAAGTATACCGTCATTACTCCTGAATTTCACCAAAAAAACTTTTGAATGCTGTAGTCATTCTTCTGAAGCTTTTGCATTTTTTTCTTCAAAATATATAGAGCTTAGAAAAATAAATAAAACTTTTAAAAATCCAATCTGCTAATAGATATATTGTGTATTCATGTTAACATGAACCAAGTTCACTATTTTCAATAAGCAACAAAAACATTGTCAAGTATCTGCAGCAGTTATACTTTAACTTTGCTTTACTAACCTTTGTAAAACAGTCTATGTGGTTTATCAGAGGTTTCTAAACTGTGTACCAATTAGCTTGATATATTTGAATAATAGCTTGAAATGCATCTCAGTTTTGATAGCATTTAGAAGTTCATATAATCCAAACTGAGCACCAATTATTAGATGGCAAAAGCAGAACATTAGTTGAATAAGTGGACTCATGTAGAGAGCAAGCTGGATAATGTACTGTTAGAGTTGCAAGCAGTTGCCTAAATGTGATAGCCTTGTACATTGGAATATATTGAAAATCATTGCATTGCAGCTTTGTTCACAGCTACTCATTTCAGTGATATATTAAATCATCCAGAAAGCAAGTACTGCCTGTACTCAAGGAACCCTGATCTGCATGCTGACACTGACAAACATGCCATTAGAAAATGACACTTCTTACTATATAGGTACGCTATATAGTAAGAATATAGGTATACTATACTATGATAGATTGATAGATGTTTTTGTTTTGTTTTGTTTAAAGGAAGTTTAACAAAATCTTATGTTATATTGAAGATATTTTGGAATAGTATGAAGGCATATATCTCCTTCTTATTTCCTTCCACTACCCTATTTTTTTTTTTTTTTTCAAACAATTGTAGCTTTATGAAAGGTGTTTGTCATTGTGAGGTTGTTTCTGGTCTTTATTTTCCCTTCCACTTCATAATTTTACTATTATTTCAGGCTATTCATCAATTTGACCAGATGAAAGAGAAGTCTAAAAAACTACATATGTTCACAGATTCTTAGAACAATAGTAAGGTTGAAATTGTGCACAGGAAAATACATTAATACAGGATTCTCTTTTTTGTTTGCTTGTTTGTTTGTTTGTTTGTTTTTAGAATTGAAATGAAATTGAAAACCTTTGAAATATACATGGTCAATTAAATTAGTTCTTACAATTTCATAAAAACTTATCTCCTGATTCATTTACAATATTATATATTAATAATATGCATTAAATACACCCCCGCTACCATAGAATTTGTCCATTGAAATAAATCCAGTGAGCACTTGTCTCAGTTTCTAGAAAGAATGATGATTTTTTTTAACAAAACAGTTCTTCAGTGAAATCGATTTCATTTTGAGGCTTTTTTCTCTCTATTCACTCCAAATGTAACTGCTTATTTACATAGTCTTTGTTATCTCCTCCAACCTGGAAAATAATTCCTTACTAGTTTAATTCTTTTCTCACATAACACTTATGCCAGCTCCTCTACAAAGGCAAAGGAGAGCTACTGACTTAAAATTTTATGGCAGGGCAAATCCAGATTTCTACAGTCATGTTGTTCTGCCGTGTGAATTTCAGAAGAGTTAGGTGACGAGTTTTCAAGAAGACAGATAATTTCTGAACGTGAAGCACAATGCAGTCCTTATATAAGTACCATCTTACTTAACAAAATATATATATGTACAATTCCTTAACTAAGTTAACAGATATTGACCGTGACAATTCAGTAGAATTATGACATCTTATATTGATTATATTTTTATATATACAGATGGCGATACTTCTTTCTTGACATAACAGTCTTTTTTCATCCCAGGTACATCAAAAAACCCAGGAACTATCTTTAGAGACAAAATACAGACTGCTTAGAAATGTGTCTGTATCCCTTCAGTGGCAGGCAGGGATACTGAGAAGATCAGGAAAACAAATTTGATAAATACATGGCTAGGAGTCTGGTGTCACCTCAGAAATTTGTGCTTTTTTCAACCACAGGGTAATTTACTCCACACCTGGTTTGATGACTATGGATGGGGTCCACCTAGGTCACTGGGGGAAAATAATTCTGGCCCAGGAGCTGTCTAGGCTAACTGTCAAGTCTTTAAATTAGCTTTGAAAGGGGAAGGGGATCATAGTGAGCCTGCCCACGACCAGTTGCAGGATAGCATATCTAATTTAGAGAGACAAAATGTTAGTGGGGACCCTCAACCTGCTGCATCTTATGATGATGACAGCAACAAGGAGACTAAAAGTAGTTTGGATCAGCTATTCTGGCTCTCTCCCATCACAGCTCCTTGAACCCTCCCAGTTCCTTGCTGGCAATGTTGCACAAGAAGCTGAGAAGTCCTTCAATTTGTGTAAGCACTGCTCAGCAATAATTAAGACTCACTCCTCCTTTCAGTTAGTTTCAGTTCCTGTGTCCCCAACTTTATTTTCATCCTAAATCCATTCCATCCACCTAAATCCAATCCATCCATTTAAAATGAAGGAAGATATTTTTATGCAGAATCAACTAATCCACTGATCATAGCCATATTTTGTAATATGCTCAGAGTCAACATTTGGAACCATTCTGCTGACAACAAACTCTCTTCTTTTTTTCTAAGGAGAAAGCTGAATTTGGTTGGTTTGCTTTCTGATTTGTATTCTGATTTGTTACTTAAGCTTCTAAAAAGCTAGCAGCTAAAATGGGTGGGTGAAAAAAAATAGAAAAAGGAGCTGCTGGATATTCTTATCTTCAAAGTGTCCTTTCCTCCTTCCTATAATTTTGTCATAATTTTACTGTAAATGCAATTTTTCATAATTTACATCAGCTATTTTTGAAATAGACTTGGCCTGAAAATTGACAGTTCTGAAACAACTGCTGAAAGCTAATTAAAAGAAGACAAAACAGAAGAACTACAACAAATAGTTTGTATGATGCATAAGTATATTATCAAAACATTTTGAAACAGGAAAAAAACCATGCAACAATCATCATGAATTTGCCAAGAAAGCTTATGACGAAGTGATTATCTAGATTTTTTTCACATTTTTATAGGTTTTATGTGTCTAGATTTTTATAGCAGGTGGAGTTGCAGTCATGGACTTGGTAAGCAGAAACCAGTGGCTGCCACATGTCATGAGCCAGCTTTAGCTGCCCAAAAGGGACCCAGTGGTGCCAGAGCTGAACCAGTGAGCAATGCTGGATGTGCCTCTGGGAGAGCAGATTTGAAAAAAGGAAAATCTGATGTGCAGGAGCAGCGGAAGTAGAGTGGGAAATGTGAGACAAATAGTCCCATAGATGCACAAGTCAGTGCAGAGTGAGGGAAGGAGGTGCTCTGAGTGCAGAGCAGCAGATCCCTGTGGCCCAGGAGAAGCCCATGGGGAAGTAGGCTATCCCCCTGCAGCCCATGGGCACTACATGGAGCAGATCTCTCCATGCAGCCAAGGAGGAGCCCATGGGGCAGCAGATGAGGCCTGAAGGAGGTACAGCCCATGGAGAGCCCTCGCAGGAACATTCTAGGCCAGAGCTGCAGCCCATGCAAAGCAGCCAGTGGTAGAGCAGTGCAGTCATTCACAAAGGTTTGGCCCCATGATACAGAGCTATGCTTGCAGTAGAAGTAGCAGTGCTTGAAAAGCACAGTGGGAAACCCATGAAAGATCATTTGGGAAGGACTCTATCCTGTGGGAAGAACCCTATGCTGGAGCAGAAGAGTGAGACAATGAAGGAGCAACAGAGACGAAGCATTTTGGACTGACTGCAGCACCCAGTCTCTATTCCCCTGTGCTGCTGGGGAGAAGATAAAAGGTGACTTTGAGGGATCCATTTTTCATTTGCTTTTATTTTCACACTACTAAGACACACTTCAGGTCTACTAGAAATAGGGAATACACTATATTAATCTTCCCACATTTAGTCTGTTTTGCCTGTGACAGTAACTGATGATTGACTGTCCTTATCTCAACTCTTGAGCCCTTTTTCATTGTATTTTCTCCCCCAGATCCTTTGAAGGGGAATGAGAGAAGCAGTGGCGGAGTTTAGCTGCCCACCTGTATGAAAACACCGCATCCTTTATTACTGGCCTTGATATTATCTGAGTGAGTATTTTATGGAAGTTTATATTTCTTATTTTAAATCGTATTTTCAAAACTCCCACTACAAATATGCAGCAGTGCCAACAGCAGAGGAAAATAAATCTAGACTCAGCTCCACAGCAAGACATAGCAATGCTAGCTTCCTTCACAATCAAGAGAGTCATTGTAAAACCTATATTAGAAGGAATATTGGGGTTGCACTCTCACTTCCTCGTTGGCTTATCACTTGGTGCAAATAACGTCCTGAGGAGATAATGTCAGAGAAGGAGGCGTTGCTGTCCTGCTGTAATCTGCAAAGTGAGATAAGAACACGAGAAATAGCTGCATATGTTTCATTTCAGGATGTCTGCATCTGATGAATAGCTGGTTCAAACACAACTGGTGGTTGCAAATGAAGCAGAATAGACAGTTTCAGCAAAGCACATCAAATATATTCTCAAATGTAAATAACAACTTTATTGACATAATCATTGATTCGCAGACATACATTAGTAGATTAATTACAATATATTTCACGCTCTATGTCTGCGAGCACTTTACCTAGTAAGATTTGATAGTAACTTTTTAGAGTTACACATTAGCATGCAAATCATTGCTCAGTACTGGTAAATGTAGAGCAAAAACTGAACCCAACCCAATGTGAAATGTTGGATGTTCAGCCGTTAGGCTTGCCTGGAGTGTGCTGAGTGAAAAGAAACTGTCTTGGCTGCATATAAAATATATAAAATCTTTAACATATATAAATCACAAAGCTTAATATATTAGTGGGTTGGACATGAGCACTGTACCTGCTTTCTGTGAGGGTGGCAACAAAAAAACCTTTTTTTTTCTTAACAGAAAATGTATAATCTACTCCAGAAATTAATTTACATGTGCAATGACATGTAAAGCTAGTTATGGGATCAAGAATGTGAGCAGGCCATATGCGTATGAATACTGAAAATGTTGAAATTGCATGAGTTTTGTATTTCTATTTACAGTACAGTTTTGATATGAAATGAGAACTAATTTAAGATATAATTAAAATAAAATACTTGTCTACAATTTTACTGTAAAAAAAAAAAAAGATAATTCCAGGGTTCATAATATACTCGTTAAGACTTTTAAAGATACTGCAGAAAAAGAAAATTGAAAAAGTCTTAAGTATATCCAAAATATCTAACTAAGGAATAGTGTCACTATACTTTTTTTTTTTTTTTTTTTTTTTTTTTTTCAGAAAGGGATTCAAATTTCAAATTTAATTTTTCTCTGGAGATGCCTCTCTTTTGTGAGTATAGGAAAGCATAAATGAGCTAGGCTAGTAAATTAAGACCATCAACTGATGCTCAGTTAAGGCAGGATGGACGAAATGCCTAGCTTATTTTTCCTTCTTGCTGATCAGTGTGTCTGGGTTTCACAAAGAACATATCCTCCTTGATTCAGTGACAAATGTCCTGAACTTAATTCACTGTGCTCTTTCCAGCTCAAACAGTTCTAACATTACGTTAGTTGTTCAGTGTTCTACAAGAGTGTGAGTTGAAAGATAAGGGAAACTGCAAAAGAATTTCAGGTAATGGCTCCTCACTTCTTAAGGACTGATCCAGAATTCTAGTATTTTACGTTGCTCTATATTCCACATTATTATGTAGATTTCCACTGACATTGCAGATTATTTTCTTTTTCTATTTCCAATGACCATGTTTTTAAACATGCTCTCTTGACAAGTGTTAAAACCAAGTATTAAAGCATTTCTGATTAAACCATAACTTATGAAAAAGTCATTTCGACTACGAATAGCAACCAACATTTAATTTTATATTTAATACTGCTTATAAATAAATTCTGGAATGAATTTCTTCAGAGCTTACTACATAAATTCTTGTTCTTATAACAAGAATTCACTGAGAGCATAGTATTTTCAATTTGTGCAACATCCAGACCAGCAAGCAGTAATGTAAATAAATGTATAAATAAATATCATCAAAATTTCCTATTTGTTAATTATAATAAAAATCCTTGGGAAAACATTTGATAGATCAAGTCCCTTCTTACTATAAGGGTGTGCATGAATTGACATTGGCTGCCAGACAGATTTACACTCAGATTTATTTCTCAGTAGTAAGATAACAGAACGCAATAGGACTAGAAGTAACGGTTTTAAGTTGTGCCAAGAGAGGTTCAGGTTGTATATTAGGAAAAACTTCTTCTCAGAAGGTGTGGTAATATACTGAAACAGGCTGCCCAGGGAGATGGAGGAGGAACTGTCTCTGGAGGCGTACAAGAACTCTGTATATTTGGCAATGAGGGATGTGGTAAGTGTGCATGGAGGAGATGGGCTGGTGGTTTGACTAGATGATCTTAGTGTTCTTTTCCAACCTTAATGATTCTGTGATAACAATTTGATGTAAGAGTCAGTTCATTAATGGTGAGATTCAGAAGCTTATTAAAACAAAACACACACACACACAAAAAAAAACAAAAACAAAAACAAAACAAAACAAAAAAAAAACACAAAAAACAGCAACAGCAACAAAAATCTCAGTTTGTAATAATTACATTATTACATGTCTGGGTCTGGGTTTACCAATCCGGATTTCCTCTATACTCAGGGAAAAGGGAAAATGTGGAAAGGGGGAAGAGAAATGAAAGAGAAAGAGAGAAAGACTGGAATTACTGTTGGAAATTTCCTTTTGTAAGTTCTGATCGCACAGTCTCTGTAACTATCCTGTTAAGAATTTTTGCAATTTCTCAGATTTATGAAATCAGTTTCAAGCAGTAGCTGTCACACTTATTTTCTTCAGTCTAGGCTAGCAAAGTATAGGATGAGCAAGAGACTGTGTTTTATACCGCTCAACAAGCTTCAGTTTTCAAAGGAAAACCTCACTTTCGCACATACTGTGGAAAGGTGAACAAGAATGTGAATGTAACTTTGAAGAGAGGTCACAGACCAGGTCCAGTGGGCTTTGGGTGAAGTAAAAAGGTGTTTAGACAAGCTTATCCTCATAGACTGGTGCTTAGGTGTCTGAGCAAACCAAGCTAATAAGGAAATGTTGTAACTATTGTAGGCACTTCGTGTTTGGATGAGAAGAATCACTCAGATTTAGCACTGCCAAGCATAGAAGGTTATGAAATTAAAATGAATTAATCTTGACCCTCATTCTTGCTTCTATTTTTCTGTTTTTATGTTGTTCTGTTTTTATGCAGTTTTTTTGGTCTTAGCTAAAATGTTGAATATGTTTGAAGGTAGTAGATGGACAATACACAACTCGTAATACATCTCTATTACCTTTCTACTTAAAAAAGCAAATTAAAATTTATGTAGTAGAGAAACAATGTCAGAAATAGCTAAAATTATGTTTTCAGGTAAGGCTTACACATTTACTTTTTGAGAAAAGCTCTTCAATGACTACATGGCATTTAGGTCAGTATTTGATCAATGATAACACAGTGCGAGCATTATTGCTCTGCACAAGATGCCTCCATCTCTGTATAATGGTTTCTGCAGAACTTTTGCACCATTCTACTTCTTTATGACTTCTTTCTCTATAATTACATCAGTTTAATTTACACAAATAACTTGGTATGAAAATCCATCCCTTCCTCCCACTCACAGAAAACAACACAGAATCCCATATTTCAAAGACTTTCTGTGAATGTCAAGGTATCTTAAGTCTTGCAGCGTCACCTATCCTATGATGCCGTATCGTTACTAACTGGTATACAGTTTTGTTTTTTTGGGGGTATTTTACTTAAATCTAAAAATCTAATCTAGAATCTAATGTTCAAAATAATATTTAAATCTACCTTGCAATATAGATCCTTGTATATATCGAAGAAATAAAATCAAAGCATAGGGGTTTTTTTTGTTGGTTTTTGTTTGTTTGTTTGTTTTGTTTTGTTTTTTCTTTTTAACAGATATTCTTAAATGTTTCTGTTCATAAAAAGTTCATTTGGAATTTGAAGTAAAGTGCCAAACAATTTAAAATTTCTCTTGAATCTGTTCTGCATAAATGCTGAACCCAGTTTTGAATTTTCGGTGTCTCTCTGAAAAACAGTGAATTGTGAAGCATCACTGCTTTGCAACAGAATTCTGGGTGAAAGCAGCTGAGATGTAAAGGAACATATACTTCAAAACAGAGTAGTACTGGTCCAAAAACCAGATGCCAGGCTTGTCTAGGAAAATACCATGAGTTCAGTACAGTCTAGATTTACTGTCTATCAAAATAACCACAATGGAATGTCATGAAATCACTGTATACTTTTACGGCAAAGAAACCTCCCTTCCCAAACTCCCTTTGCTATCTTAAGTGTAATTTAAGATTTCTGGAAATTTAACAATGGATTTTAACATTAGAGGTAAGATTTAACTGCTTACTGTGTCCATGTTGATTATCAGAATTTTCAGAATCCAGGCCACTAGAGTCCTAAGAGGTATACACTACAAGTTTACAAGATCAGTATGAACTGGGTTGGATCAATCCCATCCACTGATACAGATAGGATGGAGAATGGCTTGAGAGCATTCCTGAGGAGAAGGATTTGGGAGTGTCAGTTGATGAAAGACTCAACGTGAGTCAGCAGTGTTCGCTTGCAGCCCAGAAGGCCAACCATAACCTGGATTGCATCAAGAGAAGTGTGACCAGCAGGTCAAGGGAGGTGATTCTGTCCCAATACTCTGCTCTCGTGAGAACCCAACTGGAGTACTGCATCCAGTTGTGGGACCCCCAGCACAAGAAGGACACTGAGCTGTTTGAGCAGGTCCAGAGGAGGGCCATGAAGATGATCAGAGAGCTGGAGTACCTCCCATATGAGAACAGGCTGAGAGATCTAGTGCTGCTCAGCCTGGAGAAGAGGTGATCTTATAGCAGCCTTCCAGTACCTGAAGGGGGCCTATAGGAAAGCTGAGGAGGTACATTTTACAAAAGCATGTACCAACAGCACAAGGGGAAGCGGTTTTAAACTGTAAGAGGTTAGATTTAGACTAGATATTAGGAAGAAATTCTTTTCTGTGAGAGCGATAAGGCCCTGGAACATGCTGTCCGGCAAGGCTGTGAATGCTCCCTCTTGGAAGCATTCAGGGCCTGGCTAGAGAGAGTGTTAAGCAGCCTAGGAGTCTAGAAGAAGGTGTCCCTGCCAATAGCAGGGGGGTTGGTTCTAGGTGATCTTAAATGTCTCTATCAACCCAAACCATTCTATGAGTCTATAATTCTATAGAAAGACATTAAATCAGGGTACACCACTGATTTTGGAGCATTTGTACTCATTTTTCCTCATTACATCCCACATTTCACTAATCATCCAGACTGCAATTCCATCCATACAACAGATTTTCTACAATGAGAGGAGCTTTGCTATGTCTGTCACTGGATCATTAACACTAAACTAGGCCACTAGGCCAAGCAGAAGCATAGATTTCATGACTAGGCAATGCAAGCACCATAGTTGCTGTGAAGTCAGGGTGCATCAAGAGAGTACATAGTTGTACAAGAGTGTACATGTGTATGTATTGTGAATACATAAATGCCACTTTTGAATAAAACTATGTATTTTTCAAAAATCTTTTAAAACTAGCATCAGGACACTCAAATATTAGAATAATAATGATTTTATACTCTCAATAAAGTGAAAGAGGCAAATAAATGCCTATGAGGCTGAAATCAAATCCACAACAAGGGGAAAGTACAAAAATTCTGAAAGTAATGTAAGAACTTTCAAATCGTTTTATTGCCAGCAGTGAAGCTCAATGTATTCAAACTTGTCTTTGAGGTAGTTTCATAGCTCATTATACTTCAGACTAATTTATGGAATGTAAAATGCAAGCTAAGTTTCATACCTTTTTGTTCTCTTATTCTTAACAAGGATCACAATTATTATTGTGGGCAGACTAAATAGATTTCGTATGTGCAGGCTTATTAAATGTTTCTTCAAAAAAGAGGATTAATCTAAAGTATGGCTTTGTTATTTGCTTAATGTTATTCAAAACTGATTCCCTGGGGCATTTTAATGAGAACAAAATGGGCAGGGAGCCACATACAAAAGCTGATGCACAAATATTTTAAAATTAGATGCAATTACTGTTAGACAGTTTTACTTGGCTTAGTCTTTTCATATCATTCAAAAGAAGAAAAGTCAGAAAGCAGTGTTTATCAGTGTTTTTTTTTTTTTTTTTTTTTCCCCTCTGGAAAATCTTCCTGAGATGACCTTAAAAACTTACAGTCTAAGTAACTGACAACAATTTTTAAATCTTGACAATAGCATCCTTGCAAAGGACCAAAAATAAATAATTTTAACATTTCTGATTCGCATTTATCTTCCTTCCATTTTGTTTTTATTTTCACCACACAAATTAGGTCCAACTGAACTCTATTCCCATAAGCAAAGAGCAGTGCCTAGCAACTGCACAGTTGTTACTGTTACCTGTTGTATTAGGCGCTTGCGCCATCTTCGGGTTGTAACGCGTTAGGCCCTCCCCCTTTCCATATATAAGCACGTGTTAGTTCCCTTAAAGCGCCATTTTGCTGTTCACCGTATTGGTATCACCTCGGTAATTGGCCAAGCTGCGGTCTCCCAGGAAAAATGAACGGGTGAAGGTTACAACAGTTACCAGAAATAATTCTAGCTAGGAGATCACAAGTGATATAACAATACAAAAATGGACAAAGAGATGGACTGAATGCTACCCAAACCACTAGGCCTAGAGGATAATGATCAGTAGCACCAAGTCTACTGGACACCAATCACTAGTGAAGGGTCCAAGGCACCAGTGCTGGATTCAGCATTATTTAGCATCTTCATTAGTGACTTCAGTTACAGGATTAACTGTAACCTTAGCAAGTTCACAGATGTCATGGTTCTATGTTTTTGTTTTTGTTTTCTTTATGGTTTCAGTATTCCACATCAAAACATCATGTAGTGTACGGGGCATTAAAGTGTCACTGCCCCAATCCCAGCTACCTATCCCTGTACATTACAGCAGTCACGGGATCTGGCCCTTCCGGGTGGGGGGGTCGCTCTCTTGCTGCCTTGCAGTGGGTGCTGGAGGGTGTTTTCCTAGCCGTTCCAAGCTTTTCAGGTTTGAATCGGTCCCGGGAACTCTCTCTCTCTCATCTTGTCTGATTTATTAATCTCAATTTCAATTAAATTGTATATATTGTGTTATTTTGTATTCCGATATCATAGTAAAATAAGTTTTCCTCCATAGATTGTTGCCGCTGCTCTTTTCCTCCCTTCCTTCCTTCCCATTTTTGTGGGACTGGGGTGGGGGGGAGGGCAGAGGCCTGTCGCCCCCTGTCACGGACATAGATTGATCTGATCAACTCCGTGACAACAGACAATACAAAACTCAGAGCAGGGGTTGATATAGCTGATGGGTTTGTTGCCATTCAAAGGAAAATCAGCAGGCTGGAGAAATGTGTCAACAGCCATCTCATGAAATTCAACAAAGAGAAATGCCAAGTCCTTCTCGGGGAGAAGGAAAAATGGGAGAGTGTCCAAAAACCAGAGGCTCTCTTGATTTGCAAACAGTTTTATCTTTCCCTCTGAAAGGAAAATAGAAACAGAATAACGCGAGATCCTACGGGGCATATAGTATGTAGTTCTTCTTCTCTTTTGAGAATCAGGTACCTGGAACTATCCACGATCTACCGAACTGGAGCTTTAACTCTTTAATTCCCAGTCTACTACATGATGTTATGATGTGGAATATTGATAACCAAAAATCATAAAACCACGACATGCAGGAGATGAACTTAATGGAAAGCAGCTTTCATTTACTGAAAAGTGAAAACCCTGAGGTCCTGCATCCACCATGATGCCTATGAGCTATCAGTGGAACTTCATGGAAAAGAGTTTGAACAGTCTACTGAGCTTTGTTAGGTAGAGTGTTGGTAGTAAGCTGAGGAAGGTAATCCTTTTTTCTTTGTTCAGCACTGGTATCTTAAGATTAACCTGGCTTGAAGACTGTGAAGGAAATAGTAAACAGGCTAACATATTTCCATTATCTGTGGACATTAGAAAAAGTGATTTTAAGAATTATATTACAACTCCAGAAGAAAATGCATATCATATTGAAATATGTGGGGTTGGACTGGAAAAACATGTTTGTTTGTACTGTGTATTATTGAGTTGTCAACACTGCACTGTTACTGGAGGTATTTGCTGTTTGTTGACAAGTCTATGCTGTTAGAATAATCTTGATTCTAACATTCATTAACTTCAAGAGTCTTTGCATCAGAGCTTTTGATGACAACAACTTGGTCATTCTAAAAACTCACACTTCCCACAATTGGATAAGAATCTTTGTTTGCTACTTAATACCACAATTTAATTTTCTCATAAGGAAAATGCCAACAGAAAGGTAAAAACATGTTTTAATAATCTCTAGTAAATGACAAATAGGGTATGGATGGGAAAAGTTTTCTGTTGCTAATACACACTGTTAAAAAAACATAACTAGATACATAATCATCTGCAGGAATACAGATCACATATTATTTGCACTTGATCCCTTAAAAGAGAGGAGATGGATCAAAGAGCTGCAAAATGCCAAACAATCAAAGTGAATTCTCTGTCCTTCAGAAAAAGTCTCTTCAAATCTTTATAAATATATGTGAAATACGCAAGTTCAGGAAACAAATGTTAATGAGCTTTAGAGGTTGACAAGTTCAATCAGCAAAGCCCTAAAATACAAAACATGATAAGTGTCTGGAATAAGGAACTTGATATGTATATCCTTAATTAAAATCTAGACCTATCTTTGTTTTTTGAAAACATATTCATTTTCAGTCATTTTTAAATACTAAAAAGAAACCCATGTTTGTCTGTTAAAAAAAAAAGTCATAAGTGTGGGTTTTTTTGTTTTTGTTTTTGTTTTTGTTTTACCTCAATTATTTGCTTAGAAGAAATCTAAAGAAAACATACAAGTGCCAAAACTTTTCAAGGCAATCAAATTACAACTAGGAGTTACCTAATTCCAGGTTAAGTGAACTATTCTAGAAGAAAAAAATTAAAATATTTAAAATATATTTGTCATTCTAAAATAGAAAAATAGCGAATAACCAATTTTGACTTTTTTGCTTTTCATCATTTATGATGTACACAACATATATATATTGCATTTTATGTGTATAGACATAAAACAGAATCTAAAAATCTAGTAAGGTGAAAATCTAGCAATGTTGTGGTCCTCACAAAAGAAGGAGCATAACAATGAACGAAGGCATATATTGCTGAAGGTGTACTAAACTTAGCAGGACTACATTTAATTTTGCTTAAAATTTATAAAAATATTTTTTAGAATGCAAGTACAATAGCTCTCCTTTTCCACTCCTCCAATATATTTCTACTTTTATTTTCTGTGATTCTACTAGTAACTGTAGATAAGTGCATTGCTTTTTAAGTAGTATATCTAGTGAAGCATTCTGGCTACTCTTGAATGAAAATTAAATATGAACATATTATGTTATAAAACTGTTGTTTAAATTTTAGTAAATTCTATCCATCAGAAGAAACTTCATTTTAAAAGTCTTAAAGAAACTACACAAGATTAGAGATTAAATCAGGTAAGTGACTGAGTGACATGCATAAGTGAAGATAAAATTCCCTAAGGATCTAATAAAGGCATTGAATTGTAGCATATTTTCACAGTTATGCTGGGGGGAAGAAAAAAAAAATAACTTATGAATCATTTATAAATGTGCTCTTCAGAAAGGCTCTTTTACTTCCACTCCAAACATCAGTTAGGCCATACTGGGTTCTTACATTCCTATACATGGCATTCAGGAATAAAACTTTCAATAACTGATGTATGTTAGTACTAGATAGAAACCTGCGCAAGGGGATCTGCTTCAAACATCACAAGGTGGTATTCAGTTTTCATCCCAGCAGTATTAAACTACATTTTCCAAACAAAGTTCATCTTTATCAGCCTCTGATAAAGCTAAATTAAAAATTGCTGTTGTATTCACTTATTTATTTAGGTACTTACCTTACCTTCTTGCTTAGTGCTGCAGATTTATGAGAGAAGCAAGCTTGTAAGCTTCAGCTGCTTTCACTGGGCTTTTTTGGGGGCTGGCTTTGTTGTTGTTGTTGTTATCTTTCTCCCTTAAGTGGGATTGTTTGTACAGAGTTTGATTTGCAAAACTGTGATTTCAGTGTCACAATTATTTTTATGCAGTAGACTAAGTTTATATTTTGCTACTCAGATGTAATTGAAAAACTGTGAAATGTATCACTATTTTATACTGAATTACGTAAGATTCAAACGTTATATGCAATTATGTGCTAAGAGAGATGTTTCTACAGTTGTTCATGTTGTTACTATCAGAGCTGATCTTGTTAGCCATTCAGCAGATTTTTATGCTTCACTGTAAGACACACAGCTTTAGTCTCATTTTTCAAGGATGCATAA
Organism: Centrocercus urophasianus; assembly: GCF_019232065.1. NCBI lineage: Eukaryota > Metazoa > Chordata > Aves > Galliformes > Phasianidae > Centrocercus > Centrocercus urophasianus. The sequence goes on from NW_024885532.1 coordinate 7,120,050, forward strand.
CCAAGCAGAAGTACAAGATTAGCAAGCAACATTTCTTCTGCACATTGTTGACTTATTTTTACTGTCCTCTCATTTTCAAGGCTGGTCCTTTCATTTTTGAAACTTATCAGTACGGTCAAGAATGACTTTCCTTTGGTGAATTCATAGTGACTGCTCCTAATGGTTTTCTTTTCCTTTTTGAGCCCAGAAACAGTTTCCAGTTTCATCATACTTCCAGGTATGGAAGTCAGGCTTGCAGGTTTGTAGTTCTCCAGGTTCTCCTTCTTGTCTTTACTGAAGATAGAAATGACATTTAATTCCCTCCAGTCTTTGGACTCTTGCAGTGATTGGGCAAAAATTATAGAGAGTGAATTTGCAATTACATTTCTTTACTCCTTCAGCACTTGTGGATGCATCTATTCAGGGTCTATGGTCTTATCTGTGTTTACTTTGCTCACTGACCTAGTCACCTTCCACCAATAGTACATCATCCCTGTTTCAGCCTTTCATCATAGTCTCTGGCACCTGGGATTCCTGAGAGCCCATTCCTGATAAAGATTGAGTCAAAGGAGGTACTAAGAATGTCAGCCTTTTCATTGTATTGTAACCTGTTCTCTGACTCTCCTCTTTCATCCTTATCCTCAGGCTCTACCATTTTTTATTTTGATATAGTCTGTTTCTGGTGTCTACATTCCCCTTCCTATCTTTCCTCTTCTCTTCACAGGACATGTCCCTGGGGAACATGCTAAGACAGCATGTAAAGGATGCAAGTTTGTGGGGCTTCACCCTGATGGACACGTAAACCTCACCACACTGCTCTTCACCTTCTCAAAGGAACTGGGAGAGAAAATGCAATGTGAAGGGTGTCAAGAACTGGGATAAGGACACTTTCCAAGTACCCTCATCCTGTGGCAGAACAGCCACAATGTAGGGAGACTACTACTGATGTAATGTATGGCCTATTACATACCTACAGTATGCCCAGAGAAGCTGTGAATGCCCCATTCCTGGAAGCACTGAAAGCAGTTGGATGGGACCCTGCGCAGCCTGACCTAGTAGAATATTCCTGCCAGCGTGTAAGAGATTATTTTCTTTTGCACCACTGTCTCAAAGCTTGCTGAGAACAGAGATGGTCAAGTCTGGGCAAGTCCTGGTCAAAGATGGAGAAATCTTGCCTGAGGATTGGCAGGCCAGGGGAAATCAGAGAGAGATAAACTGCGGCTTAATGTCCAGGAAGCAGTCTTTTGTGTGAGTTTATCTCAAGGGAGATAGCCATCTCAGGGGGTACTGCATGACTTTTACCCAAGCACCCAGGAATGCCACACTGGCAGAAGGATTAAAAAAAAAAATAATAATAAAATAAAAAAAAAAAAAATGGACCAACAACCATGAGAATAGGTTTCTGACAACAGATTCCTCACTACATGATGCCTGCATGTTGAAGAAGAAGGTGGTTTTTGACATCAGATTCCTCATGACAAGATGCCTGCCTGCTGTTGGATTCTCCTGGGCTTGCTGCTTCCTCCTGAACTTTCCCTGTCACTGTACCTTCTTGCTACCTAAGGCTGGGCCACACTGCTGCTGCTCTACCCTATGCTTTTTGCCTCAGACCATCAGAATAATGTGCAACTGGACTCTGCTGGATCTTGGTGGCAACTATCCCTGTTTTACACAATTCTTTCTTCTTTCCTATCTTTTCTATTGCCTGCTTTCCCTTCCCCATCACCCTAATCCATAATAGTCGCTGGCCTCCCCTTCCCCATCTCTTCGATTAAGATTTATTATAAATCAGTCAAGCCAACATTTGAACCAGCGTTTCTTAATCTCGTGTTGGGTGTGCATATATCAAAGAACCTCCTCTGCCTCCGATAAATTGGAGCGAGACATCATGGTATGGGGATTAGAACTAAATGATCTTTAAAGATCCTTTCCAACCCAAACCAGTTCATGATTCTATGATTCTAAAACATGGTGAAAGGTACAGATACAACTTCAAAGCCTGCCTTCCTTATCATGAAATCATATTATCCTTAGAGTTAGAAGGGGTCTCTGTAGACCATCTAGTGCAACTCCCCTGCAATGAATAGGGACATCCAGAGCTAAATCAGGTTTCCCAGGGCCTTATCCAGCCTTGTCTTGAAAGTCTCCAGGGACAGGGCATCAATCACATGTGGGAAACCTGTTCCAGTGCCTTACTGCCTTCACTGTAAAAGACCTTTTTCCTTATATCCAACCTAAATCTAATCCCTTTAAGCTTGAAACCATTTCCCCTTGTTCTATCAACACAGACCTTGCTAAAGAGTCTTTCCCCTTCTTTCCTGTCACCTCCCTTTAGATACTGAAAGACTAATATCAGGTCACCTTGGAACCTTCTCTTCTTCAGGCTGAATGGCCTCAGCTTTCTCAGCTTGTCCTCATAGAAAAATACATCCTTAGATGTATTCTTAATAACATTAAGTCATCTCCCAGTATTTTGTCATCTACTCAAGATAATAGACTGCATACTGGCTATACACTGATTTTACATTGACCAGGAATCTTCTCTGGTACTGACAGTGACAGAATTGTAACTACCCAGTGAATGTTCAGGTTAAACAGAAACTTAATCTACTATGCATCTCCTGAGCAAAATCTTTCATTTTTCTTCCCTGTAACATATAAATTTGTTACTTCTGAATAGCAACTCCACCTAAAGTTTGCTCAAAGTGCACTAACGTTATTGTACTGCTTTTTTGTTCCTTTTATCTTTTTACTTTCCTGACAATGAAAATTAGGACATAGAAGTATATTTGTGAATAGACTGATTCAGGTCTGTCTTAGATAATCAAGTGAAGGTATCCAGATACTTTTGATCAAACTATTGGGAAAGTAAAACTTATGATGTAGAAAATTAATTTGCAGCAGTATTCTTTTAGAAACTGCATACTCCATATTTCTTGTGAAATGGCTGTTTCATTTTTAATGGTTGTTGGACCTCCAAAACAATTAATATTAAAGAATTACAGCTTCCACAGACTTGTAACAAATGGCTAGATTCCTTTGCAAGGGGGGGGGAATTAAAAGAAAAACACTTCATTTTATGGTTTGTTATTTAGATAGCATCTGCTCCTGATTTTCAGCAAACCTTCACTAGTTTTATATGTGTGCTCAAAGCTATTCCCGATTTGCATCATTTATCAGTGAGAATTGAATCAGGTCAACTGAGTTCATTTACTACATGCTGTATCAGTTTCATCACTTTTTCTATAACCCAAAACAATTATTCATGCGATAGTGTAGCTATTAACTACACAAAGAAGCACTTCCTCCATATTCCCCTTCAGGTCTGTGATATCTAGATAAATTACCATAATATAATCCAATAGCAAGTGAGCAGATAAAGCAGAGGAAGAGAGAGAAAGAAACAAAGAAAGAAAGAAGGGGTATTTCATTTGCTTCCTTGTTAGATTAATCAGATTCTCTAAAGACATTTTAAAAGCCAGCGATACATTTTTGATTCTCAGAGTAATGAAATTCTACCATACAGCTTGCAGAAAACATCACTCAAATCTGGCAAAAATGCAGCTAGCATAAAATAACTAATGTGAGATACTTAAAGTTAACTCTTATGCTCTATATAATCTAATCCAATGAATAAGAAATCTGAACTTTAACAGGATAAATGCAGATTCCCATGTAAAATTTATATAGGAAAAAACAATGGAATGACCGTGACTTGCATATATAGTAGGTATCTATAAATGAAAATTCCCTTCAAATATAGGGGGAAAAAAAAACAAACAAACAAAACTAACCACATTGAAATCATCTATCTGATGACTCTTTTTACAACCTAGTGATTCAACTTAATGAACACGTTTATTGCAAATTCATTCTAATTGCAGCATGCACAGGGAGCAGACATCCCATTATTTAAAATGTTACAGTTGTGATGATGAATTGCCTCCATATTATTCTAGTAAATTTGCTTTATGCTGCTTTATTGAAGTTGAATCTTTTTATTGCTGTTGTTCTGGGGATGTTGCAGGCTTTCCATTTAGAAAAACTATTTTCAGTCATTTGTACAGGAGATATTAAAAGGTAAAATGTACAAACTACAACTGTCTCTTCAGTTCCTTCACTGCTAAACGAGATTCTTGACAGTATGTGAAAGAAACCAGTATCTACTGACAAATTAATCTGTGGTAAGAAGTACTTCATATTTACAGATCAATTTAATTTTGTGGATTGTTTGCCTTCTTAAATTTCTCCTCTCCTCACCTTATGGTGAGTTTGAACCATGAAATTTGGAGCTAGGCTCTCAACTGCTCTAAATTGACTTAGTTCTATGAAAGTCAATGGAAGAATACTGATTTACATAAGTTGTATTTCTTGTCATTCTTTAAACTATATGTTTAATAGACATTTCTGTAGTGTTTTTAGTCAAGAAGCTAAATTGCAGTCACTACAACTTTCCTACAGTTCTTGCTAATAAGGCCTATATATATCAGGTAAACTACTGTATCCCACTCTGACTAGGTCTGCTGACTATTTCTGTGAAATGTGTATCAGTAAAGGTCTTTCAAAATATGTAAGACAAACATTAACATGGCTATATCTTGTATTTTGTACATTATCAGAATTCAGCAAGTTCATTAAAATTCTTCCATACTTATCTTTCTATTATTCTTTGTATTCTCTTGTAGTATTCCCTTTGCGGGAATACTCAAAGTCATAATCTCTCAAACCTGATTACACTAATTATATCCTCCACTTTTACTTACAAGGCTTCTGGATTCTAAAGTATGACATGCTTACCACTTCTCTCTCATAGCTGCCCCCTCCACACACAGTTAAAACCGAAAACTTATCATATGTCAATACATTCCATAATTTCCTACTGCATACAGAAAATAGTCCCCACCTGCTTAGGAGATAAAATAAAACCAAACAACCAAAACAACTAACAACAACAAAAAAAAACAACTTTCCTTTTTTTTTCCTCATTCTTTATCTTACCATTTAGCAGGAAGAATCAAACAATATTCCAACCTTAAGATATACAAAGAAATTAAGGAAAGTGTGATTTATGAACAATCTTCTAGTCATTACTAATTCTGTATTTAAACCACATATTCTCAAAATAATAAGGGAGGAGAGAGCAACAGCTGGAGTCAATTTACTGCTGGGATCGCGCTTTATTTTTCTTCCCCTTCCCCTCACCCTTTCTCTTCTTTAATTTAATATTGATTAGAAATCAGCAGCTGCTGACAAAGCTGAAAGTTAAGAAAGAGGATCCAGGATCAGTCCTACTTGACTCACTCTGAATTAAATAATCCTGAGAAAGTTTCCAAGCATATCAAGAGCAAGACAGTAATTGAGAGTAATCAGCATTGACAAAAAGGAAATCATGCATAATCAAACCGGTGTCTTTCTACAAAAAAAGACTTGCTGAGCGGATGAGTGACTATGATGAGTTAAGACCAATAGGCAGTTAAGCACTATGGAGAATTTTTTCCACTTCTTCCCATCTTCCCCAGCAGAATGGGATTTGGAAAAGAGAATCGTAAGGACTCGAGTGAGAAAACTTGTAGTAGAAAGAAAAAAAAACAACAAACAAACAACCTAAAAAGTTATACAAAAGCCATTGAATTCTATTAGCAAACCAATACTCGCCAGTTCTTCAGCAGCAGTTACTGTGGAAATGCTCTCCACCTCTCTCATAGTTGTATCAATGAGCATGATGTTCTAGAACATTTTGGGTCACCTGTCCCAACTGTACCCTCTGCCCAGCCTCTTGAGCACTCCTAGCCCATTCCGTAAGGGACAGATTAAGAAAAAGAAAGCTGTGACACTCTGCAAGCACTGCTCAACAATACCTCAAGCGCTGGTGCGTCATCAACACTGTCATTCACTGTAGTACCTTGTGTGCTCCTCCAAAGAAAATTAGCTTCATCTCAGCTGGAATTGCTACACTACAGTGGATGTTGTTATTCTCGGCTTGAACAAGGCTTTTGATACTTGCCCCCAAAAAATCCTCACAGACAAATTGGAACATGTGCATTACATGAATGGGCACTGAGACAGACTGAACACTGTCTAAACTGCTAGGCTCAGAGGACTATGATCAGCAGGTTGAACTCCACTTGGACACTAGTCACTGGTGATACACCCTATGTGTCAGTACTGGATAAAATACTGTTTATCGTCTTTATTAATGACCTAGATGACAAGATAGAGTACACCCTTAGCAAGATCACAGATAATACAAAAATTTATGTAGTGGCCGATAGCCCAAAAATGGAAGCAATGTCAAGGTTATATATCTGGAGATAGTGTATTAAGCAGTCCTTTGATACAGTTTGACCCCATCCAACAGGCATAAAGTTTGCTCTTCAAGGGTAATCATATTAAAACTCTAGAAGTAATCTCTGGAAGAGATAGTTCCACATTCTGTACAAATCATCACAAAATGAAAAATCAACCCAAGTTTCCTCTTGTTTTGATGGTGGAATTCTTGCAGGAGCTCCTCAAGTTTCTTCCCCCCCCCCCCCCCCCCCCAACACACAATTGCTGCAGTTCTTTATGCATTGAAGGACATCAGGAAGATGCCTGAAGATGCCTACAGCTGAGGTTATTTGTTGTCCACTAAGAGGGAATTCGCCAGAGGCCCTTTCGGAAATCAAAGAATCACAGAATGGCTTGAATTAGAAGGGGTCTTAAAGGTCACTTAGTACCCATCCCCTGATAATAGACAGGCAACAGGCACCAGGCACACCACATACAAATACTGCAGCAAAATTTTTGGTCTGCTTTTATACCTACATGAATAAAACAAATGCTCAATTAATATTCATTTTCTATCTTTAAATCATCCTTAGTAGCTAGATATTTTAAGCAAAAACAAGTGAGTTCTGCAGTTTCTTCTGTATTACAGGTACAAGGGAGCCCTCTTGATACACATGTTGAAAAGGTCAGGCCAGATTTATCAGAAAAAAAGATTTTCTATTAACTGAAGATCATTAATATTTATTTAAAATACTAACATGAAATAATTTCTGAAAAAAAAACTTACAGCATATGCATATTGCTAAGAATGGTGTTGTAATTACCCTGTTTAGTGAACAGTATAATGCTAAGTCCTGTAAAGAAAGAGATAACAAATTGGTCTACTTCTTCAAAGGCAAGTTCAAGCTTGCACCAACAGTTTGGAAAATGACTCTATGAATTATACCCATGGATAAGCAACATTTGCTGTCTTTTGATTCTCTTTAAATCATGTTGGTGTAGCTTTGCATAGGCTATGTTTTCTTAAAGAATAGGTTAATTGAAGAAAAATAGTTTATGCTTAAGGTTCTTTTAATAGCAGATTGGCTTCTAATTTTTCTTATTGTAATATGAAGTATAAGTAATCCCAATGAAAAAGGCCAACAAAGTTACACTGACATTGAAAAAGATCAGTGTGAAACCTGAAAAGACTGATTTTCTTTACACTGCTTTACATATATATTTAATACCAGTAATTCAATACTAGAAAATTTTTCTTTTGTGATAGCATCTCAAAAGGAGTTCTTGGGCATTTGTGCTCAAAATTGATTGAAGAAGTGAAGTCAGTTTTGAGGTAATGAAGAGAATTTCTTATAGAGTAAGCGGGAAAAAAACAGAACTTCATGCAAGATAAATAGGTGCATGAACACATGAAATTTGCACCAAGCTAGTCAGAAAAGAGCTGCTGATTGGTCCAGAAGATACAATATTTGATAGCACACCAATACGTTTCGTAGCTACAAATAGCTCATTCACAATCAGAAAATGAAGTTTGGGGTAAATGATCTTGAGTTTGTCTGAATCTTTCTTTGTAGACATGCCCCAAGACAGTCAGACTTCTTCAGACGCAATGAATGAAGGCAAAGATGGAAGAAGATGCCCAGGCCCTTGCCTATTTTCCCATACTTCCACTCAAAAGTGTGGATCTATAAATACATATAGAGAGAGAAGTGATTAGTCCCCCTTGTTCATATCTCATTGAGTTTCAGGATTTCCAGGCACTAGTTATCTCTGCAGAAAGAAAAAAAAAAAAAACAACAAAAAAACCTGAAAATCCCTGGAAAGATTCTAAGAGGTGGAAACAAGAGCAAGGGTAAATGAATAAAAAAAGTCGAGGTGGATAAGAAGGATAGAAGATGATATTGGTCATGAAAATCAGGCTATTTTAATCAAGAACACCTTAATTTTAATTAAAATATCAGCAACGCATGTTTACAGGCAGCAATTTCTTTCAATCTTTTGAATAAACTTCATAGTCTAAGTCCTCATTTGACTCTTATTCTTTAAAGTAAAATTGAGATCCTTAGTTTTAATAAACTTAATCTTTTATGACATGGCTGACTTCATGGAGTCATTCAATATTGATATTGAGCTTTTTTACATAATTCCATCACTTTTATGATGCTTACATTGCAACATCACAAAAGCTGTTAACAGTCTTAAATGTGTAAGGACTAAAGAAAGATGCTTTTTTGATGTCTTTTAGACTTTTACTGAAAGATGGGGTCCGAAGCTAATTATAATGTACTGTCTGCAATAGCTGCAATAGAAACTGCAGAAAGGCACTTACCCGTGCAACACCTTTGTAAGTATTAGTGTGTGTTACCTGTAAAGATTAAATTTCTATCATTTTCAGAGAGCCAGAAGAAAAACATCCTTAGATCAAAAGCTTCATGCTGTTTGTACTGTTGTTCAATTAACAAGAACAAACAGTTGAAACAAACTTCTAATATCAGTTACCTCAACTATTAACATTGTCATCTGCATAGTAACAGACTGTACTATTTGTAGCAGTTAAATAGAGAATGAGTCTTGATTAAGGTTTTAGTAATCTCCATTTCAGTAACCTCCTTTTATCTCCATTCACACATACAACACAAGAAGCAGGATAAAGAAATAAGATGACCATATTCGGCATCCTGGATTCTAGTGGTCTCAGGTGTTTTTATTGATTAATATAATCTCTTCCACAGATAGAATAAGTATTTAAAAGCTGTAAAAATCATAAAATTGTAAATTGTAAAAAAATTTTGTTCTATGGCTTGTGATCCTTCCTTCTACTTAATATCTAAGTAATTCCACCAGTATTTACAAGGTCACTTTTTCCCTTTAAAAAAAAAGCAAACAACAGACAAAAACAGAACAACAGCAACAACAAAACATTGTTAGTTGTTATTTTTTTTTAATCATCTTCACTCGGTGCTTTGTCCTAGACTCAGAGCATTCTTTGTCAATTATATATAAAGTCCACAATGGAGACCAAGGACAATTTCAAATGCAATCTAGTGCCTCCAATTACTGCAAAATTTGGGGTTGATTAGCAAATTCCCACCATCTCTCTCTCTCTCTCTCTCTTTTTTTTTTTTTTTTTTTTTTGTTCTCTAAGAGGTTATCAATTTCCACTCTTCTCCTCTATTGCCAGGATTTTTCTCTGCTGCAGTGAAGTGAAATGTAGAAGTTCAGACACAGTACAATAAGAAAATAGGAGTTTTTACTACTGTATTTGTAGAAGTGTATTTGCAATTTTTAGAACTGGAATGGTATTAATCTAACAGAAAGGATTTAAAAACCTTTCAAAAATTCTTTTTCGGATATTATTATGCACAACTGCTGTTGCTCTCATTTAGGCCATCAGAATATACTTAACATATGCATTAACAAATAAGATCTGAATATGGGAGAATATGATTTCCCCCATATTTACTTTGAAATTTAGAATAATAGATGTATACTCTAAAAATTTCTGGAAAGATCTGAGGGCTATAAAAGGCAAATGAAACTCAACCATTCATATTGTCAAATGCAGTTTTACAAATATTATGAGCAAGATGAAGAAATATATATTGAAAAGTTGCTGGTTTTATAATTTAATCCCTACATCTAGGATCAAAGTGCTCAACTTCACCAGATTTTCTACCTCCCCTGTCAAAGTCACTCCAAAACAAAGTTGACATGAAAAATGTGAATATAGGAATGTATAAATCTGTCTGCAGTAGGTTAAATCCAGTCAGTTGGTTTTCTATTATCCCATTCAGAAGAATAACCCTTCTCTCAACTCCTAGCTGAATAGTCAGTTTTCAAAGTCAACACCATTCATGCAGAAAACATAGCATGGATTAAACTGGAAACCACTTACACAGTGCAACTAATGACTTGGCTATATTAATATAAGCAATCAACAGACTGTGAAACAAACTACTTAAATCCCTGCTGTGATGGGTGGACTTCAAAGACTTTGGTAGCTGAATTACCATAGAGTTCCTAAAATTCAGTGTTCATCTATACCTCATATGAATTATCCAAGTTTTCTGATAACACAAGAAAGCACTTTAAGTGCAATGAAAGCAGGCTCCATGAGCAGAAACAGTCTTTTCTGTTAAGCCTGCTAACATCAGTAGAAAATTTGAGTGCTAACACTATTATAGATAATTAGGGCTAGGAAATGTAGCAGTAGCTAAAACTGAAAGTCAGGCTTTGAATTGCTATTATTTATTCATTCTATTAAAGTGACTCCAAAGTAAAAACTGGAACTCTGGGTATAGTGCATTATGTAACTTGCAAACAATTAGAGATTTTTATAATTTGTATCATGCAATTAAAGCTATTATAGGTCCCAAATGAGATTATAGATTGGTTAGTGTTAGGTGTTGTGGCAAAAGTTTCACCAAAAAAAAAGTAAACAAACAGAAGTAAAAGGGAAGGTTAATACTGACATCCTAAAAATACTATTCTAACTGTACAAATTAGTTCCCTGATTATTATTAATTAGCATTCAATCACAACAGAAGAGTTTCAGGTAGCTCTTTGCTTAGTCACACTTAATGCTACAGCAACCAGAATTAATGTTTGCTCTTGTATTTCTACAGTAGAAATGCATGCAATTTAGCCTAAAAAAAGAATAAACTTATTTTAGAAATAGTCTCAGTCTGACATGGAAGAAAATGAAGTCGAACTTCCAAACAAACTTGAGCTTTTTCCCCCCAGGTTGTTGAGTCTATAAGCAGTCTGTGCAATTATCCCCAGATGGGAGTGACATTGGTCTTTGGCAGGGCTGCATCCATTCTGGGGAGTTATGTTCATATGATTTGCATTAGGCTACATTTAAGCATCTAATTGGATATTAAAAAAAAGCATTAACAGTAAAATTCCATACAGTTAATGAAAAGAGGAAGGCGTTTGCTAGGGTGCCAGTTTCAGTCCCAACTATAAGCCTTATCCTTTCTGTAGAAAGTTAAACTATAAAGTGAAGGAAACTAGACTGATTTTGTCCAATTACTAGCAGATCATCAATTTAAGAAAGCTTGGTTTTTATCATATTTGATAGCTGTACTTATACAGTATCATAATGATGCAAGTTTGAAATATTAATGATCGGTTTATTAAAAATACATAAACTTCGCACATACAGAATTTTACTCAGTTTCAGATTCAGCTTTAATTGAGTAACTTTGCCATGAAATAACTTTCTCTAGAAGATTTTATTTACAAATATTAAAGATAATCACCTTACTCCCTCAAAATATTGTTTCTTTAGAACTTTTATTTGAGAGGGGATGGACTGTGAATGTATGCCCTTAACACTACTGAAGGTGACTTAAATATGGCACCGATATAGTAATAAGGGTTTAATTTTTCTGTTATCTTTTTTGATTCAAGTTCGCAGGAGACAGTGAACATTTCAAGATCTAAAGTTGCTTCCTTCATTACACGCAAATTGTTATTTAAACTATAGATTTAGAAGAAAATTGTATTGCTGCTATATAAAATGGTAGAAGTTCACACATCCTCCATACAAGATAATTGGAGCCTTCTTTAATTTATGAAACAAACTCAGGACAAGAATACCATAGGGTATTCTTTTGAAATTTTAAGCCAAAATATGTGATATGGTATGCTTTCAGTATTCCATAGCATTACATGTAGGCAAATTTTACCCAGCTAGTTACAGTATAGATAGTATCTTTAAAAGCTGTTAGACATCCATCTAACGTGTTTTTTTTTAATATTTAGTCTTCTGACCTGATAGGGGTTCAAAAAAAAAAACAAATTTTGTGCAGAAATCACAGAATATGAAGTAATCATAATCATCCTACAAATCTAAAGGAAGGTTCTGTCAGACTACTAGGTCATGTTATGATTGTGATACCGAATGCTGGCATTTTGTCACTGCAGAAACAGTTTATGCGTCTCCTCGATTAAGTCCAAATAGAAAATAGGATTAAAGGAAAACGTTCTTTACAAAGATAGAGCTATAGTTTGTTGTCAAAAGATTTACTTTTTCTTATGTTATTTGACCCATATTCTCTCTCTTAATCTAAGTAAATACATACAATAATAGTTCTAACTCTCCTCTGTTAGTAGACAAAGAATTGTTTTGTTCTTTTTTATCTGTTTTCGTTGCTGTTGTTGTTGTTTTTTTTTTTTTTCCCACCCATATCTAAATGATATTTTATACAATTAAAAAAGGTTTGATTTTCATTTTCCCACTGAAAAAATAACAGCAAGTCAGTTTTAATTCCCTTTTCAAGCAGACTTCGAAAACTGAGAAGTTTTCTTCCACGATTTAATGAAAATACTATGGAATAATATGGAATTTTCTCACACCTGCAGATGAGTATGCCATATCTTTTAACACAAGAAAAAACTGACAAAATCAGGTTTTGTAATACAATCTGAGAGGAAGGTGATTCTTCATAATAAAGATTCACTTAATCTGTCAAATAAGTATCAGAGAGTGACAGAGACTAATCTGTACAGAAACATGGATGGGCAGAGAATTTAAAAAAAAAAAAAAAAAAAAAAAAAAGAATACGTTCATCTGTTCTTCTATTAGTCTCCTGCCTGACAGCTGAAGAGATATAAGGAAAATTTGATAGATATCACTGGAAATATCCAATTCTACTTTTTCTTCAAAATAAAACATGGGGAAAACATGTGCATAGCATAGTATTCTACATGTCTCTAAAAGCAACACTTTTTTATTTTGTTTTAGTCATACTTTACGTACTAAATAGCTTGAATTTGTATCTCCCTTGATGGCAGATGCATAACCAATGAATGTACAGATGTTGTAATTACAAAATATACCAGAAATCTTAGATAAGCAGCTATTATACAAAAAGAGAATAGACAGAATACTTACCTCAATCCTAGGCTTGCTATGAAACTCCAGAAGAAGGATCTTCAGAAAAGATCCTTTCCCCCTGGTAGTCAGCTCTTACATGGGTCTAGGAGAGGTGGAGCCAGGCTCCACCCCTTCTGGCAGCACAGGTGAATTGCCTTCACCTGTGCTCCCAGGGCTGACTCGTTGCTCGCCTCAGGTGGTCAATCAGAGGTTCAGGCCATAATTCAGCAGTTCCCATATAGTAGGCAAGATATGCTAGCATAGTAAGCCAAAGATTTTGATTGGAAGTGATGGGGATACATATCATTACAAAACGTATCTGATTCTAAAAATCAGCAAATAGTTAGAAGTTTCCATCTTTAGTAGACATTCAAAGAAAATCATAATGTCTGTGTTTAGACAGTAATGAAAGTTTAAGTAAGTATCAAGAATGTTTTGCAATGTTTATGATTCATAAAGAAAAATAATACTCTTATTCAAAAATCCTTGAAAATTGGGCAAAAGTGGAAGTATCTGTGTGTTAAGAAGCAGAAATGAATTTTGTTGTACTACTCTGGTTTTTTCTTCTTTTTTTCTTTATGTAAGCATTTCCCATTTAAAATATAAGAAAGCAGCTTATATGTTGGTAACTGAAATTATTAAATAATTTTATGCTGAATATGTTGTTTCCTTTCAATGTGAAAATTATTGCATAACCGTAACAAGAAAAGGAAAACTTCACTGTTTAGCTTTGTTATAATTTAAAGATTTAAGGATTAAGATAGTAACCACACAGTTGAGAAATATCAAATGTTTTACTCCAAAATATGAAATTAATGCCCAATTTTTAAAAAGCTTGTTTATGTACAATCAGATTGAACTGGGTGCAGAGAATTTGAGGCCTACATATCAAAGAATATTGAGGCAAAAAATTTGAATGCCTATATATCAAAGGCTGGTTTGGTGATTTGTATTATTATTACCCTCAAAATGCATTCCTAACAAGTAGTTACAGGAGTTAAGGAAAGTATTATCTGCAGGAAATTCAAAAAGGCTCTTACTATGTAGACATGAAATTCATCAACTACGTTTCTACCTCTTCTATCTGTTAACGTATTATTTCTTTCATTGCACAGGAGATTGCATTTTAAAAGGTTTTCAGGTTGAGTTTAAGAAACAAGGATCATTTACTATTTTTCATGTTTAGGAAGTACTGGAAAGGTAAATGTTACCAACAGCACAGACTTTTAGAATAATCTCTTATGAGAGGGTGACTAAGAACCTTATTGTTTGTGTTGTTTAGTTTGAATGTAAAGTGTAGTTTCTATTGTTTTGGTGTTACTTCATATCCTCTTCAAGTCAAGATGATGGCTAAATGGATGATATTACTTGATCTTATTTTGTATTACATTTTATATATTAAAAAATATCAAAAGAACATCCAAGCCTTTATTCAGATATTTCTGCCTTAAAGGAGGCAATTGATCTTCAAGGTCTATCTTCATATTTTTTGTCTCTGCAAATGCCTCTTTTTTCCTCTGAATTCTTACACTAAAGTGGATCTTATTATGTCCCACATCTTCTTCTCATTGATTGTCAGGTGTTTGTGTTTCTGTGGCTTACATGCATAGACACAGATGTGATACTTAGAATACTATTTTTAACCTCAAATAAAAGATTTAATAATACGTAATTTGCTATAAACGAGTAGGGATTTTATTGATTTATTTTTATTTTTTTTACTACTGCAACATTTAATTATGCTTTGGTGATAACAGGTGATAACATTAGGTTCATCACTTGATGAAATATTCATAAGATAAGAAAGGGAAAAGAAGTAAAAATACATCTGGAAGAAGACCACAAAAAGAATCTCTCTTTAACCTGAAAAAAACAGTGTGTCAGGCGCCTGTTTCAAGTTCCTGGACACAACACACAGTCTGGGAAGCAAATGGTAGATCTCACTGTAGATTTCCATTTTGTAATGCAAGATATTGGGTCAGATTATTTTCAGGGGTTAACACTAGAAGAACAACAGAAAAGCCTCATAACTACAACAAGGAAAGCTGTGATAGGCATATAGATATTAAAAAAAAAAAAAAAAAAGTAAATAAAAGTTAGAATGAAAATTACTAGAAGCAGGTTGCCCACAGATTTTCAGAAATGACAAGACATGGCTTTCAGAAACATTATACAGCTTTGATTTAGTCAATCTTCAAGCAGGAGTTTGGTCTAGTCTCTTTATGAAGGTATTTTCCAATCTCAGTTTTTCTGTTAGCGTTGATAACTAAGAAATACATTTTATCTGGGTGATATTTTGGTACTTATTTTGTTTGCTTATGTATGGTAGTACAGCATGCAACAGTTCACTGTTTCAAACAGGAGGATAATTCTATGGCTTTTCCCTAAAACAATTTGTACAGTCTTATTAATATTTTATGTAATAGCTGTAAATATTTTTATTTATGAGGTTATTATAAAAAGCACTTTGGCTATATAAATGCTATTCTCATAGATATGAGGTAAAACTTGTACTAATAGAACAATTTCTTTTGGTTCTGACTGATGACATCAGTAAAATTATGCACAACTAATGCTGGGTTTCAACAGTATTGGATTCCTTGACAGTACAGTCTTTCAATTTGCTTGAAAATAATTGATCTGAAATTCTTTAGGTCTTTATCACTAGATAACCATAAATCTTTTTTTCCATTTTTTTTTTCTTGCTCAGTAAATTGTTGTCTCCAGCTGTTTTTTATCTGTATAGAAGATAATTAAATTTTCCTAGCCAGAACTTTGCTTGTAATTTATTCCCTTTAACCTAGCCTTAATTGGTCTCTGAAAAATGTCCAAGAAGGATTCAGAAGACAGTCAATAGATTCTACTCATCTGACTTAATCTCTCAGTATTTATTTGTAAAGTTCTAAAAGGACAGGTTTTAGAGCTATCATTTTTAACTTGACCTGCATTTTGAGAAAAAATATGTGAATGTTGTGTTCAGGAAAGCAATTCTTTGTTGATAAATCACTCTTTTTCCCATCAGAGTTCCTTTTCATTAAATAAATTAAACTTTTTTCTTAATTATTTATCCCACATTGTGTAACAAGGTAGTCCAGTACAGGTTCTTGTGGTTTTCTTCTTTGTTTGTTTTTAACTAATGTTATTCACTATAGAATTAATTTCACAGTTTTGTTCACAAATATATATTAAAATGATGTCTAAATGACACCCTTATACTCTTTAGCTCTCTTTCAACAGGCCTGAATTTCTTCTCTTTCACAAGAAGAAAGGAATGCAGAAGAATTTTAATAGGGAATAGATCACACTAATTTCATTAAATTTCAATCTCTGATCAATTACAAAGAGAAGCAAGAAATTAAAATATAGATAAAATTGAATAAAATAAGATGCTGGGAGGCAAATTAAAGACCAACTGAGAAAATGGATTCTCTGTGAAAAACAAGTAAAAAAAACCCTACACTGATGAAGTTGAAAACACAGTTGATAAAAGTAAGTATAAGAATCTTTTAAAAATTTATGCATACAAACATCCTAATTATCCCAAACAGAAGAAGACCATTACTAGTTAAACACAAAATGTTACTAAAACGAAAGAAAGAAGAGGAAGAGGAAGAGAAAAGGCAAGTGTGGGAATGAATGGTTCTATAAGTTCATATCCTTGCTGACTAAATATGCTCACCCAAATCATACTGAGCAAGTTGAAAATACCGAAATCTCAAATTCCTACAACTTTCAATAGAGAAAATAATATTTTTCAGAAATTAAGTTTTGGCTGAATAAAACATAGCTGCAGTGCCCTACACTAAAATTTATGTTGACATAGGTAAGAAAGTATTCCTTCTGGAGATAAAATTATAATGCTAGAAAAAGTTTTGTGAGTCTAGAAAAAATGATTTATCTACTGTCTACATGACACCAGGCAGAGCTTACGTTAGCAGATTTATAAAATGCACAAAAGGAGATATCAGTAATATTGCAGAATAGTTGATAGGGTAGCTTCTTATTGATTCATCGTTTTGGAACATGCTCTCTCAGCTACTGTATTTTATTTTTGCTTTGTGAAAAATCCTATTGTGGGTTCCATTTGTGTAAGACTTTTCACCATCCTTTTATTTTTTTTTGTACTTCTAGATTAGATTATTGCAATGGAAGGTGAAAGCATCAGGAAGATGCCGCATGGCCAGGTCAGCATAGAACATTAACACATACACTGATTAAGCTAGAACAAGATGACATCACACTTTGATAATATGGGCTGTTCCTGCTAGCCCATTAGGACTAAAGTGCATGTCATGTAATTTGTGGCTCGCATCCCCACTGAACTTTATAACATGTCACATCAACTCATACAAGATCACTTCCCAGAATTTCTGTAGAAAGCATATGTACCGAGTGGACGGAAGAAGCACTTCTCTTAATGTCTGATGAAAATTGTACAGAGCACTGTATAGATGAAAGACGTGATCTGTGACCGCTGTGAAGTTCTTATGAATATTAATAAATGGCATGTGTGCTCTGAAGTATATGACACTTTTGCTGGTAATTTGTCGGCTAGTTTTCAAAAGAAGAAATTATAGCTGGTACATAGAGAAAGTGTAGAATTTAAATTTGTTGTTCAAAAACAAACAAAAAAAATCTTTATGGGGAAATCACATACAAAATTACAGCTCTAATTTTACATGCTCATCAAGATGCCATTTTGGGGTGAGTAGCTTGTTTTACAAGTTAAATTGCATAATGTGGTAAAAAGTAGATAGCATAAAGGGCAGTCCAAATGTGAAATTGGCAGAGGAGAGGGCAGTTATGTGCAGATCTGCTTCATAGATACTCAGTTCCATAACCATCTAGAAAGACTGCATGATAATGTGTAAATATCTGTACAGAAAAGCCATTAGAAATTTTGTCAATATACTCTGAAAATCAAAAGAGACAATAAGAGACCAAGTTTTACTTTATCTTTTAAAAAGATACTGCATTGAATCAACATTTCATACAATTTAAAATGAACATCTAAGGCAGAGAGAAGGAAAACATTTTACTTTTCTGTGATATTTAGAGAATGCTAAACAGATTTCTGTTTTCTATAGAAGATCTAGAGACTTACTGTATTTTCATCTGGGGCATATTTGTAGCAGTGCAAACTGCAATTCCTATTTCCCAAATGTTTCTATGTCTGTCAGACAGGATTTCTGAAAAGTCTGTCATTTCATTATCTGTACACTGGAGAACTTGTAGATAGGTAGATCCAACAAATAGACATAATTGTCAGTGATTTAGGATTCTGTTGGTGTTTGAAATTTCTTTATCATTCCCCAGAGGGAGATGGCACTTGTTAGGAATAAAGAATTTTTTGGTCTTAAGCTTAAACCAACAAGAAACATATTGGTGTCTAAGAGAAAAATCCACAAGCTACAAAACAGAATTGTTATGCACCTGAGGAGCCTTTGCAGCCCAATGTTGTACTTGTAAAGTTTATTAAAGAACCTTATGCTGAGTGCCCAATAACTGAACAGGCAGTTACCAGCACGTATTGGGTGGAAGTGTCGAGGCACCTGCTGCAGGGCAGCTTCTGCAAGGCAAAGCCGGGCTGCAATGTGCCAGGTGAAGTCAGATCCAATTGGAAGCACTATGGTCCCACTACTGGGCAAGGCTAGGCCCAGCAGTAAGGCAAAGACTTGTCCTACTTGACAAAATAGTTTGTAAAATAGTTTGTAAAATAGATCAGCATAGCAAAAGAAAAAAATGTTCTCTATGAAGGTAGTTTTCATTTGTTTTCCACCATTGATTTCACTGGCAATCTGCCAGCCCATTGCTATAGAAACAAGGCCTCTTAAAAATGCTTTCTGTGTATTTTAAGCTAAAATGATTCACACTAATAAACATTTTTCCTGTAAGCTGATGTCAAATAAGGATATAAATCTGATTAAAATTGCAGTGTCTGAAATAGATAATGGAAAAGCCAAGACCTCTTTCAGAGTTCCATTAAAAAGACTTTCAGGAGAGCTGAGGAGGAGAGGAAATAAATCTGTTCCAGGAAACAGAAATATGTAATCTACAACTAAAAATGCATAGTGAACACACATGAAAGAATTTATTCATCATGACGTATTCTGCATTTTTAAATATACAACTTGGAAGCATAAATTGATTCTGATACTTTAAAAAAATAATTAAAAAAAAAAAAAAATCATTCAATGTGTTTTTTCTTCCTGTCTATAAAATAAAATAGAAAATCAATTACACTGAATGATTCTTCATTGTTCCAAATCCTTAATAAATGAGTGAGGACTTCTTCAAAGTAAAACCTGTTGACTTCTGTCTGGATTGGACTTTCAAAAACAATGAGTAAAACATCATGTTCTCATATTTCATATCTGTTTATTCAACTCATGTTCTTGGTAGAAGTACTTTATTAATCATTAGAAATTTTTTTCTTATTCTCCCCACTCTAGTTTCCAGAAACATCTTTGGTGTTGTATGAAATGTCACCCAAATTTAGACTATTCATAATTGTCTGAGGGATCCTAACAGTAGGAAGAATGAAAAGTGAGATATGGTGAGTACATGCTTCATAGCATCTGACATCTAGATTAATGACATTTTTCAGAATATATCTGACTATCCTATGTGTTGTACAACTGCTTTGAAACTGTATTGCCATATGGATCTAGAGTTATGCATGGAGTAGTTATTAATGAAACTAGCATATCAAGCAGAAGATCAGCTGTGTAGACAAGGCACTTTTTTAGGTAAGACTGAGGAGCCCTGAGAATATTTGCAATAACTGTAAATACCAAGAGCCTCACTCTGAAGTAGTTGTTAAAAATGCACTGTAGTATATGTAGTAATAATGTGAATTTCACAGTTAACTCCTTAAATAACACTTAAAGTAAACTCAGAATATGCTATGACCCACTGGGCCACTTACAGTTCACAAATATGTTGCTCCAGCACAACAGAAACTGTTTCTTGTTCACAGTAGCAGCATTTTTTGTACATGTATGTATATACATCCATCTTGAGAAGTACCCAAAGGCAGACGAATCACTCCAGACAGAGTCTTGTGGGTGTTAGAAGAGAATAATGGCTTCCTCTAACCTGCTAGATACTGCTTTGCTATTTGTTAAGGCATAGTTGGCCTTCCTTATTGTGAAAGCACAGTCCATTTTATTTCTCCTTATTATCAAATACTGAGTGACTTGTCAGATTCTCATTACCTTTGTTCCACATCTCTAATAAATAAAGAAATAAATAAATAAAATAATTGTCTGGACTGGGGAGTGGAACATGATTTCTACTGTTCGCTTTCAGACTGCATTATCTTTTGCATCATTTTGTCACTAGCCCTACAGTTATGATGCTGATGAGGACTGAATTAACACTGTAAACACCTGTTTCCCAAGACAGATATTAGTGCATTAATTCCAGTATGAAACTTGCAATGGAGAGGAAGTTTCTTCTCAGTATTTCCGTAATAGCAAGGTACTGGAAAAAAATCACATCAGCCTTTTGAACTAAAGGTTAAAGACAGAAGCTGTTAAGCCCATATTTATTTGATTATATCCTGAATGAATAAAGTGGAATGGGTTTTGATCTCAATGGGTGTTTTTCTTCCCATAAAACGTACAAAGTTCACTCTGACCTTCTTTGAAATTCCAATCAGATTCAAACTGAGAACATGACATGAACAGAAGTATTAGTGAATTTCTGAGTTTTTTAAATTTGTACTGGGCTCCAGATATTCTGCCAGCGTAAAACTGAAAAACAAACAAAACATTAAAGTACAAAGATGACAATGTCCTCCCACAAAGTGTTAATATCACAGTGGTGTTTTATTACTCCTTTTCAGTCCTGCATCAATGGTTTTGTCAAAAAATAGAATACATATTTAGTATTCCTATGTCATAAATGCTATTGTTTTTATAACCCTGATGCTGATAGAGAATCAAAGGTAATACTGTACTGAATTAATCCAGAAAATTGCTAGAACTCTTTAAAGCCTACCAATTGCTTGATAAAACGGGAAAAAGGAAAAAAAGAAAAAAAAAAGAAAAAAAAAGATTAAATTTCAGAGTACTCAAATGCTTAATGCTTTTAGTTGAAGTCTATTGTGCAGTCCTTGGCATTCAATAAGCTAGGATTATTTATTTATTATTTATGAAGGAATGTTCTGGTTTAGCTTTAATGTAAAGGGGAGCGGGGGGCACATAAAAGAAGATAGAATTACAAGTGATGCAAAATCGTTACAATGGAAAAGTTGTTGGTAATGTATATTTGTTTCTGAATGTGTTAAAAGAGATTACTCTCTGGCAGCTAAGGCAGATACAAAATGCTGTGACTAAAGTGGCTGTCCTTGGCAAAAGGGTAAAATTATCTGCCCGTAAAGGAGATGTAGTTTAAGCTGGTGATGTCAGAAGCTAGCTGGATACCACTGAAGAATCAATCCATGCATATTTGTATTTACCCCAGAGTAAAAAGCAATTGCAGTTTGATCAACTGATTGTAGTCCTCACCTGGGAAATCTGGAATCACCACCTGTTGTTTTTTTTTGGATGCCAATGTGATACACTTCAGTTGATTCCAACAGAATATAAAGCATCAGTGTACTCTGTAGGGGGAGAGTGGACACTTACTGAATTGAATTCATAGCTGTTTGAACCATGGTATCTGAATTTCTTAGTGCCGGCTCACCGCAGCAAATGCAACTACTATGCTATGTAGGGGTTCCTAATATTGACCAACTAGAAATTAACTATCATAGCAATATCTGCAACTTTATCATGTATATTTATATATATTGTACATATCTATGCACACACGCATGCACCTCTTAATCTGTCTGCCTGTTTTCATTGTTAACTATATCTTTCAAAATTTTATGGTGCTGTTCAGAATCAGTGCCCTGACCCTACTCACTTCCTATGGAAATAATACTCAGTTGTGTCAAACTTCTTTCAGAGCTGATTGTTCACTGTGGCCTCCATAAACACCCCTGTATTTATAACTAAATGCCAAAAATTTCTCTTTAATTTTGCATTTCTCTTTTTTTCGTTTGATCTTACATGATGTTATTTCAGTGTTATGCTGTGAAAATATTAGTATGCAAGAAAATTTAAGATTGTTACAAAATTCTTGCACATCTGTATTACTGAATGGGAAGCAGAAAAAGGGCAATTTTCTTTCACAGAAAAAGGACCATGAAGTTGAATAAAAATATCTTACGTCTGATTGATACACAAAAACATAGCTTAAACAAATAGAGCCCAAAAGAGAAATACAGTGTAGATTTCAAATTTTATATATATTACACAGTTAAATAAACTTGCAAATTTAGAGAAAACTAAATGTACATTTCTAAGTATATGTAGATGGTGAGCTGGAAAGTAAATCTACATTACTATTCTATTTTCTCCTTTTTTTTTTTTTTTTTTTTTTTTTTTTTTTGAAGTATACATATACAGCTTTTATTGTTGAGTGCATGTTAGAAAAATACATGAATTCATACCTTTCCCAAGTGAATAAAGAGAACATCCTTTGTACACTGTGACTTTTCAAAAAAGCAACGCAGGATAGAGAATAGAGCTGTTCAAAATGGATCCTGCAGTACAATGCAGCATTACTCCACTATCGTGATATCATTTCAGCTTAAAACACAGACACACAGCAGTGGAAGTCTTGGAGTAAAGACAAGTAAGCCGAGACAGTCTTATTTCAGCTGCACTGTTAGCAGTATCTTTCACTTTGTAAATGATGCTTTAAACATTTACAGAGCCAAACATTAAAATTACAGCTTCACAGTCAAGATGACAGATGGACTGGGTGGTCATACAACAAGTCTAAGAATAAACAAATTACACCCCAATCTCAGCCTACAACAAAAATAAAACCAAAAATACAATGGCAAAAATTTAAGCTGATTACATTTATAGTTATTTATAAGCTTTTTCTTGGACCTGTGGCAATCAAATATATCTAACCACTGTAATCCAGTGGTGAATAAAGATTGATTGTGGTAAAGCAGGGTCTTTGTCAGCTCGTACTTTGTGGAATTTGCTATATGTATGATTAATGTGCAGGTCTGTGAGACTACCCTTCAGGCTTCTGACTAGCTCTTACTGCCATCTACTGATTTAAAATCTCTGTTCTTATTTTTTCCTCTCTCTCTTTCCCTCTCTCTCCCTCTCTCTATCTCTCTTTTTTTTTGGGGGGGAGGGGAGGAGGGGAAGGGGCAGAAAGTGGAGAGAGAGGACAAACTAAAAGCATCCGCTAACAGATAGTGGACTCTAAAATAAAGTATGGCAAGCAAAACCCATGAAAACTGCAGGAGCATACCAAATAGCAGCTGAAGAGCTGTATCAAGTAAGCATTTGGTCTACTACACTCCAAACTCCAGTCAAATCCATCATCATATCAGATTCTTCCAGTCCTGTGTTGGGTGCAGGACTGCTGTGGTTTAATCCTGGCAGGCAGTTCAGCACCACACAGCTCACTCAGTCTCTGCAGTTGAGTGGAGAAGAGAACCAGAAAGGTAGAAGTGCAATAACTCATGAGTTGAAATAAAAACAGTTTAATAGATAAAGAAAATACTGAGCATGCAAACAAAACAAAACAAGGGATTTATTCAGTGCTTGCCATCATCAGGCAGATCATAGCATCATAGAATCGTAGAATCATAGAATGGCCTGAGTTGAAAAGGACCACAATGATCATCGAGTTTCAACCCCCCTGCTATGTGCAGGGTCGCCAACCACTAGACCAGGCTGCCCAGAGCCACATCTACCCCAGCTTTGAATGCCTCCAGGGATGGGACATCCACAACCTCCTTGGGCAACATGTTCTGGCGCGTCACTACCATCTGTTTGAAAAACTTCCTCCTAATATCTAACCTAAACCTCCCCGTTTCAGTTCAGGACAATTCCCCCTTGTCCTATCACTATCCACGCTCATATACAGCTGTTCCCCTTGCTGTTTATATGCTCCCTTCAAGTACTGGAAGGCCACAATGAGGTCTCCCCGGAGCCTTCTCTTCTCCAAGCTAAACAAGCCCAGTTCTCTCAACCTTTCTTCATAGGAGACGTGCTCCAGCCCTCTGATCATCTTAGTGGCCCTCCTCTGGAACTGCCCCAAGAGCTCCATGTCCTTTCTGTACTGGGGACCCCAGGCCTGAATGCAGTTCTCCAGACGGGGACTCACAAGAGCCAAGTAGAGGGTGACAATCACCTCCTTCTCCCTGCTGACCACCCCTTTTTTAATGCAGACCAGAACACAGTTGGCCTTCCGAGCTGCAAGAGCACACTGCTGGCTCATGTCCAGCTTCTCATCTACCAGGCCCCAAGTCCTTCTCCACAGGGCTGCTCTCAAGATCTTCCCCCAGTTTCTATAAATACCTGGGATTGCCCCAACCCATGAGTGGCACCCTGCACTTGGTCTTACCGAATCTCATTAGATTTTCATGGGCCCACTTCTCCAGCCTGTCCAAGTCACTCTGGATGGTTTCCCTTCCTTTCAACGTATTGACTGCCACATGTTCAGCCATTCCCAGGATAGTCCTGCTCATCACATGTAACAATTTCTTGAGAAGATAAACACTCCAGATGTCTTTCCACTTACTTTACCCAGTTTTATTGTTCAGCACTATGTCATATGGTATGGGATATTCCCTTGGCCATTTTTGGTCAGCTGTTCTGGTTCTCTTCCACCTCAGCTCCTTGCACTCCCCTTCTCCTCACTGGCAAGGCAGAGCAAGAAGCTGAAATGTCTTTCTCTCTCTGATAGAACTTCTCTGCAACAAGTAAGACATTAGTTTGTTATCAACATTATTCTTGTCAAAAATTCAAAACACAGCATTATCCAAACCTCTAGGAAAAAAAATTAATGCTATGCTATCCAAAACCATGACAGTGCCTCTGCAAGATAGCTTTATTCTGTTGGTTTTATAGCTACTGTCCTGTCTCATGAATATTATTCCAACCTTTCTCTAGAGATTTGAAGCTCAATAGTAATGACAAGTTAACAGTATTGTAGTGCGTCTAGAAAATATAACTGTGAATTAAAGCTTTATGTACTATGATTAGCAACAAGATACATTTCCATCAAGTAACTTTAACTTACCAGAGGAAAGTGTTGAATTAAAACCCCAACTGGCTCACAAATGATTACTTCATAAACAAAAAATATGGTTAGAGACTCTCAAAATCAGAAGAGAGCATCTTTCAGAAGCTCAACTCTACAATGGGTCAAAATACAACTGCAAAAAAACAAAAGTGGCTTCAGCAGCTATTTATAAAGAATTAATTGGATATGGAGGGGGATTGTTACCTCATTCCATAAAGGCATCTCTGCAGAATCTCATCAGGCACTCTACACAAAAGGTTAAAAGATCTGTGAGCCATGGTTTCTAAGCTTCTTTCCTATGAATTGATGCAGAGTTAAAGTTTGAAGCTATCTCTTCATCAAAGGGCATCAGCTTCCCAGGTGATTTGTCTGCTCCATATGAAACAGAACTTGGAACTTTATACCTGAAAATTTGTGAAAACAGCAAAAATAGTTGATCACTACAAAATCTTTTCTGAGATTGCCTAATGAGCTCTTTATCAGGTTTCCCTCCTATCTGCACATGCTGATTTCAAGGCATTGG
Source organism: Centrocercus urophasianus (assembly GCF_019232065.1). Taxonomy (NCBI): domain Eukaryota; kingdom Metazoa; phylum Chordata; class Aves; order Galliformes; family Phasianidae; genus Centrocercus; species Centrocercus urophasianus. The sequence continues at coordinate 7,145,816 of NW_024885532.1, forward strand.
AATCATTTGAATATCTAGAGTAGTACTTCAAGCGATACGACATGTGACAGAAGCAGCTCTCTGCTTTATCACAAAAGAAAGGACCATTTTTAAATGATTTTATTCAGAACCTCATTACAGGAGGGAAGAAAAAAGGAAGAAAATATAGGTTTTGTGAATTATCAGATGTGCTCATTACAAATCCTCCTTTTTTATTTTTTACCTAGTATTTACTTCATACCAAAGTTACTTAAAGTATTCTCTGCTCCTACATACATATTTTTACGTGATAGTTACTGCCCTATCAATAGCAAGAAAAAAGACTGTCAAGAAAGACTGTGAATGTTGTGATGTAATCAATGTAAACTCTTTCAAAAATGATATATGCTGAATCAGCCAGCGATAACTCACATACTGCAAAACATAGAATCATCGAATGCCTTAGGTTAAAAAGAACCTCAAAGATTATCTAGTATCAATCCCCCTGCCATAGGCAGGATTGCCAACAACTAGACCAGAGTCACATCCAGCCTTGCCTTGAACGCCTCCAGAGATGGGATGTCCACAACCTCCTTGGGCAACCTGTTCCAGTGTCACCACCCTCTGAGTGAAAAACTTCCTCCTAATATCTAACCTAAACCTTCCTGTCTCAGTTTAAAACCATTACCCTTGTCCTGTTATTATCAATCCATGTAAACAGTTGTACCCCCTCCTGTTTATACTCTCCCTTCAAGTACTGGAATGCCATGATGAAGTCTCCCTAGAGCCTTCTCTTCTCTAAGCTGAACAAGCCCAGCTCTCTAAACCTTTCTTCATAATGCTCCAGCCCTCCAAACATCCTAGTGGCCCTCCTCTGGACCCGCTCCAAGAGCATCTTTCTCATGCTGGGGCCCTAGGCCTGGATGCAGTACTCCAGATGGGACCTCTGTCTTGCTATAATTTACAGGAGGGAGAAGAGGTTCCTTTAGTATATGTATACCCAACAATGAGATTAAAACACAGCGGGTCAAATGTTAGCCCAACTAGTTTATTACAAATCTAAAGTAATTTAGGGAGATGGAAAAGGGAGGGCAAGTGATAGAAAAGATAAAAAATAAAAGCAAGGGGTCTTTGTAGAAAGCAAGAGAGATAGTCACCATCACAGATTCCAGCACTGCTCCCAGTTCAGACATTGATCTTCAGTAGTGATGGGTTATCAGGGGGTTGTTGTTCAATTGATGCCATGACCACGACTCTTTCCAATGGCAGTACAAACTTATTTATAGGTCTAAAGTGATCAAGTCAGCTTCTTTTGGAGTGAAATCTTCTGGCTTTTGGATCTCATCAGGAACTCCTTTCGTTCCCAACTTCTGGGCCTTGTCAGCAGACAAGAGGAGGCAGGGAGGCTCACACTTATATCCTGCATTCACAGGATACAGTGGTATCATCTCCTCAGTCTCCCACAGCAAGCTGGAGTTACTTGGTCACAGGCCAGATCTTCTGCCAGTGAATCGTCCTGAGCACTCTCTTATGGAGGCAAACAGTTCCAAAGAAATGTTTTCATATATAAAATAGCCCACACAGTGATGCCAACTGCCACTCAGAACCTCTCATCTCCTAGATAAGGAGGTCCTTCTCTGCAGGGATGCTCTCTAAGAGGTCTTCACTCAGTCTATAGGAATACCTGGGATTGCCCTGGCCCGAGTGCAAGACCTTACACTTGGCCTCGTTAAACCTCAATAAGTTCACATGGGCCCACTTGAGCCTGCCCAGCTCATTATTTCACAACAATTAACAAATTCTCATGTGAATTCTAACTCCATTAGTTCTATTTCAAAACTTATACTTTGACACAAGAGAGTGAGAATGCAAAAAAATTGTTAAGATTTCTATTACCAAACTGCAGGTAACTGTATAGTCATAAAAGAATAAGAACTTCTACTTCCTAACTCATTTTATTCAAAAATAGACCAAGTGAACCATACTTAAAAGATTACTACTTCACTCATTCTCCACTTTGTTCTGATTAGTACCTCCTATTTGTTTCCAGTATTTCAGAAAGAAAAGTGAATTTTGAAAAATGATGCTTTTATGCATCATGAGAATGATGCTAATGTTGAGACTTAATTAATGGATATCATTACTAATTTCAACCTAACTACTGCTCTTCCACTTTCTAAGTATGCATAAGTCTCAGCAACAATCCAACAGTTCTGTGTGTGCTTCAGTTTAGCTGTGTGAATAGGTCATATGAAATCAGCAAGACTGCTCACTAGCACACAAATGAAAGTGTAAGTGCTTTTTTGGAAAGGGGCCTAGAACATCTTATATTTTCTCCTTCCAAATGGTAACACAGCATTTTTGGACCTTCTGTTAGCGAAAGAAAAAAAGTATCTTCTCCTTCCTGTGACTTCTAACTTGTCCTCTGTAGAGCAACTCTTATTATTCATTATTTGACAAATAGTGATAGTCACTGCTGTTTCTGTTCTTGGAATACCTCCCACAATCATTCTATCCTGCATGTAAGTACATCATGTTTAGACAAACTTTGCATTCAAATTAGCACTGAGGAACCTTTTTTATTTGTCTGGTTAAAGTTGAATATCTAGCTTAATTTCTAATGCCACTAGAGGAAAATGCAAGTTTTATCTTATGTTCCCTTAAGCTTTGAAGACATATTGAGCAAATAACTCATTTAGAATGTGACTGAACTAGTGATCTTCTCTTACTGAGTTATAAATGCTTAAATTATTTATAATAGCATTGCTGACACCATCTCAAGTACAGTGGCATGAACAGATTACTATAAAAAGGACGATTCTTTTATCTTGCTAAATTCATTATGCTTCCCTTGCCTTAGGTTTTTTAACAGGTAACAATATTAATGAGTTGCTATTATTCTTAGCTGTTATGAGCAACTTCATTACATTTTGTTTGCTCAAGTAGGAAGACAAAATATTCCAAATCAGATGCACATTTCCATCAGACCAAAGCAAAATTTTGCATGTGCTACATCAACTGCATCAGAAATGGTAATTCTTAGACAGATATTCATTTTAGTACTAATGATGATTTTTATTCCGTTTTATACATGACAAGAACTTCCGGTCGTGAGTGGTGTTCCCCAGGGGTCGGTGCTGGGGCCTGTCCTCTTCAATACCTTTATTGATGACCTCGATGAGGGCATTGAGTGCACCCTCAGTAAATTCGCAGATGACACCAAATTGGCTGGAAGTGTGGATCTGCCTGGGGGTAGCGACGCCCTACAGAGGGATCTGGACAGGCTGGAGAGCTGGGCTGAAGCCAATGGGATGAGTTTCAACAAGGCCAAATGCCGGGTCCTGCACTTCGGCCGCAACAACCCCAGGTGACGCTACAGGCTTGGGGCGGTGTGGCTGGAGGACTGCATAGAGGAAATGGACCTGGGGGTATTGATTGATGCTCGGCTGAACATGAGCTGACAGTGTGCCCAGGTGGCCAAGAAGGCCAATGGCATCCTGGCTTGCATCAGAAACAGTGTTGCAAGCAGGAGCAGAGAGGTGATTGTTCCCCTGTATTCAGCATTGGTGAGGCCGCACCTCGAGTACTGTGTCCAGTTTTGGGCCCCTCACTGCAAGAAAGACATTGAGGCCCTGGAACGTGTTCAAAGGAGGGCAACAAAGCTGGTGAGGGGTCTGGAACACAGGCCTTATGAGGAGAGGCTGAAGGAGCTGGGAGAAGTTCAGCCTGGAGAAGAGGAGGCTCAGGGGAGACCTCATTGCTCTCTATAACTACCTGAAGGGAGGTTGTAGTGAGCTGGGGGTCGGCCTCTTCTCTCGTGTCATTAGTGATAGGACCAGGGGGAATGGCTTCAAGCTACGGCAGGGGAGATTCAGGCTGGACATGAGGAAGTATTACTTTTCAGAAAGGGTGGTCAGGCACTGGAATGGACTGCCCAGGGAGGTGGTGGAATCACCGAGCCTGGGGGTGTTCAAGGAAAGACTGGATGTTGTGTTGAGGGACATGGTTTAGTAGGAGCTATTGGGAATAGGTGAACGGTTGGACTGGGTGATCTTTTAGGTCTTTTCCAACCTTGGTGATTCTATGATTCTATGATTCTAACTCAGGTGTGTCACAAAAGGAAGAGGATAAAATGGGTTGAAGTGTCTCTGATGTTTCTAAATCCTGACAAAATCTTCTAGGCAAGCATAGAGCATAGCCTAGCCTATCTACTGTATAAAGGTACCTTTGAGTTTAAATTTTCAAGACCGCTTAGAACATATTTACAGTTACTTACAATATTAGTTGTTCCTTGCGGGATTATTTACATGTCCAAGGTAGAAACTGGAGTTCTTCATCTGTTGTATTACTATTTTCAAGAAGGTTCATAGTTTCACTGTTTCTACATTTGGTTTCTTTTTTTCCTTTTTTTTTTTTTTTTTAACAATAATAGAATATATGTGATGACTAAATATTTAGGAGGCAAAAACAAAGCAGAAATTCTTACAGCAACAACATGGGTTAGCCTTGACTAACAGCTAAATGCTTATTTAGCTGCTTGCTCAATCCCTCTTTCAGTAGAACGGGATTAGAAAGCAGAAAGAAAAGAAAGATCAAGATTAGGACAGGTAGATTGATTACCAACTATCCTTGCAGGCAAAACATCTTGACTTTGGGAAAATTAATTTGTTGCCAAGTAAAATAAAAATCTAATTACTAATTTTCATAGAATCACAGAATGGTTTGTGTTGGAAGGGACCTTAGCTATCGTCTTGTTCCAACCCTTGCCCTGGACAAGGACACCTCGCGCCAGACCAGGTTACTCAATTGTCTCACTTCTTTATACAAAAGAATATCTTGTATCTCTATGTATAACAAATTTTGTAGGAAGTATACATAGAAAAAAAATTTCATTGTTTTGTGCTACTTCTGCATCATACCGTCAATGAAAGACTTTTTTGTTTGTTTGGGTTGTTTTTTGTTTTGTTTTGTTGTTGTTGTTGTTTTTGTTTTTTGTTTTAGTATTTGGATTTTAAGCTGAAAATGTTAGACAAAGCTATAGAGACCATCTGCTCTGTGGGCTGGAAGAAGGCTGGAGGAGGGAGGTAGATTGCTGAGTTAACTTTATTACAGAAAAAAAAAAAGTAACTAGGGTAAATGATAATGAAGTAAGTGGGTCATAATAGGACTGAGATTGTACTGGTGGTGGGGGGAGTAAGAGGATGAAGATGGTGCACCTTACGATGACAATAACTGAAAGTTTTGTTGGCATTTGTCATTTTCTCACAACAGCTTTCCTTTGTCAATCATTATATTTAAAGGACTTTAATGATGAGTCTTAATCAGACTAACAACAGAAACATTGTGAAGAGCTTCCTACTTACAGATTATATAATTATATAGCAGGATGATAATTTCATCATCCTTATAAATAAATAACACTAAGTGTTATTTCACAGGATTGCTCTCAACAAGGAGGATATGGCACGGTGCTTTAAAAATTCAGCAGTGGCAGAGATCCCTTTTGAATAAGGAGGTGGCATTACATTATCTTTTTCCTTTATTTCAATATATTCTAGAGAAGTTGATGATATATAGAAAACCCAGTTGCTGTGATGCATACAGAAAAACTATGAATTAAAAAAAAATTTGATCTTAGTAACAACAAATGCTATGAAATTTTAGAAAACTAACTGATTTTAAAAGTCTGAATGAAACACTTTGTCCTTGGAAAACATTAATTGGGTTAAAAACTGTTTTGAAAACTAAGTATTGATTTCATTACATGTGTTTATAAGAGCTAAATCTATTTTGTTTGATGAAAGCAACATTTTCTTTTTAACACTTTTTAAAAAATTATTATTATTATTATTATTTATTTATTTATCTGTTTGTTTGTTTGTTTGTTTAACCAGACAGTCTAATGAAATTTTTTTAAAATTTTATACCTGTCATGGTTTTATGATTTTTGGTTATCAGTATTCCACATCATAGCATCATGTAGTGCACTGGGAGTTAAAATGTTAATGCTCTAGTTTTGGGAACCTGTCTGGAAGATAAGAAGGACTACATACCCCAGAAGACTTTGCATTCAGAGAGGGGACATAAGCTTTCATAGATCCCTTTTTAATTCAACTCTCCTTGCTGCTGCTTGACTCAACTGCAAATCTCACCTTAGCATTAATGCTAAGACATTAGCATATGGTGAGGCCTTTCCACCTTTTCGGCACTCTCTCTCACAGAAAGACAGAGAGCTGTTGGAGAGGGTCCAGAGGAGAGCCACAAAGATGATGAGGGGACTGGAGCACCTCCCCTACAAAGACAGGTTGAGGGAGCTGGGCTTGTTCAGCCTGGAGAAAAGAAGGCTGCGGGGTGACCTCATTGCAGCCTTTCAGTACCTAAAGGGAACCTACAAACAGGAGGGGATTCAACTCTTTGAAAGGGTGGATAACAGCAGGACAAAGGGAAATGGTTTTAAGTTGAGGGAGGGAAGATTTAGGTTGGATGTCAGGGGGAAAGTCTTTACAGAGAGAGTAGTGAGGTGCTGGAACAGGCTGTCCAGAGAGGTTGTGGATGCCCCATCCCTGGAGGTGTTCAAGGCCAGGTTGGATGGGGCCCTGGGCAGCCTGGTCTACTATTAAATGTGGAGGTTGGTGGCCCTGCATGTTGCAGGGAGGATGGAGATTCATGATACCTCAGGACCCTTCTGACCTCGGCCATTCTGTGATTCTGTGATTCTCATTAAATTTAATTTATTAGCTTCAATTCTAATTATATTTTATTATGGTGTGTGATCTGGCATTTCTATACCATATTCAAAAAACTAGTTTGTTTCTCCTCAGATCATTGCTACTGTTTATAATTATTTGGAGTCTCATGTTTCCCCTTTCCAGGGGTGTGGATCTGCGGACCCCTTCCCACTAGTCATGGAACCGGGCTGAACCAGCACATAAACCACTGACATTCTTGGGGAGAATGTGGGCAGAAGCTGCTTTTTTGCCGTTAGAACAAATCTCTCTCTGCTCTTGGAGAGCTTTGTATAGATATAAATGTGTGGTGTGTGTGTGTGTTTAATGTTTGGTAATTATGGTTTCTTTGTATATATTAAGCATGATGTAGTGATGTAGACTAAGAGGTGGAATATCATGGTTTTATGATTTTTGATATCGCTATTCTGCATCATAACATCATGTAGTGCACTGGGAGTTAAAAAGTTAATGCTCCAGTTCTGGGCACCTGTATGGAAGAGAAGAACTGTATACCCCAGAAGCCTATAAATAAGTTAATTCATATTTTAGTTCTATCATTTCCTTATTTAGAAAATACTGCCTGCAGATTTATCTTGAAGACAGATTCCTGGACAAAAAGAGCTAGGTTTGAATGCAGAAAGCATCCACCTCTGTATAGCTGATTCCGAAAATTATACATATATGAAACTTTAAAAATTGTAGTTCAGGTTATTGCAAAGAGGAACCATAATCTTTTCAGCAATGATTTACCATGAAGAAAGGAAGAAAACAACAATATATATATACTTTTTTTTTTTTTTTCATATTATCTTCATCTATCTTGCAATATCATAACAGACTACATTCATAGCATCTGTTCAATTGTTTGTTTCTAAAAAACGTATTCAAAAAGAATAAGCTAACTTCAAACTCTTCTATTTTTTGGCCACTAGATCGTAAAATTACAAACTGTAGGGTATATGGAAGGCATTCATTTAAGAAAAGGCTGCAGATATAAAATTTATGGATGTATGCAAATAAATTATTCTCTATGGGCAACTCCGAAGTTTGCTCTGAAAGTAATGCCCCCTATTTTATTACGTTGGTCCACAACATCAAAGGTGGATGAAGTGTTTCAGCACTGGCAACAGTAATATGGAAGACAAGCCCCTTTCATAGAATCCTAGAATGGTTTGGGTTGGAAGGGACCTTAGCAATCATTTAGTTCCAACCCCCGGGCAGGGATACAAGTCACTAGACCAGGTTGCTCAAAGCCCCATCCATACTAACTTTGAATGCTTTCAGGGAGGGGGCATTCACAACCTCACTGGGCAACCTGTTGCAGTGTCTCACCGCCCTCACGGTAAAGGGTTTCTTCCTAATATCTAGTCAAAATCTACCCTTTTCCAGTTTAAAACATTTCCCTTGTCCTGTTGCTACATGCCTTCGTAAATAATCCTTCCTGAACTTTCCTGTAGGCCAACTTCAGGTACTGGTAGGGAGCTTTCACTTCTCTAGGCTGAAGTGCCCTAGCTCTCTCAGCCTGTCCTCATAGAGGTGGCGCTCCAGTTCTCTTCTCATTATTCCATATGACCATGCAGGTTTGTACATCACAGATGAAAATGCATAGCTAACAATGGTGACTAGAAAAAATAGTGTTTTGTAGCTGAGAATTTGCCCTTTCAAATAGTGTTAATGTATTCTTTGTTGTAGTTTCCATGGAAATAAATAGGAGTCATTACTTTTGCAGTGACCCTCATATGTTCTGTCTGCCACTGTTTTGCTTGTGCATTAATTAAGCGTAATAAATATAAGCAATTTAATCAAATCGAAGGAAATCTCAATGCAAGTTGTGTCTAACACTGCTCACATGACTGCATCATAACTCACGTAGAAAGAGTTGTGCCATGGGTTCAATAATTTCTTTCTGAAAATATTTTAAGAGGCATGAAGTTTTGCAAGGATGAATTTTATCCAATAAGTCATAAAGATAGCAATCTAAGGCAATTAAAGATTAGATATTGAAGGATATTCTGTAAACCATCATTTACATGTAAGCATTGTCTTGAAAGGTAGAGCAGAGATAGAGAGGCATTGCAGAGACATCTTAACAAATTACAGGGCTGAGCAATGACCAACCACATGAAGATTAATAAAAGCAAGTGTTGTGTTCTGCCTCTGGGACAGGGAAATCCTGGCCATATGTACAGATTGGGATTATGGAGAGGAGCCCCATAGAAAGGTATCTGGAAGTTCTAGTTCATGGCAACTTGAAGGTGAGCCAGCAGTGTGTTCTGACAGCCCAAAGGGCCTACCATACTCTGGGATGCACCATGCCCAGTGCTGCCAAAAGGTGATGGGATGTGCTGCTCTGCACTGCACAGCCTCACATCCAGCACTGGGGGCAGGGTTGGATGCCACAGTGTAAGAACAACATAAAGCTAATATAAAGTGTCCAAAGGGGGGCTACAGATGCAGAGAAGAGTCTAGAGGGCAAGAGGTATAAAAAGGGATTGGATTGAGGTCATTTGATTTGTTCAGCCCAGAGAAGATGAGGCTGAGATGTCATGGTGCCTACAGCTTCTTCGCAAGGGGAGCACAGGGGCTGGTTCTGATTTCTTCTCTCTGGCTGCAGTGATAGAACCTAAGAGGTGTGGAGCTGTACCAGGAGAGGATCAGAAATGGGCTCTCCAGGACAATGGTCATGTCACCAAGCTGCTGGTCTTCCTGAAGTGTTTGGACACTGCTCTGAGGTGTAGGGTTTGATTTTTGGTCTTGAGGGGAGCCAGAAGCTGGATTTGATAAGCTTTGGGGCTGCCTTCCAACCCAGGGTAGTGTATGAATCTATGCTGAATTTATAATATGTTGTTAGAAAAAAAAAGTCAGTGCAAGTAATTTCTTTATTTCTGTAGACTACTATCTTTTGTTGTATTCCTCCTCTAAAAATTATGAATCCCCTGCTATTTTCCAATTATCCAATTGTTGTGGTTTTCTTAGCCTGACTGTTCAGTAGCTCAAAAGAATTACCAAATACAGTAAAACTGCTTCTCCTTGTTTGGGTTTGTATTTAAGTTTTGATCTGCAGATGACAAAATTAGGACTTTCAAAATAACTTATCAGAAGAAAGTACTATATCTAAAAATGATATGTAAAATTATTCAATATATGAATTTTCTGTTGATATTTCACTTCTTCAGTAGAAGCTTCTTAATCTCAAAACAAGTTATGTTTTATTTTCCCTCTCTTATGATAAAGAAGGGATAAAAAATCCCTAATCTCCATTCAGAAATTGTGGAAATTAACTTCATGTAATAGAATTCTACATGGCCAAATTCTAGACCCTGTATGATGAAACAATCTCTCATGCTGGACTATTCAGAGATATAAGTAATTAGTGAATAGATACAGATTGAAATAATAATAAGAAAAAATTAATGCAACAAATAAATGCAACAGAGAGACAAGTTCAAGATTGACTAGGTAAAATGATTACAAAAACACGATGAGAAAATACTCAGGCTTTTGAAGATTATTTTGATTTGTATAAATACATAAGAAAGCAATACTAGTTGTTTTAGAATTTTCTCCTGTGCATCTGCACTACCAAAATGACTGCAGCATATTGAACATATATTGAATATATATTAATGTTCATGATTACAAAGGAGATTCCTGAAATAGTGGCTTATACAGAAAATACTGATGGAAGTTTTTCAGTAGATGTCTTAGCTGATACCACTATAATAAATCACAACAGTTTACTCACCACTTCATTTGTTGAGGAAGAGAATCAAGCATAGGCTTTTCCTCTTTCTATCAGAGCATAAATATTGCATTTATTTCCTGGGCATTTCAACAAGTGCCAGACACCTATACTGTTTAAACCCACCATTAATCATTTCACCACCTGTGTGTCCTCTCATTTAAGACCTGTTCCTTCTTTCTGATCCAATCACCACTGCTGGTTCCTATAGACAGAGAAGGCAAGTAGTTGGTCTGATGCTATTCTGTTTACAATATATATATTATGTATTTTATATATATATATATATAATGTATATATATTATATATATAATTTATATTTTACATTTTTTATCAATTTTTCTCGCATCTCTGGCAATCTGTTGCTTGCACCAGAGATAATTATTTCTTTATATATTAATTAATAATTAGTTGGTCATTAAGAATGTTCCTAAAGGTATTTTTATAGATAAAGGTTATCATTAATTTTTCCTTTTTTATTTTTCCTTTTCTCCTTCTTACTTTTTTTCTCCTTCTTACTTTTTTTCTTTTTTCTTTTTTTCTTTTCCCATAAGGCCACATTCTCCTTGGTCTATATAAAAAGATGTCTAATAATTAGAAGTGGAATGAAATGAATTGTGCTTCATCTTGTTGTCTATTACATAGTTGTAACACTCTGCCAAGACTTCGTTGCAGCAATGAAGGCATGGTTCATGTAATTTGAATAAAGTATTATTTCAAGCCTTTACACAGAGACAACAGGTGATTAAAGCTTTACCTTGTGATGCTCAGTTTTCTTCTATTGCTAACACCACTCAGTTTTGTAAGCAAACAGTATTTTATAGAAAGAGACAGAAAAACAGTAGAAAAATAAACAAAGTAACAGAACAGGTCTCCTTTTGTGAGATAATTCTGAACCAGCTGGTTGCTTTCTTTCTCCTGCTTTGACACTTGACTTAGGTATTGTGGTTGTCGAGTCTTGCTATTGTAGCCACAGATTTTGTCTTGTGTGCTGCTTTCTCTTTGCTACCTATTCCAATGCTGTCCTGCTAGCAGCTTCTATTCAGGCAAAGTTTATGTAACATAGAGCATCAGCATTCCTGCACTACAAAGATTATTAAATACCTTCTAACACTTCACAGAATATTAGTGTCTTTTTGTCAGTCTCTTGATTTTATTCAGGTTAAAAGCTTTTAAAGTCCAATTTTAAAATATATTGCCCAGGATTAGAAACTTCTCACTCACTGCATATACAGGAATAGTTAATTGGTAAGATTACTATGCACTCTGATCAACCTAGAATAAAATTATTTTTATTAGAGGAATTGCATCTTAAACATAATTTTAAAAAAGTGTGAACCTACTAATCATCACATTTCAACTATCTCATTATCTACTAAATGTCAAGACACTTATCATCTTTTATCAGGCTTCCTACTTTTTTGGAAAGGAAACACAGTGTCATTTAGTCTTCCTTTAGGCTTCTGTTACTGAGCTTAAATGAGAATGTGAATAAATACTAATATTGTATGTCAGATTGCCATTCTGAACAGTACAGTCCATGAAAAAAATTAGCAATCATAAGTTTCACCTACGGCATGGGTCAGTGGGATGCAGTTATTTTATTCTATGTAAAGAAATTAGTTGACTGTTAAAGTAATACAGTATTTGAAAGCTTTAGAGGAACAGCTGGAGTGCTTTTGTTCATCTGAGCATTACTGCAGTGTGCTCCAGTAATAAATAACAAATAACAAATAATAAATAACAAATAATAAATAAACAAAAAAAATTGAACTTTTTCAATGTTCACAATAGCATATAATGAATGATACATGTTGATAAGAAATCTGTAAAAGAAAAGCTACAGGGAGACTCTGAAAGTTGATAGACCAAAAATTAGGTCTACTTTGGGGTGGGGTGTGGGAAATTAAAAAAAAAAAAAAAAAAGAAAAAAAGAACGAGCCTTCATCTCCTATGTCTTTGGGGAGTCTCAAGAAAGGAAAAATGGAAGATGGAGGATAGATGATTCCAGGAGGAGTGAAAAGAGAATTCTTCATTTATGCAGTGTTAGACTTGCTGTGAATTGACTTTAGTTTATGAGTTGGAGTAACTGACAACTGCTCATTCACCAACCATAAGAATCAGCCTAAGAAATAATGAGTTGCACCTTTGTTTTCCCTTATATCTATGTGTTCCTTCCCATCTCCAAATGCCATTTTCCTTCATTGCTCTTTTTCACAACTGAAGTTCTACTGCAAAATGACATGAAGTAATACAGCCAGTGTTTGCTCGAACCTGGAGATATCATCCATATCAGATCACAAACTGGAGAAATGAGCAAGGAAGCAGCTGATCTACTGCTAGACCAAGGACATCAGCAACAGTAGTTCTTTAACAGTGATGTTTCTACTCCTAACATCCTACTTCCCTTTCCTTCTTTCTTGATTTTAGATTGAATATGATTTTCTTGTAATTTTCATAGAATCATAGAATCCTTAGAATTGGAAGGGACCTCTAAGAGTGATCTAGTCAACTCATCTGCAAGGAACAGGGATGTTTACAGCGAGATCATGTTGCCCAAGGCCTTGTCCAGCCTCACCTTAAAAGTCTCCAGGAACAGGGCATCCACCACACCTCTGAGCAACCTGTTCCAGTGCCTCACCACCCTCATTGTAAAAGACTTTTTCATTATATCCAACCTAAATCTACCCTCTTTAAGTTTGAAATCATTTCCCCTTGCTCTATCATCACAGACCCTGTTAAAGAATCTGTCCCATTTTTTTCTTGTAGCTTCTTTTTAGATACGAATCTATTATTTTTGTTGCATATTTGATAATTGTTTAAATGTTATGAATGTGCCTTTTCCACATTTCTCTGTAAGACATATTCAAAAGCACAAAAATGGAACATTTGCTTAATGTTGAGTTATTTATTGCACACTGAAGTCTGATCCTTTCTAAATTTGAAAACATGTTCTCCCCTTAAATAAATACAAACCCTTTTAATCTCGTAAGTATGTTGATCACTGAGTGGATGTCTGACCAAATCTTTACCCAATTCATCACTTTCAAGACAAAAAAGATCACAGTTAACATCTAGTCTGACTGCCTCCACTTAATTGCTGTTTCACATTCTGGCAGCAGCTTATTGCCCTGCTTTTACTTCCTCAGCTCCCCTGAGAATCACCTGCATTTGTTCCTCAGTAAGTTTTTGTCATGGTTTTATGATTTTTGGTCATCAGTATTCCACACCATAACATCATGTAATGCACTGGGGGTGGGGTTTGATATCTGCCGAATGTTCGTCCGTCGGAGAAGAACTACATTTCCCCAGGAGGCTTTGCGGTCAGCAAGGGGATATAACTCCATGCAAGGTCACCTGAGCCTTCTTCTTCGCCTGCTCTTCGCTGTCTGCGCTTCGCTATCTGCGCTTCGCCGCCTGCGTTTCGCCATCTGCACTTCGCCGTCTGTACTTCAGTCACTCAACTGGACTGCACTTCTCACCCCAGGATTGTGGTGAGGTCTATACAATTCAAACAGACTCTCTCTCTCTCTCTCTTTGTATTTTACTAATACTATATTTAGTAAAATCATTTGTTCCACCTCAGATCAGTGCTGTTGTTTTTTTTCAAGTATTTTGGGGTCCCCTGCTTCCCCTTTCCCAGAGGCGCGGATCCGCAGATCCCTCCGCCCTGCTGGTCACGGAACTGGGCCGGACCAGCCCATAAACCATTGACAGTTTTCAAAGATTTCAGCAACATCAGGCTTCCATGCATTACTTAGAAGACCTATTCATCTTGCTAGAAAATTAACAAAAGTCACAGTACAATCATCGGTTCATTCCAACCGTGTTCTACAAAATATTTAACACTGGGGCACAATTCTGCATGTGAATCTACAGATATATCTGTTAACAGTATCATTTAGCATCACTGTTAAAATCTCTCAGTCTTTTCTCCATGTTCAATTTATTTTGGAAAAGTTGGGGAAATCCATGTACAAACTTAACTGATAAAAAGTTTGAGAGCCCCTCTGAAATAACCAGAAAGAAAATATCTCCTCTTCCTAACACCTAGATTGCTGGAGTGAATCGTCTTCTGGATGTGCATACATTTTCTTCTGTTCACTGTATCAGTATTTATGATTGGCATAGACTGAGATAGTCACATACAGGAAGGCAGAAGAGATTAATCTTTAAATTTCCTCTGACATAAGAAACTCTTATATGTTAGTTTTCAAGTATTTACATACATTGTATAATTCAGTTTGTCATCTTCACATTATAAGAAAATTATGTGGTATGTTACCGCAAAAATCTTACCATGGAAAGCATGTTGGTATATCTTGTATTTAAAAAGAAAAATGAAGGATACAATGCAATGCTTGTGAGAGCTTCTAGAATAAATTAAATAAAAAAGCAAAAGTTTTGTTCCAGAGTTTAAATGAATGCCATTTATTTTAAAGTAATAATTTATATTAGAGGCTGATGATCTTCTCATTTTTCTTTATCTCTTCAGAAAATTAAGGGTTTGTTTGTTTTTGGTTTTGTTTTTTTTTTAATATAGTATTCTTACATTCCTTGCTTCATATGACAGTTTTATTATTAAAATTACAGCTGAGATTAAAAAACATAAATAAGCCACCCATTCCACCACTCATCACTCTTTGGCCTTTATTCTGCTTGAAGCTGGTAAGTACATTCTCTCTCTCTTCCTTTACACTTGGAAAGAAACAATTTCCCAAAGTTTAGAAACATTGGCAACAAAACCAAGTCAATTTATTGCTTTAGCTTTCTTTTATTTATTCTTGGCACAGTATTGTAACAAACTGAGTTTGCTACCAAAAACATTTATTTCCTGTGAAAACAATGGTTATATGCAGGCAAGCCAAATAAAAGGGGGAAAAATGTTGATCTAGAATGAGTAAGACTTTGAGATTATAAACAATATGTTCTCAACTAATAAAGCATGCAGGTGAAAGCTTATAATGATCTCTAATGCCTTCCAACAAATAGTCAAGTAAGAAAGTAAATAAATAAATAAATAGAATACCTTGTATATGAGGGTATATTCAAAGACTTCTTAGTCATCACATTTTATATAAAGTAGCCAGTTTCCCAGCTATCCTAGGAAAAACATTTAATTTAATAAAACAGTGACAGACTTAAAGCAACAGATTGGCATTACATACAGGGTTTACTTTGACCCCAACATACATCTCATTTATAATATAAAATTCTCAAAGTAAGTGGAAGAGAAGATGTTTGGAAATAGTCAGTGTGGAAAATCACGCTTGACCAACCTTGTAGCCTTCTATGATGTCATAACTGGCTGGGTAGATGAGGAGAGAGCAGTGAATGTTGTGGACCTTGACTTCTGCAAGGCTTTTGACACTGTCTCCCATAATGTCCTCACAGGTAAGTTTGGGAAATGTGGGACAGATGAAAGGACAGCAAGCTGGATTGTAAATTAGCTGACTGGCAGAGATCAGAGTGTTGTGATCTGTGCCCACAGAGTAGTTGAAGGCCTGTAGCTAGTTGTGTTCTCCAGGGGTTGGTGCTGAGTCTGGTCTTGCTTGCTGATGATATGAAGCTAGCAATAGTGGCTGGTACACCAGAAGTGCTGCCATTTAGTGAGACCTGGACAGACTGGAGAGCTGGGTTGTGAGGAATCTTATGAGGTTCAACCAGGACAAGTGTAGAGTCCTATATCTAGGAAGAAATAACTGTATGAATCTTTGCAGGTTAGAGGCTGATCTGTTAGAGAGGAGCTCTGTGGAAAAGGACATTGATGTCCTAGTGGATAGCAGGTTGACCATGAGCCAGCAGTGTGCCCTTGTGGCCAAGAAGGCCAACGATATCCTGGGGTGTAATAAAAGAAGCATGGCCAGAAGGCTGAAGGAAATGATCTTCCCATTCTACTCTGCCCTGGAGAGGCCATGTCTGGACTACTGTGTCCGTTTCTGGGCTCCTCAGTTCAAGAAAGGCAGTGAATGTCTAGACAGAATCCAGCAGTGGGCCGCAAAGATGTTTGGTGTCCTGGAGCATTTCCCATGTGAAGAAAGTCTGAGAGTCCTCAGACTGTTCAGCATGGAAAAGACTTAGAGGGGATCTTACCAGTGCTTACAAATATCTAAAGGACAGGAGTCAAGACAATAGGGACAAGATCTCTTTGATGGTGTCCAACTGTAATACAGAAAGTCCCATGTGAACATGAGAAAGAACTTCCCTACTTTGAGTTTGACAGAGCCCTGGAACAAGCTACTGAGAGAGGCTGTTTAGTTTCCTTTTCTGGAGATTCTGAAAACCTGCCTGGACGTTGCTCTGCAATCTAGGGTATGGAGCCTGGTTTAAAAGTAGGATTGGGATTGGACTGGTGTTTTCCAGATGACCCTACCAAACCCTTTGATTCTGCGATCCTGTGTTTTGGAGAAGCACTAGTACTATATCTTATCTACATACTTTATTTAAAGGAAGTATTTGAGCAGACATAATCAGAACCTGTTCTTTCCTAATTTCTTTATCTTTTATTGTTTTTTATTATGGTTTTATTAATATCTCTAAGAAAATGTATTAAAAATAGAGAGATTCTTTAATTTTTCATTCTAAATATTGATAAAAATCTAGGTAAATCTGATTGTTTATATGCTTTTGATTTGGAGATTTGTCTTGAGATAAGAGACAATTGCAATTTAAAAAGAAAATAATTTTTAATCTGAAATACCAATTTATCAAATTGAAAGTTATTCAAGAAGCTAATATTTGAAAATTCTTCAAGTACAATATGGACAATATTTCAATTAAAAAAAAAAAAAAGAAGAAGAGAGAAGGAAGTGTATCTTTATCATTTGAAATACATAATAGGGTAATAAAAAAAATACAAGTACACACTTGCTTGGCTGAAACTGAGGGATACGAAACAAATTTTTCTTTTTACCCACATAGGTGCACTGATCTTCCTCATGGTTCTGTTTGTTTTTATTTTTTGTTTGTTTGTTTTTTCAAATAAAACCTTTAAATTTGTGTGATCCATCCTGAGGCACAGCAGGGAATTGTTGCAGAACATAAAAAAGAAATCTTTTTCTTTCTCAACTCTACCCATGTCTTTTTCAGACAAAAAAATTTGTTCAATATAGGAACACAGTGCTTTTTAAGGTCAGATTCCTTTACAATATCTTGGTCTGACCATCCCAAAACAGTAGACAAAGCTCAAAGAAACACGTTTGAAAAAATTGGAAATGTTATGATATTTCCAAGTGTCAACAAGAGTTTTATACAAGGAAGGGACAAAAGCTAGCTTCATTCTTATTTTTTTTTCTGAGTTGATTCACTCATTCTTAGTTGAAATAGTCATAATCCTTGGAAATGCTTGTCTCACAAATACTTTAAAAAAAAAGTTTGAAGTTCTTAGCTCTATTAGAAATTCTTGGAAAAGTATGGAAAGCTATTTCTGAAGTTACTATAAAAGCAATGTAGTCAAATGTTTAACAAGCATGAATTCATTTTGTTATTGGTGTTAAATGTAGAATGAGTACATCTTTTTTTATGTACAAGTTCATTAGTTTCACCATGTACCATACAGTAAATAATTTCATAATAGTTCTTTTCTTCATTATAATATCTTCCTCAAAGTACTTTAGAGGAGGATATTATATTTTATAGTGGCTTAAAAATATATTAAAAATATGTAATTTATAAGACATGTAATCTGTATCAGAGAACCTTGAAGTATCGAGTTGAAATACATTTCCTAGCTGAAGCCTGGGTTCATTTCAAGAAGAAAGCTAAAAGGAAACCAGCTTTTCCTTTTTCCTCATTATGTACAAAACATTTTGCAATATAAGAAAATTCTATAATAGAGACTGGAAGGGGATCACTGTAACGTCTGGACATCTTCCTAGATAGGGAAATTCAGATTATGATGCTGTTAAATGTGATGTTAAACATTCCTCCTGGTCCATCCAGAAGGATTTTAGATACTTAAAATGTCTTATAAACACAAAATAGAGTTGTAGATATGCATAGATTTTGGAGGAATCATTCAAGATCCCCCAGCCCAGGAGAGACAAGTCTGCCACAGCTCAATGTCCCCTGGTCCAACCAGTAGTGAAACTGACATTGTATTCCCAGAAGACATACATATATAAACATATATGCATACAAATGTGTAAATATTAACATAGTCATAGTTATAAACATATATATCAACCACACAATTCAGAAATGACTCTACTAATAGTTCCTAAGATGTCGTAAATGAATGGAGAAGACAGAAGAGTATACCTCTATTACAAAATAGGCCATTAACAAAATAAGATGAGAGAATAAGCTTTCCTCAAGTTCAGACAATTTACTGAGATAAGTCACCATTTAACTTGCTTTGATTTTGCCTAAAATATGTTAATGAGTCCATCATTATCAATAGTAAATATGTGATAATGTGTTACTGCAGTATACACTGAGGCTTGTAAGATTTCAGCCTTCCAAATATTTGAGGTATTTTTCCAGAAACTTAACTGTCACTTTATTCACCATCTGGTTATACAATACATGTTTGAGGGAAACAGGCAAAAAAATTAATCCACAAATCAGTTCATACATTAGGTCTGTGTTATCTTAATGTTCCCAATATAGTTTTCAATAGTTTTAACTGTGGATGCCAGCTGCTACCTTCACAAATTGTACAGATTTTTGTAGAATAAAGAACAGTTTCATGACAAAATTTGCATAGCAGTTAACATTATTTATATTGTTAAAACCTGGAAGTTGGATACCATTTCTGCCAGCATTCTTTCAGTTTTCATCTGCTGAGTTGGCTCCATTTCAGTTAATCCTTTTATTGCAGTCAATTTCTGGAAGGGTACAATTTGGAAAATAAGCAGACGAAAAGAAATTAACATTATTTTCTGGCTAAAGGAGAACTGCTGCTGATCCAATTAAGGAAGAAGATGTGAAATTTTAGAAAACTTCAAAAAACATGATTGAGAATACATGATGGAGATCATAACTGTACTGTTCATCTCAAGCATGTTAATACTTTTGAATTAAGGCAATAACTGCATATTTCATTTCAAATCAAGTATGTTGTGCACCTTTTTTGTTTGTTTGTTTGTTTGTTTGTTCTTAAGCTAAATCTCAGTGATTTATCCATTTTCTTTTCAAGAATTATCATAATTTTGCTTCTGAATCTGACATAGAAATTTTATTTATGTTTCTCATATGACCTGAATTTTTGTGATTTCTTTTTTAACTCCAATCTAAAAATATACTTACCCATATAGGAGCCGCCTTTTCATAAGTCAATTTAGTAAGACAATTTTCTATATTACTCTGCATATGAAAGGTAATTTTGATATCTGGGACACTTGAAAAAGAGCTAGCAGTCTTGGTGGTAGTTACATTCCTAAAAGTTTTTGTGACAAATTGTGCCACAGTATTCAGAAATATCCAGATCTGTGCCTTCAAAGATGAAAAAGGAAACAGAAATTAATTTTTATAAGAATTTTGAAGCAGAATTAAATTGGCCTGTTTCCGTGCATATAGCACTGACTGATGCATTGAGTCTAGTCAAAAGCTCTCCCTTGCCAAGAAATATCAAAGGCTAAAGCCAGAGTTATTTCAAGTAGATTTGGGGACCTGAAAGCAAATGTTGAACAACAACAATAAAAAAGGACAATATACTAAAATAATACTGCTAATTGTTTTACTTTAAAATACTTGGATTAGCATATATGTCTTCATTAATAGTCAATTAATACTGACTTCCTTATCTTAAACAGAAATATATTTTGGTATAAACTTTTAGTTATACAGTGGTCACAAACTCCAATCTCACAGCAGCCTAGAGCTTCCTCATATGAGGAGTGGAGAATTAGATGCTGGTCTCTTCTCTCCGGAGACACCAATAGGACATGAGAGAATGTCATGGAGCTGTGTCAGGGGACAGTCAAGTTGAGGAATAGGAAAAGGTTCTTCACCAGAGGGTAAACAGCTTCTGGAATGGTCTCCCAGGTTATTGCTGGATAGAGCTCAAGAAGTGTTTGAACAATGCCATTAAACATACGGTTTAATTTTTAAATAGGCCTGTATGAAGCCAGGACTTGGACTTGATTATTCTTATAGGTTCCTTCTGACTTGGGTATTCTATGACTCTGTGATCTCCACTCTTGACAAGCTGCCAAACTGTTTTGTTTCTAAATTTGTGTTTGTATTACTTCCCAAAGTACATTTTAAAACACTGTTTAAATCATGGCTCAGATACAGTATTGGAGATTAACATCCAGATTCTTATGCAATGCTCTAAGATTTGTATGTGCTTTCAGAAATACTCATTTAATTGAAAAAGAGCAAAATGTTAATTTATGACATTTTTGTGTTCAGAGGTACAGATATTTTCACACACACAAATATATATATCTCCATATATAATATTTGTGCCAAGATAGCACTAGCAGAATGTAACCGAAGTTTATTAACACAAAAGAGAATCAAGAAAGTTTTTTAACTTCTTCAAAACTTTGAACCAGTGATTTTGTTTAAATAAGAAAAATCCTGAAACTTTAATAGACATTCTTAAGGCAGATTCCTCCAAAGAATAGCAAAATTAGAATTAAGAGTCAGCACAGATAGATAAATGAGATGCATTTTCCTTCAAATTGAGTGGAAGACAGATTACATTATTATTACAGCATATTTAGAATAAGATTATTCAGTTTTAGTAATCAGACAAGAAACATTTGGAAGAGGTTGCATGTTTTGGATGAACATTATCTTGAATAATTTTAGTTTCTTAATTTCTTCAGGGATTGTGTCAGGTAACATTCCATTCAACACATTCAGAGGACAACTTGATTAACTGCACTCATGTGAAACAGATTTGTCTAAGTATCAATGTGCTGTCAACCTGCCTGCCATCTCCATAAATTATGTAAGCAATTGTGCTAAAGAAAATAGCATTTATGTTGATTTTCTGGGATGCATTCTATCATTTCATTTGATTATGATAAAAGGCACTTTCTGTGACTAGCAACTTTCACAAAATTGGCAGAGCTGTCAATGTCAGAACACTGAGTTATGTAATTTTTTGTCTTTTTATGTTTTATGTCTGCTCAGCTACACAATCAGAAACTGACGGATGTGCACCTTCCGCACCTTTACTATTTTGCTATTCCAAACTAAAACTAAAAAAAAAAGAAAATCCTGAAAAGGTTATCAGAATGAAAATTATAAAGCATAAACTGATGAATACTTTATAAAATAATTTCATAAGAAGTTTTAGATGACAAGTACTTACATGTTGCCATTATGTATACTCCATAAGAAAAGATAATAACAATATAATGGATTTCACAGTAAGATTTTTTTATTACTGTAATTTTATTGGGAGCAGTGGCAGATCTGAATAAAAAGTGCCCCTGCTAACTACTACTACTACTAGTATCATTCTGAGAATTCCACAAACAGAGAGTATAAAGCAAAATCTTCCAGCTAAGTTGGTCTGTATTACAGTCATAATACTAGTGTGATCCAGATGTTTTCTAGAATTGTAGAAGGTTCTAAATGTTCTGACTGTGCTTGAAGTTGGAGAACATGAAGAACAAGTAGAATAATTGTATATAAACCATCTCCTTTGGAACGGTTTGCTAACACTTATGATTGCAGATCTTCCATTTCAGTCTCAATTTCTCATTTCTAGTGAGAATTTTTCAATGCCAATAATAAAGTTTATCTCTAAGTTTGTTCAGAAATTGTGTATTTTCTTTCTCACAAAATGAGTACATAACTAAGATTTTATGTTCTAATTCCAGGCTATTATTATTATTTTTTTAATTATTTGTTACATTTACAGTATTTAGGGTATAGTCTTAAAAATTCTCACAGCTGTAGTGTAAGGAAGTAGAACAAGTAACATTCCTATAATTCAAGAGACTGTTTACACTTAAGGATTTTATCGAAGTTTTACCTTAATTATTTTTCTTTCTTTCATTCAAGCTCTTGTTCATGTTACCTCTCCTTTATCTTGTACCAGAAATGTGAGAAATGTGAGCTACATTAAGACATGAATCACTATGATTTGCAGTGTTCTAGCGCCTTTTGCCCATTTAGATCTGTAGTGGAAATGTTAAGTCATTGCTTGAAACTGTGACTGAGCACCTGGTAGGAAGGCAGAGACAACCCAGGGGAGCTTGTACCTGAGTGTCTGTAAGGGGTGGAGCAGAAAAAAAAATTAGATGAATCATTGAGGTTATGAATATCTCCTGTGAAAAAGTATCTCTGCAGAACTTCTCCTTAAATGTAGTATTTTATATCCTAATTCATTAGCACTGTGCAACCATTTTCAGGTTGGATTTATGTTAATACAGTTGTCCAGTGTCATTTACACTGATACTCCTTTATTGAAGGGTGTTTTGTATGGCATTGATAGCTTGCTTCTTCAAATCAAGTGTCACATTATCACTGAAAACTGGGAATTTTTCTATATACATTCAACTGAAAAAAATATGGCATTGAAGTAGAATATTTTTTTTAATACAGTTACTGTGTTTTAAGATCTCAAATTAGTCTTTCTGTATAAAAGTAGATTACTATCTTCATAATCTTACACTAACTGTATTTCTTTACAGCAAATGTTAAATCTAGAAATTTACAAGATCTCTCTTGGACATATTCCTTTTCGGTTTACATGACTGCTTTACAAAGATTTTAAAATACTCATCATAGAAAGTCAACATGTATAAATTGAATACGCGATATCTCATTTATTAAGATTTCTCTTACTTTTTCAAATGTCAATTAACTAAACACAAAGAGATTTAAAACAAATTATTGTAGAGGAAAAAATAAGCAAAACCAACAATCAACCAACCACAAAAACCACAGCATTCTTGATCACCCTGCTGATTTTGGGAAGGTAATTATAAGGAAAGAAAACCAACAAACATACAGATCAGTTTTACCTGGCTTAGGAAGTATATGGGTATGCACCTGAAGATAAGCTATTAACTGTACACTGTTTCTAGGCAGTGGAGACAAATAGGAGATATACTTCTAGAAAACAACTTACTTGAAACTTTGAATATCTTAGTTATGGTTAGATAAATTTTGTCCTACAGATTCCTACTCTTATTCAAGAAAATGAAAACAATATTGAATATGCAGAAATCTACATATGATTGTACTAATCCCAATTAGAAAATTATTGTGTCAATATAAATATTCAACATAAAAATGACAGAACTTGGCTACAAAATTCAATCTACAACTGTTCTCTATCTCCATGCTGCTGTACAAGGTGCTGATTGTGGAATCCATGAAGGATTAGGTCATCTTGTTTTTCAAAGTAAATCTCTAAGATTATCATCCTATTGTGCTCTGTCATTTGACAGAGGACTCATAACTATGTGGAAGTCAGGATATTCTATAGGATGTACTTCTACTTCAAATTTCTCCTCACACATTCATTTCTAAAAGAAAATCCTACAGCACATAAGAGGAAAATTTGTTTTTCATAGTTATTTTAGAGCAGTGTGGATCATAAAGAGTGTATGTATACAATGTTGCTTATTACAGTAGGCTCTACTATATTTCCACCCTTGAAGAAAAAAAAATGAGAACAATTTTCAAATATTTTACATACAGTTATCTTAAAGACATATTTTATATGCAAATGGATAAAAAGCCCTCAGCACATATCTAGCCTATTGCACCCGTTAAGGAGGCCATGCACCGAACAATGGAATCTTTAAACATTTGAGCAATATAAACAGCTTATTCTCATGTGAATAGTAGGCAGTTTCCATGAAATGCAGTAAATATCACTGGTTAAGACCAAAGGGAAAAGTTCATGCTATCAGTCACGGAAATTGTAAGTACAAATATAAAGAAAATTATTTCTGGATTCCGTGTTCATGGTGTTCGTGCAGCTTCTATAGATGCATTGCTGGGGTCCAAGAAACCATGGTTATTAATAAAGGCAAATTCTTATTGAGTGCTCTACACAGAGAAATGACAAATCTGTCTATCCGAAGATATTGTTCCCATAGAAACCATAATTCAGCCAATTTGTGCACATACATTAAAGAATATGTTTATGCAAGGGAGATATGGTTTCTTTGGGAACCATAACTCTGACTTTACTGACTTTTGTGTGTGCTAAATGTCAACCATTATTTTGTACAGATAAATCTCTTACATTCTCTATCTCATTGTATTTGTTGAATAGCAGACTGCATGTTTGTATAATGAAAGGGCATATAAAAGGACATAATATGGAACCATTACTCTAAATTGGAACACATACAATAGCAGGCCTGAAAAGATGAGCTCTTTCTTTTACCAAATATTATCACAAATAGTCCTGCTGAAGTCAGTGAGATTCTTCAAGGAGCAAGATGCTGCCTATTTTGAGCAAAGTTGTAAGAATCTACCCCATACTGATTACAGTGAAGTATTAAAGTCTTGACATTTAACAGCCTCTGGTATTTACCATCAGTGAAGCATTTGCTTTTCCCCTATGCTTGGAATGGGGAGTATTGCAAATACCACATGAAGTTTAACTACCATCAGCAGTAAATGTCAAGATTTTAATGGTTCTTGCTCTACATGTAATATGAATTTAGAACCGAAAATGTTTAAGAAGTTCATGTTCTGAACTATTTGTCTGTTTTATCCTGTATCCTTTATTTTTACAGGTTTCACATCTTAAATTTCCAGAGAGAAAGCTTTGGAAATTTGGCACACAAGTAATTAATGAGACACAACAAGGACAAGTACAACAGGTGTTGGGGCAATTTCAGGTATGATTTCAGACTGGGAGAAGAACTCCTTGAGAACAGGCCTGTGGAGAAGGAGTCAAGGATCCTGATGGATGAAAAGCTGTACATGAGCCAGGAGTGTGTGCTTGCAGACCAAAAGGCCAACTGTATGCTGGGATGCATCAAAAGAGGGGTGGCTCCTAAGAAGAGTGAGGGAATTGTCCCACTCTACTCTGCCTTTGTGAGGCTCCATCTGTATTGTGAGTATGAGTATTGTGTCCAGGCCTGGGGCCAAAGGACAAGAAAGATATGCAGCTTTTGAAGTGGGTCCAGAGGAGGGCCAAGAAGATGCTCAATGGATTGAGGCACCTCTCCTGAGAAGGAAGGTTGAGGGAACTGGGCTTATTTAGCTTGGAGAAAATAAGGTTCTAGGAAGACCTTTTTTCTAGCTCTTGAAGGGAGTTTATAAACAAGAGGGAGACTGACTTTTTACATGGCACATATTGATGGGACTAGGGGAAATAGCTTTAGTCTAAAAGAGGGGAGTGTTAAATGGTAGGTAGAAATTTTTTACTTAGAGGTTGGTGAGGCACTGGCACAGGCTGCCCAGAGAGGTTGTGGATGCCCTATCTCTGGAGGTGTTCAAGGCCAGTTGAATGGGGCCTTGGGCAGACAGATAGTGGGTGGCAAACCTGTCCATGGAAGGGGGCTGGAACAAGATGATCTTTAGAGTCTATTCCAACCAGAGTTATTTTATTATTTTATGATTCTGTGAAGATTAGTTGAAACCTACTAAGATAACTGACTACTGTTATGTCCTACTCTAATAGAATCTGCCATTCTGTTTAAGGTAATCACTAATTTCATTTTAAGACAAAGACTCATAATTAAACTTCTGGCAATGTATGATAACAGATAAGCCAGTACTCTTCACTTAAAAATATACATTTTGGTGCTGAGACAATGACTAATACTAACAACTAGTGAGAATTGACACAACCTTTATTATTCACTTCAGGTAAAATTTCAAGTTGATTTTTTAGCAAATTCTTCAACACACAGACACAATCTTTGAATTAGTATTTCTTACAGAGTATTTTGAAATATACAAATCATGAGGGTTGACTTTCATCTCTCTTTAAAAGGAAGTCGGGTTCACATTAATTATTTAACATTACATGCTGAAAAATATATTGGACATTTACATTTATCAAAGGATAAGAGAAAAAGTTCTTGCTTTTATTTTTAAATTATTTCTAGTTAATCTGTTAATCTACTAATCATATCAGGAATAAACTGTTTGCTATTACTTATCCAGTTTTCAGATAATGCCTTCAATTGATCTCATTTCATATCAGTATGTGAGATGGCCTGTCAAACACTCGTATGTTACTGCTGGGGAGATAAACTATATAGGGTATAAACAATATATGCTACCTGATACTTTACTTACAGAAAACAAAGTAACAATATAGATAAATCTGTGCAGCACATACATTCATTTAATATAAATGATGTTCTCTTCTTGAAAGAAAGATAAAATAGTCCATCAAAATATAGGTTTATTCATCTGAAGTAACTAAATATTAATACTCATAAAATAATAGCTGTACCATGTGTTTCTCTTTCTGCACCACTGACTGTAGTGCACACATTCTGTGAATTAAAGTCTGCATAATAATCTTACCAAATATATCTACCAATATTGTGTGAGTTGAACAAGTCTTAAATAAATAATAATAATAAAAAAATTTCCAAAACATAAAAGCTACTATTATTGTTTATGTTGGTTACTCTGAAAGTAATATCTCCTATTTATTTCTATGTAAACTACAACAGATATAAAAAGCACAATAACAGTACTTGATAGAGCAGCTACAAAACACTATTTTTCAAAATAGTCACCACCACTATGCACTTTCACAGCTGATGAATGAAAGGCTGTATGCCACACTCATAAAAACTTGCATGGATATGTGGACATATAGTTTGTTTTTCACATCACTGTTGTCACTGCTGAAACATACCACCCACTACCTCACTGCAATGAATAGGGACACCTACAGCTAAATCAGGTTGCTCAGAGTTCCATCCAGCCTGACCTTGAATGTCTTCAGGAATGGGTCATCCACCACCCTACTGGGCAACTGTCTCAACAGATAAAACAGATTTACCTAGATCATCTCAAATTTCAGGAATTGTAAGATTTCCTGTATCACAGCAGTTACAATGCTGGATGTGCATTAATTCTGGTAAAGATATGATTTTTTAAAAACTGAATAATTTGACTATATACACAACGATTCCCCAGTGTCAAACAGTTTTGGGCTAGTTTGGCCTAATTCTGTGATGAATTTGGCAGAGGGACTCACTGATCCACTGCCTGGGGGAGGAAAAAGGGGGGAAGGGAACAATGTAGGGAGATGGACCTAAAAACAAAACAGCGGCAACGTGCTAAGGGAGAAAACTAATTTACTAGATATGATAGCAGTATGCGAGATAACACAATATAATATAATAGGAATTGAAGCTAATAAATAAATGAGAGTGTCCAAAACTGAAGGCCTTACTCTAATGCTAAAGGCCAAATGGCTAGGGAGTACACACGGCAGAGACAAGCAGTAAAAGAAGGGCAGTTTCACGAGTCCCAAGCAGTTTTATCTTTCTCTCTGAATGGAAAACAGAAATGAAACAGTGAAAGTCCTCTGGGAGATGTAGTTCTTCTTCTCTCCTGAGAGCCAGGTACCTGAAAATACCAGCAATCCATGGAGCTGAAGCATTAACCCTTTAATTCCCAGTGCGCTAAATGATGGAGAATACTGATAACAGAAATCACAAAACCTTGACAACCAGCAATTGTCCTATGGTGAAAACAGCAATAACAATATATATGAACTAATATCTAAATTCAAGAAAAAAAAAACAGCAATGTGAGGTATGCAAACTACTGAAGTTTCAAATTTTCTGAACTTTGAAATCCCACTGCTTTATTTCCAACTTGACTATTCTGCTCAAGCATTAAAAAATGCATTAATCTTTGTTAGAAAGTGGAATATTTATTTAAAAAAAAAAAAAAAAAGGTTTCTGAAAATTACATATAAGGGGATGCGATGAAACTGAAAGGAAAGGTCCTTTAAGTCATTATTCTGCCTATACAACTTCGTATTTGATAAGAGAATATGTATTAGAGAATATAGAATAAAAGGGAAAGAGTACTGAAGCTGGGATTGATAACTAAGTGGAAGGTTTTTTCACTTCTTTTAAAACATACGTTCTTTATTTAAGTTCTTTAAGAGTGGTGATGTGCTGGAACAGGCTGCCCAGAGAGATTGTGGATGCCCCATCTCTAGAGGTGTTCAAGACCAGATTGGATGGGCCATGAGCAACCTGATCTAGTATTAAATGGGGCAGTTGGTGGCCCTGCATGTGGCAGGGGGGGTTGGAGATTCATGATCCTTGAAGTCCCTTCCAACCTAGGCTATTCTGTGATACTGTGATTATTCTGTTATACATATTTAAAGGGCTTTTGACAGAGTGATCAGCCACATTTATTTTTCAGTTTTGGAAGAAGACATGATGAACTCATGTATAATGAAAGAACTCAGAACTAACTCAGAGTTAACATTCTTGCTTCTGTACTGCAATCTTCTGTTATCAATTGTTAGATAAATACAACCTCAATAGTAGCTCTCTTCAAGAGAAGTTAAGATTGTGCAAGGAGTATTGAACTGAAACTTTATTTTGGATACTGTATATCCACATTTAGGGACTAATAACTGAATTTTACAAATACATTTTTCACAGTAAATGCATTCCTCTTAATGCAAACATGCCTTGAAATTAAGAATTTGCTGTCTTTACATTTGAATTTGGTTGAATTTCATTCCTTGTAATATGCTTAGATGAGAATGCAATTTTGCAGTACTAAAAGTCTCATTAAGATGTTGAAAAACATACAAGATAAGATGAATCTGGTATGGTACTGTAAGATTTAACTACTTAATTAGAAATTTTAAAACTATCTCAAATTATAAAGTGAATCATTTGAGTTAACCTTCATGCAAATCATTTCTTGAGAAAACATACATCGGTGTAATCTGTTCCTCCCATGTAAAAACTTTTAAAATGCTTGCTGTTAAATAATGATGTTCCTTGGCATGGTTTGGGCCTATTTCAACAATCACTTTGTTAAGCAACACATAGACAAAATTTGAGGAACTGTGGTAAGCAAAATCATATAAACTGTTACCAAAAAATGAAGATATGTTTCTTTGGAACGGTGTTTTTGAAGTAGCCCTGTGTACGGAAACTGCTGAGTCACGGTCTGAACTCTCTGATTGACCACCTGAGGCAAGAAATGAGTCACCCATTGGAGCACAGGTGAAGGTAATTCACCTGTGCTACCAGAAGGGGTGGAGCCTGGCTCCACCTCTCCTAGGTCCCATTTAAGTGCTGACTGCTATTAAAGAAGCATCTCTTCCTGGAGATCACTCCTTGTGAAGAATATTGTGAGCCTACAGCATCAGTAAGTACTTTCCATTTATTATCTTCCTGTTGCAATAATCTTATTTAGCCTAAAACTCTGTATGCCAGCTGATTTTTACACCTCTGTACGCTGATTGATTGTACATTTGGCAAGGCAGAATAAAATAGATGTAATGTCCTTTCTGTGCAACATCTGTAAATGAGTCAAGGGGGAGAACATCACCGCCTTAGATAAAATGATCCCTGGGCAGATCCCAGAGTTTCTGGGTTCTCCTTATTACCAATTAACAACCATAGCTGAGAAATGGGGTCCCCTGTGTATTATGGGGAATATTTCCCCGTTCCGCGTGATAGAATATTTTCAAGGATTAGACAAAGACATCCTAACCACAAAAAGAATAGCAGTTAACTGCTTCCATAGTGACATGGCCACTTTAAATGCCTTAAAACAAGCTGAGATAAGAGCTGACACTTTAGAAAGTGAAAAGCTATTAAAAGATGGCATTGAAAAACTAGAACAGGAAATTAATGTATTAACAGGGAAAAGTCTAACTGTACATTCCCTGATAGGTCAGGTCCGCAGTATTTCAGTAGATAATAACCTCTGAAGAAATGGACCTGGTTCAATGGGAAAACAAAAACTCTAAGTCAGATCTAGAGGTTCCACTTACAATGGACTCCTTGGAACTCCATCCTATTATAACCCAAAAGACAAAGAAAGTGCAAGATAGACCGACAGAGGTGCCTCCTGCCCAATGGCCCCCTGCCCAAATACATTTGCACATAATGGCTAGGCCATACACACCAACAGAACTAATGGATATGGTGTGGTGATTTTGACAGAGGCCAAAAGACAGTGCACCCACATGGTTACTTAGATTATGGGATTCATGGGTGTCATGGTGTTATGATTTTTGGTTTTCGGTACACCCTGCCCACAGGCAGTGACTGTAGGCTGCTGTTCAGTACAACAGTAAGAACCATTCAATAATAGACTGGCTAATGGCAGCACGCCGCATGGTTTGGCCAGGTATTCCATTAAACACAGGATTATGATCTTCCATGGAGGACCTTCAAAATTATATTCATGAGCTGGGCATAACAGAAGCGATATATGAGGATTCATTCAAAAGCCCAGATACAGTAAAGTTTTTGGCATTTATGCGAGATATAATCTTACAGCAGGCCCCTTCTCACCGATATGGGACGTTAGTTTCCATAGTAAAGCCCCGGTGACCTTGGAGGCTGAGATTCAACAGGCTGTCCAGCTTGCAGCTGATCTGAGGGAGACAGAGCATCTGTGCACTAGGCACAATATTTGAGTAGCAGAAGAAGCAGAGGTGCTTCCAGTAGTTAAAACCAAGAGGCCATCTTTACAGAATCCTCAGTTGGGGCCCATAAGGGTCTCATTAAGCATTTGTTTTCACGACCTTATTCTGTTTGGTGTTGCAAAAATTGACTGCCGGCCCAGTCACATTCTCCTCCAATTATGGAGGCAGCTGAAGGATTATAAGGAATTACAAAATTATCCTAAGAAATCAAGGGTAACAGTTATAGAAAGAGTACCAATGATGATGTGGAACCTAGAGGATTTCATTGTTCCCAATAGAAAAAAGAAGCCCCCTCAGGTGTCTCAGGCCAAAATGCCCGAGCAACCTGGAATGAAAGACTTGACTTTGGCTCAGTTCACAGTGTGACGAGGGATGTTAGACCCGTAGGGCCTCCAGACGGGGCTGGAGGCCCTATGTAGAGTTGACAATATTCTGGTCCTGGAAAAATGTCTAGAGTTATGGCACTTGTCAATGCAGAAACATCAGTTATCTCTGAAGATCCGACCAAATTTCATGGAAACAGAGTGATAATAGGTGGTTTTGGGGGACAGATTATTCTTGTTGCCCAAACATGGTTGATACTGGGGGTTGGGCATCTCCCACCTTGGGAGTACAAGGTGTCTCTTGCCCCAGTCCAAGAGTACATCCTGGGCACAGATATTCTATGGGGTCTGGCTCTCCAGACAACTGTGGGACAGTTCAGACTTCGACAGAGATGTATCAGTATCCAGGAGGTGCAGGCCATGCGAAAGATGGGCCTATTTGCCTGCCAAAACTGTGCCAGATTACTAACGTAAGACAGTACAGACTCCCGGGTGGGCAAGATGAAATATTGAGAATTATGCAGGAATTAGAAGAAGTGAGCATTATAAGACCTGGACACAGTCCATATAATTCCCCCATATGGCCAGTGCAAAAGCTGGATGGCACATGGAGAATGACAGCCGATGACAGAGAAATAAATAATGTCACATTGCCTATTCATGCGGCTGTACCCAATATTGCCTCCTTAATGGACACATTGAGTAGGGAGATTAAAAAAAAAAAATCTATCATTGTGTCCTAGATTTAGCAAATGCATTCTTCAGTATCCCAATTGCTGAGGAATCACAAGATCAGTTTGTGTTTACATAGGGAGACAGGCAGTGGGCCTTTCAGGTCCTACCACAGGGGTACGTGCATTCACCAACGTGTTGTCCCAATCTAGTGGTGCATGACCTGTCTAACTGGAAAAAAACTGATGATGTTAACATATCATTATATTGATGATCTCCTGCTGACATCCAACTTGCTGGAGGCAGTAGGACAGATGGCGGATTCATTAACTTCCTATTTACAACAGAGAGGTTGGGCTATAAATCCTCAGAAGGTGCAAGGTTTGGTGTCCATAAAATTCCTGGGGGTGGTTTGATCAGGAAAGACCAAAGTACTACCCAGTGCTGTCATAGGTAATGTTCAGGTGTTCCCAGTACCTACAACATCAAAGCAGCTGCAAGAGTTTCTAAGTATACTGTATTACTGGTGTTCTTTTATACCTCACCTAGCGCAGCTGCTAAGGCCACTGTACAGATTCACAAAAAAAAGGGGCAGCTATGGGATTAGGGGAAGACAGAACAGGATGCTTTCCAACAAGCAAACTAGCAGTTAAACAAGCCCAGGCATTGGGTATATTTGATCCTACCCTCCCAGCCGAGTTGGATGTTCATGTCACTCAAGACAGCTTTGGTTGGGGCCTGTGGCAACGCCAGAGCTCTGTTTGGACCCCCATTGGTTTCTGGTCTCAGGTCTGGCATGGAGCAGAAGAAAGATACAGTATGATTGAAAAACAGTTATTGGCTGCTTATTTGGCATTACAGGCAATAGAGCCAACAACTCAAATGGCTGAACTTAAAGTCAAGACCACTCTGCCAATTCAGGGATGAGTGAAAGATCTGACCCACCTCCCTAGGACAGAGGTGGCCCAAGCATAAACAGTGACATGATGGGTCGCCTACCTCAGCCAAAGGAGCAGTCTGTATTCATCACCCTTGAAAGAAGAACTTCAGAAGATCCTAGGCCCAGTGATGTACCAAAAGAAACATTGGTCACTCCACCAGAGAAGAGCCCTGTTCAGGAGGGAAAATATCCAATCCCTGAAGATGCCTGATACACAGCATGGGTCTAGCAAGGGCAACCTGAGCAAGTGGAGAGCAATAGCGTACCATGCTTCTACCAAGAAAATCTGGTTTGACAAGGGGGATGGTCAGAGCAGCCAATGGGCAGAACTGCGAGCCATGTGGATGGTTATAACCAAGAAACCCAATGATGGTATCCTGAATATCTGTACAGATAGTTGGGCTGTGTATTGGGGGCTCACTCTTTGGATTGCACAGTGAGCCACCCAGGAATGAACTATCCATGCCTGACCAATCTGGGGCAAAGATGTGGTTAGACGTATGGAATACAATCAAACACAGGACTGTACATGTCTACCATGTTTCTTGTCATTAGCCCCTACAGTCACTGGGAAATGATGAAGCCAACATAATGGTTCAAGTTCGATGGACTGAGAATTCACCATCTGAGAACATCAGATGGTTCTTACATCAGAAGCTACGGCACACGGGACAAAAGACAATGTGGGCAGCTGCTAAAGCATGGGGACTGCCCATACAACTACCTGACATCGTCCAGGCATGCTGGGATTGTGACACTTGCTCTGAGACCGAGATTGTTGCCCCAAAACAGCAGCCCATCTTGCTAGAGGACACAGTCCTCTCCAGTGATGACAGGTTGATTACATCAGGCCCCTTCCTCTGTCTGAGGGGTAAGATATGACCTGACCTGTGTCGACACTGCAAGTGGGCTACTGCAGGCCTATCCAGTACCGAAAGCAAAGCAGGCATATACCATCAAGGCGCTCACTAAACTGATGTCTGCCTACGGGACACTTCAAGTCATTGAGAGTGACCAAGGGACTCTTTTTACTGGTGCAACGATCAGCACTGGGCAGAAGAAAATAACATCGAATAGCGATTCCACCTGCCATATAATCCAACGGGGGCAGGCCTCATCGAATGTGATAACGGTATTCTTAAGGCTGCCCTGAAGACAGACTGCCAGTTCCTGCAGGGGTGGATGAGAAGACTCTATGAAACCTTGCAGGACCTGAATGTATGACCCTGAGATGGCAGACCCAGTGCACTGAAAATGTTACACCCCCCTAGGATCCAAATTATGGGCACTGATCATCAGGTAAGACCCCAGGTTGGTGATAAAAATAATCTGCTCTCTTCCCCTGAGAATTTAGATCCAGGTACCCGTAGAATAAAATGGCCTTGGAAGGTGCAGGTAGGACTGAAGTGGTGTGGCCTACTTGCACCTTGGGGGAAATTATTGGGGGTGG
The DNA here is from genome assembly GCF_019232065.1 of Centrocercus urophasianus. Taxonomy (NCBI): domain Eukaryota; kingdom Metazoa; phylum Chordata; class Aves; order Galliformes; family Phasianidae; genus Centrocercus; species Centrocercus urophasianus. The sequence goes on from NW_024885532.1 coordinate 7,180,174, forward strand.
AAGGCTGTGTAGTCCCTCTAGTAATAGGTACATGGCTTACTGATATTGTAGTCATGTAGTCAACACTCCTTCATTGCTAAAGGGATTCCCACTATGTCCCTATGGCAGATCAGGACACCCCCTTTGGTGCCTGATACAGTTATGTAGCCACATATGGCCAGAAGGTGTGGAATAGGTAGTTGTGACATGCCCCAGTACAAGCTGAAGTGTTGACCCAGGATATGGGCCTGTATCTTGTCCTGGAGAGCAGACTTTCCCCTCCTGATACCCCTGAAACATCTGTATTACTCCCCATGAGTCTTTGAGCCTTCAGGATCACCGGAAGGAATGAAATGCCATCAAAGCATTCCAATGTTAACTGTCAGATCACGTGCAACACCTGGTGATGTCTACATGGGACTGATGGAGCATAGGAGAGACCTGCACCTCACAACTGCATGCCTCCAGTAACATCATCGACCATTCGCCCATAAAAGAATATCAACATTCACCAATCATCACTCATCTTGAATTGTACCAACACGCATCACGATGGAAATTGTGTAAATGTCACGATGTATCAGATCTGTAATAGGAAAGCTTATCCTTTAGTCAACCTGATCATTGGTTCATGCTGTGAAAGGGTGGAGTGCATGGAAACCACTGAATCAAGGCCTGAACCTCTGATTGATCACCTGAGGTGATTGAGGAGTCAGCCCTGGGAGCACAGGTGAAGGCAATTCACCTGTGCTGCTGGAAGGGGTGGAGCCTGGCTCCACCTCTCCCAGACCCATTTAAGAGCTGACTATCAGTGGAGAAGGATCTCTTTCTGGAGATTCCTCCTTTGGAGTTTTACAGCGAGCCCAGGACATGGGTAATCACTGTATCTATTCTCTTTTAGTATAATAACCTGTTTAGCCAAACTCTGGTATGAGTCATAATTATAATATGTTTATTCATTGATTATACACCACTGCATATGCAATGCAGAAGACTTCTAAAATATCTTATGTGCAACTTTCTCAAATGGATTATCAAGGAGCTGACAAGGATAGGCACTCTGCTAGATCTGATTGTTATAAACAAGGAAGAATTAGGACTACAGTAATCAGACGCAGTGACAATGAAATAGCAGCATTCAGGATCTTGAAGGAAAGGTATAAGGAACAAAGACGAAATAATGGATAAAGATGATTGAAGGACTGGAGCATTTCTCCTGTGAGGAGAAACTGAGAAAAGTGGAATTGTTCTATCTGGTAAAGAGAAGGCTCAGGGGGTTCTTAGTGCTCTTTTCCAGCCTTAGTGATTCTATGATTCTATCTGATGAATGTATACAAGTATCTGAGAGCATAAGCTACAGAAGATGGAGTCAGACTTTTCTCAGTGGTATCTAGTGACAAGACAATGGGAAATGGTCACAAATTCCACTTAAACATTAAAAAAAAAATCTCTTTACTGTCATGATGGTCAAACAGTGGGAAAAGTTATTCAGAGAGGCTGTGCTGTCTTCATCCCTGAAGATGTTTAGAAGCCCATCAGACATTATGTCAGACAACTTACTCTAGATGATTGTGGTCTGCACAAGGGTGTTAGACTAGACAGTCTTCAATAATTCTGTGATACTGTTAAAGCAGACAAGTTCTTAACGGGTAGAAGGCTAAGCAAAAATTTCTTTGGGAATAAAGAAGTCTAAATCATCCTTAAGTGGAGTTCACTTTCAAGGATAGAAATAAAAGAACCAACATTAATTTGAGGATATTTCAATTGAAGAAAATCACTGACTTAGAAAAGTGTTTACTGATCCATGCCAAATTGTTCATCCTCACTTTAAAGGTAAGTATTATTTTACACAGGAGAAAAAGAATCCACTATTTCTTCCCTTGAGGGTTTTAGAAGGTATATTTAGAATACTGAAAGAAGCATAGGATTTGAAGACTTTAAAATACCAATGCTAGTAATGATACAGTCTATTTAACGGTTAGATATTGTCACATCAAAATTTTGATGGTGAGACAGTTTCATAAAATTCCTACCAGCATCAGAGAAGAAAGGCAGATGTTTTTGAATGTCTGTAAAATAAGCTTCACCTGTACAATGAAAGCTATTTCTGTATTTCTTAAGCAATATGGTTTCTGACTGAAAGAAAAAAATTCAGCCATGGAATACACTGGTCTGAGCATTCATTTTTCTGGCAACTAGCTTTAATTGCAGATAGATTATTTCTGATTTCAGACAATCCTTTTCATGCACTCTGCCTCTGATCTGTTCTTTAATATAAAAACACATCTACATCTGCTTTCTCTCTTCATTTTTTAGAGAAAATATATCTTCTCCATATATTGCTAATTAACATCAAAATTTTGAAAATTCAAGAGAAGATTTGAAATTGATTTCTTTTCCTATTCAAGTGTTGTTTGCACTGTACATTAAAATTAACAACAAAAAAGTAATAAAAATAATTTTTAGAATACTAGAAGTAAATGTAATATATTTTACTTGATAACATACATCTTTTTGTACCTATCATTCACTCAGCATATAAAAAAATTCAGAGTAGAGGGGAGAATCTGACTTTTTGTGAGCCTTCTTTTCCATTAAGTTTGAAGTTACGCATGAAGCAAGTAAAAATAGGATTTATTTTTTAATGATACTTGGGCTGATTAATCAGATTTATACTGAAAGGTGAGGTCTTAGAATTCTTGGATTTATTTGTGTACAACATTACTCAGCTCTACTGTCATCTGTGTGATAAATAGGTTTATTTGAAACCCCTCTTCTTTCCCCATCCTTTCTTTCTCCTCGTATCTTCATTGCATCTCCACCCAGCCATATGAACTAAATAAGCTATGCTAGTTCTAATGAAAGCTGGGCAAGAAACATTAACTCATCTACTGATATCCCCTACTACAGAAATCCTTGACCATAATGTCTTTGGATCTTCATTTATCTTGCAGAATTATTTTTCTATCATATCAGGAAAAAAATATTTCTACCTCAAATTTGATTCAATGTATAATCAATGAATATTAAGATGTTATAATCATGAAATTAACAAGAGAGTTTGATAAAGCAGATTATGATAACAAAGGGAGAATAAATAGAAGGCTTACCCCTATCCTGGGCTCACTTACAAAACTCCAGCAGAGCAGATCGTCAAAAGAGATCCTTCCCCACTGGTAGCCAGCTCTTAAATAGGTCTAGGAGAGGTGGAGCCTGGCTCCACCCCTTCCAGCAGCACAGGTGAATTGCCTTCAGCTGTGCTCCTCTGGCTGACTCATTGCTCGCCTCAGGTGATCAATCAGAGGTTCAGGCCGTGACTCAGTATTTCCCATACAACTCAAAAAGATACATGTTAACAACATAGCCCTTATTCATACTTTTCCTAATTCACACTTTTCAAAAATTTTTCAGTAAAAAATACTGTTTTCTGACTATATGGTTATTTGTTCAAATAATAAGACAGAATAAGATGTCCCCTGACCTGGAAATTCAGGACTGTGTTCATTATTCCTTTATAACTAAAAAGCAGCAGCTTGTAAAATTGATTTGGTTTTTAATCGCAAAGCTTAAATTTTAACAAAGTAAGCTATCAAAGACATATTTAAAATCAAGAAAGAAGTAGTATTTAACAGCATCTCAGTTACCTTAAAAATGTAGATTAAAATATTCAGTATAGCTAAGAAATCAGACTAAAGGATTAGCTTCTACATTAAATATACGTTTATTCTGAGTAAGTCGCTATCTTATAGCACACGTATTGTAAGTGAAACAGGGTTTGAGTAAGAATAGCAGAAAATCCTACCCAGAAAAACAATGACAGTGAAATTTAGAAGAACATAAAAAGTTGTTGAAAGATATAGGAAAGTGAAAAGCAATTCCAGAAAAGTAGTAAAGCCCTTTGAGGAAAAGAGATTTCTTGACCAGTGGGATTTCAATTACCTTGACAATTCAACCAAGGATATCCATGTTACAATCACTAAAGCATCATTTAGGCATTTCAAGGTGGAATAAGGCTATTCCTTCACTGTTCAGTGAACAACTAACAGGTTCTCTGACAACTGGAGAAATCATCTTAGGAAACAGGCTTGATGTAATAAGATGCTGGATGATGGTGTACATTTAAGGTCTACTGATCTTATAAAATCTAAAATACTTTGGGGAGTGTGGTGCCAGTAAAAACCTGAAGCTTACTAAATACACTAGAATCCATAAAGCAATCTAATGAAAATGCAGCTTTATTCTAAAATGGATAAATTAGAATCCGTTACTATAAAAATCAAATTTGGAAAAGTTTTTACTTAAGAAACAGATGAAAGAGATTGCAGTCAATGCAATAAAAAAATAAATAAATAAATAAAACTAGCCTTACAGGAGCACTGAATGATTACAAATTTAAGATACTGAAAAAGAAGAGGAGAATGATATGTTAAAATGAATAAATTGTTACAGTTTTGATGTTTTTTTATTAGAACAGAACAGTTCTAAGATCATCTAATCCAACTGCTTGACCTCATCAGGGCTAATCAAAAGTTAAAGCATGTTATTGAGAGCATTATCCAAATGCCCCTTCAATACTAGGAAATCAGGAATCCCTTTAAGAACATTGTTCAAGTGTTTGCTTGGTTTTTGTTTTGTCTATTTATTTGCTTTCATACACACATTCAGGACATACTAGCCTAAGTACACTTAAAATTGTATATTTTACATAATCACTGAATCATGGAATCATAGGGAGGAGACTTGTTCAACTTCCTGCTAAAACAAGTTCCCTACAAAAGATAACACACTAAAGCATCCAGGTGGATACTGGTATCTCCAGAGGAGACTCCACAACCTCTTTGCTGAGCAGGATTAAGGAAGTAATCCTGCCCTTGTACTCGACACTGCTGAGGCTTCATCTCAAGTACTGTGTTTAGTTTTGGGCACCTCAGTACAGTGCATTAAGGTACTGGAGCAGGTCCAAAGAAGAGTAACAAGGCTTGTGAAAGGCTTGGAGGATATATACCCTATGAGGAGAGACTGAAGGATTTGGGGCTGTTCAGTCTGGGGAAGAGGAATCTCGGGGGAGACCATATTGCTCTCTTCCAGTACCTGGTTGGTCTCTTCTCACTGATGGCAGGTGACAGAATGAGGGGAAATGGCCTTAAGTTGTGCCAGGGTAAGTTTAGGTTGGATATCAGGAAACATTTCTTTACAGAAAGGGCTGTGAAGCACTGGAATAGGCTCCCCAGGGAGGTGAATCAACCATTCATCATCCCTGGGTGTGGTTAAAAACCATATGGATGTGGTGCTCAGGGATGAGACTTAATTGGAGGGTTGTTAGAGTTAGGCTAGTTTGGTTAGGTTGTCATTGGACTCGATGATCTTTAAGGTCTTTTCCAGCCTGAGTGATTCTACGATTTCTACAATTTCATGATTCTCTGGGCAGCCTGTTCCAGTGCTGTTACCCTCACTGTAAAGAGGGATTTTCTCATGTTCATATGAAACATCCTGTGTTCCAGTGTTCTGAGATGATTCATAGTTGTATTTCTTCCTTAAAGAAAGAACTGTGCTGAAACAGGCTATATTGATCTCCACAAACAAGAAAGAATGCAGATGAACAATAACAGTAATTTAATTAGGAATTCAAGTCTTTACTCATTTTCCTCCTTACTGTTGATCAGCACTCACAGACTCCTCCTTATTTCCATTCACTTCTAGAACCAAACTTCATGTAGGTTGAATTCAAAACATACGTGTAAAAAAATTTAAGCCAGTGGTATTATACAAATGACACTCCAGGGTCAATACAACTTAAACTTCAGTCTGACTTTAAGTACCCATCACCAACTGTAACAGAAAGAGAAAGGAAAAAACAAGCAAATGATGCTTGAAGTTCAGACTGCACTTGGTCATGGTCCTGTAATTTTGCTATCGGTATTCCACATCATAACGTCATATAAAGCATGAGTAATTAAAGAGTTAATACTGCAGTTCCATGAACTGACAACTTTCCAGATACCTGGTTCTCAAAAGAGAAGAAGAACTGCATATCCCATAGGACTTCACAGTCAAAGAGGAAGATAAGTCATGGGAGGAAGTCACAGGATCTCACTCTCGGACTTGAGATCTTTCTGCTCGCCAACTGGCAGAGTGTGTGGGTCTACTTCCAAGCCACACAACTTCAGTTCGAAGTAGACCTTTTGGTTTCAGAAACTCTCTCTCTTATTTTTTTTTGATTTATTGGCCTCAATTTCAATTATATTAGATTATATTGTGTTGTCTTGCATTCCGATATCATAGTAAAATCAAGTTTTCCTCCTTAGCTCATTGTGGCTGCTCTGTTTTTTGAGCCCAGCTCCCGTCTCCCTACCCTTCCTTTTTTCTCTTCCCATTTTCTGGGGCCAGGGGCCTACTGCCTCACTGTCCCAGGCATAGATTGATCTAGGTGACTCCATGACACTTTTTCAAGGACATAATTTTTTTTTCTTCCAGAAAACTAACTGCAATTCATTTAGAAATCAATGTGTTGGGTTTTTTTGTTTGGTTAGTTGGGATGTTTTTATTATTTTTTTCTGTTCTTTTATTAATTATTTTTTTTATTTTATTTTTAAGAAGAAACCCATTTAAATACAAACATAATATTAGATGTTTTATATTTCTCATGAGTTCACCTTTTGCAACAATAAAATTGAACTAAAATTATGACTAAATTTAAATGCAGCATCAGAATAATGAAAGAAAGGAAAAGGAAAAGTAAATACACAGATTCTAAAAGAAAGCCAGGAGGCACCCACTGTCACATAACTCTAAGCTGAGAAGCACTTAATATGGCTTACTTTCATCTCAAAATAAGCAGGTTTAATACTTATTTTTTGTTGTTGTCATTGCGTTTCTACTTTAAAATTTTATTTTTCAGTACTTAGATTTCCTTCTTTCACACTTTTGATCCTTTTTATCTTACAAATATTCATTCCCCTACATTTTAATCTTGGGAAAACCTTTTTTTCTTTATTTTGTGGCTGTCATGCAAACCTTTCCTCTAACACATATAGTCAGTTTTTCACTGCCATTATTTTTCTAAACCAAGAGTTTGATTTAAGCCTTATTCTCTTTTTCCTGTGTTACAATTTATCTGGTCAATCCCCATACTGTGCTGAGGAATCCTCCCAGTGAGGGAATTGTGACTCTCATGAGTTCCTGCAGTACCACTGTATCTTACCTGCAAGAAATACTGAACCGTACTGCAGAATAAAAAGGCTGCAATCATCTTAACTATTTTAAAGCAATGATATCATTATGAAACTTAAATAATAATATGTTAAGCAGTAGTGATTTGGGCTGCAATACTAATGAAAAAGTAAAACCTTATCTTCAGATTTAGTAGAAAAGCAAACTATCATCTTGATTTGATCAGTATAAAAATTGAATTAGATTTAGTAGCTCTTAATTGTATAGGAAAGAATTAAAAATAATACAGAAAAATTCAGGAGCACAGTGGAATGCATGTTCCAGGTAGATTTAGTCGGAGGAATTGCATATTTGTTTGTTTGTTTGGGTTTCTATACATGTCATTTAACATAAAAGGAAATGAATGAGATCTAAACAGGTCAGTGCTAATGGTTTCTCGAAGAAATCTTTGAAACTACGGCAGCAGCAGCAGAATATTAACTCACTGTTATCCATGGTACTGCCTCAATATAAAAGTGGTACAGAGTTAGAATGATTCCACATCAGTGCATCTGTGTAAACTTAAGCAATAGTGACAGCTCTGTGGTTACTATTGCCGATTTGCTAATGACCAGTTTCTGCAACTTCAAGTCTTTAAAATGAGAGGTATTCATAAATGTATATCAAGGCTATGTACGCAGTGTTTAAAAATAATAAATAAATAAATAAATAAATTTTGAAGCACAGAGTGCCATCAAGTGGAAGCATGTTGCAAGCGTCACATCTCTCGGCAGAGCTAGAAACACTCCGGGGAAAACAACGACCTCCTCCACCTACAGCTGAGCAGTATTGTCCTCCTGTCCGTTCGTACAATTACTAATGAACACCTAGCATACTGATGAATCTTCTTTTCCAACTAACTCTTTCCAAATATTTGAGACAATGTTCAAATCGTTATAAATATTTTAAATGAATGGGAATTGAGCAGAACTGTTTTGAAAGCTCTGTATGAAATATTAGGGTCTATTTAGTGAAAACTGACTTTGAAAAGACCAAGAGCTTAATTAATCACACACTGAGACACTGTAGAGTGACTCACCACCCATGACTAACTCCTGTATTTTCAGGGGTTTTATTTTCTTCAAAATAAAATACTGGCAGCACTCCCTTTACTGAGCACCACTGAAAAAAAAAAAAAAAAAAAAAAAAAAAAAAACCAAAAAAAAAAAACAAAACTTGGCTCAGGCTTCTTTGTACCCTCCTTTCAGATATTTATATATATTGATAAGATCCCTTTTTCAGCTTTTTCTTATAGCAGAGGTGCTTCAGTCCCTTCATCATGTTTTCCATTGAAATCTCTCTAGTATGTCCCTATCTTTTTCGTAATGGGGAGCCCAGAACATGACATAGTGCTCCAGGCGCCGTCTCACAAGCCTTGAGTGGAGGGGAAGGATCACCTCCCCACACCCTCTAGTAGTGTTCCTCCAAATGCAGGTCATGATACCACTACTGTTCCTTGTGGCAAGGCCATATTGCTGGCTCACATTCAACTTGGTGTCTCCTGGGACTACTGGGTCCTTTTTTGGGAAAGCTGCCTCCCAGGTGGTTGGCTCCCATCATATACTGATGCATTCATTTCAAAAAAGAAAACTATATCTACTTTATTATATAATCTGATGACATTGTGTGTTCTGACACATATTTAAAGATATTACTAATTTATCCCTGTCTTTTCTTCCCAGAAGTTCATATCAGATATTAATCTCATCACATTTCAAACCCGCACATCATTGTGCGTATCATAAACTGAACACATCAGAATTCTAGTCTAGGGAATCTGTTTACTAAATGAGCATTCTCCAATTTTGGTGGAATACATGATGACATCCTCTTGGATATTTTCTGCCATATCCAGAAAATTTCTGCTGACATTTCTACACCAACTGTTCTTGTACTGTTAATAACTGAGCGTTAATAAATATACAGGTAAAAGAGCATGCAGCTGCCTGTCTTACAAGCACCTAAAAGAAAGAGAGTATGAGAAATGGCTGCATTCAGTATTTTTAGAAGTATCCAGGAAGGATTATTTCACTTATCTTTATGGTGGTTTGGGAGCCTGTCATTCCTAATGTATGGCTTAGTCAGTTCAAGACAATCTAAGATCACAGGGTTTTTTTTCTAAAAGAGAAGTCTTGCTCATTCTCCCAAGAGACATGCAGGGGCAGGGCTGAATTATCTCTTCTCACAACACCATTGCTTAGACTGACTGAAGCTGATTGTGAAACTGCACCCTAGAGGCAAGCTGGATGATAAACTGCACCATTCGTCTCAGAGGCACTCGGTGTTGGCTCTCAACTCCTTCTGCACTGTGAATACAGTGACACCAAGTTTCTCATGGCTTCACTGCTCACTGAAGAATGAAAAAATTCTTCTGAGGTACAAAGTCTCATCTTGTTTCATAGCTCCTGTGATTATCCAAGAGCTATGCAGAATATTCAAATGAAGTGTTAGAGGCAATTTTTCCTCCTTCAGTTCTGACACTGGTGTTGATACAGTAATGGATAGATTGCTTCAAAATACTGTCAAATTAAACTTATTTGAAGGAAGAAAGAATTTATCACAGTAGTCTCAGAGTCAATTGTTTGAGTCAATCTTTGAGAACTTGTCGTGTCAAGACAATCTGACGGTACTCCAGTTTGACTATATTCCATCTGTACAGTCTGACTGTACTCCACCTGCCACAGAGCATGGTAGTCCCTTGCAAGTGCAGAGTAGTTAAGTTGAGAAATATTTCAATACATTCTATCTATGAATATAAGTAGTTATTTTTCAAATATTTGAATGTGAGACTTTCATAAATATCCCTGATTTGTTGATAACACGTATGATAAACCATGCCTATTTAACATTGCTTAACATTTCTAAAAATTGTTATGAAGATATAATAATTCAAGTACTAGTAACTTTTTATGAGTCTTGAGCCCTATTCCATTTTAGACTTCTATGCTAATGTTTTCTTTATTACTTAATATTCTTTTTTTTTTAATGCTGTAAATTATTTCCAGAATAAGTTGTTACCATGAAGCTTTTCGCTTTTAAATGATTGTGAATCTTAAGCTATACTCTTAGATTAAGAATCTTAGAGCTATATTTTTGTGTTTCTTCTTTGAATTACTGACAAAAACTAATTAACCTGTTACCATATCTGTCTTCCCTTTACAACACTGCTTTGTGCTAATAGTAGTTATCATGTGCTCTTAAAATTAGTGTTGGCCTAGTGCTGAATTGGATTACAACTGAAAAATTGTGAGATAAAGCATGTAGCATAGAGAACAGCCTTCGAGCCATCTGTATGTGACTGCCAAACTGGTTCAGCCTGTGGGTCTGTCTGGCCTTAAACTCTTCATCCAAGAGCAGTCGAAAGCAAATAGTCAGTGAGGAAGATGGACAGAACTGACATACAACTTCCTAACATGCTCCTAGAATCCAATTGATTCAATTCAAGGAGTTACAGCTGCTTCAATTCAAGGAATTTCTGGAGTTCTATGTGACTTATCTCCTTAATTACCTCCTAAGCATTACTGTTCCAGATGGCCATCTAATCTTTTCTTACACCTTATCAAGTCTTTGCAACTACAATGTCCCTCAGTAAGGAGTTCCACACCTCTACTTCCCAGTATATTACGAACCACCTCCCTTTCTTCTCTCTGAACATATATCCTGTTTGTTTCAGTAGGAGGAGATGAGGATCTGTCAGATCCTATTCCTAATACTCATGAGTATATACATGTCACTGCTATATCCCTCTTCTCCCAAGATATTATTTTCCCACGATAATGTATCCCAGCCAGTAGAATGGAAGCTATTTCATAGTCACATGCATTTGCTTTGCCTTTCTAAGAGCCTTTTCCAATCCTATAATATGTTAATTGTAAGATGAACAGACAAGAATGGCAAATCAATTTGGTGATCTTCTCCCTCCACTCTGCCTTGGTCTTTCTTGTACGGGGGGCTCCAGACCTGGACACAGTACACCAGATGGGGCCTTACAGGGCAGAATAGACAAGGACAATCACCTCCCTGTTCCTGCTGGCCACCCCTCTTCTGATGGAGCCCAAGATGCCATTTGCTTTCCAAGCTGCAAGAGCACACTGCTGGCTCATGTTAAGCTTTTCATCCATCAGGACCCCCACATCCTTTTCTTCAGAGCTGCTCTTAAAGTCTGCTCCTTCCAATCTGTATAGATGCCTGAGATTCCTCTGGCCCAAGTGCAAAACCTTGCACTTTGCTGTGTTGAACCTCATTAGGTTCACCCAGACCCACCTTTCAAACCTGTTGAGGTCCCTCTGAATGGCATCCCTTCCTTCCACCGTGTCAACCGCACCACTCAGCTTGGTGTTGTCAGCAGACTTGCTGAGGATGCACTCGATTCCATCTCTGATGTCACTGATAAAGATGTTAAAGAGCACTGGTCCCAAGACAGACCCCCCGGGTACACCGTTCCTGGACATAGAACCATTGATGACCACCCTCTGTCTGCAGCCTTTCAACCAATTTTTTATCCATCAAGTGGCCCACCCATCAAATCTGCATCCATCCAATTTGGAGATAAGGAAGTGTAGGGGGACCATGTCAAAGGCCTTGCTCAAGTCCAGGTGAATGACACTGGTTGCCTTTCTCTTGTCCACCAATGCCATCACTCTATCATGGAAGGCCACCAGATTGGTTAAGCATGACCTTCCCCTGGTGAAGTCGTGTTGGCTGTCTTGGGTCACATGCTCATTTCTCATGTGATCAAGCATGTCATCCAGGAGGATCTGTTCCATGATCTTCCCAGGCACAGAGGTGAGACTCACTGGCCTGTAGTTCCTGGGGTCCTCCTTGCTCCCTTTCTTGTAAATGGGAGTGACATGACCCTTCCTCCAGTCATCTGGGATGTCACCTGACAGCCACGACTTTTCAAATATGACGGAGAGAGTCTCAGCAACCACCTCAGCCAGCTCCTTCAGAAACCTGGGATGCATGCCATTTGGCCCCATAGACTAGTAAGCATTCAGTCTCATGAGGTGGTATCAGACTTGCTCTGCCCTTACAGTGGGGGGGATTTACTGCTCCAATCCCCACCTAGAGGTTTAGGGATACAGGGTCAGGGACGTGAGAAATACTACAATCCTGGCCACCAGTGAACACTGAAGCAAAGAACTCATTCAGTACTTCAGCCTTCTCTTCATCCATCAAAGTCAGTTCTCCTTTTACATTTACCAAAGGAGGTACACTCACTTTGGCCTGTCTCTTCTGGACAATGTATCTGTAGAAAGTCTTCCTATTGTTTTTCATGTCCCACACTGAGTTCAGTTCTGTCTGCGTCTTGGGTTCCCTGATCCCACGTCTGCAACTGCAGATGGCATCCCTGTATTCTTCCTGGGTGACACGCCCTTGTTTCCAGAGTTTGCAGCACCTTTCTTTGCCCTCAGTGTGCCCAGCAGGTCTTTGCTCAGCCATGCTGGTTTCCTACCTCCTCTGCTCACTTTCTTATTCAGAGGGATGGAGAGTTCTTGTGCTCTCAGGAAGGCATCCCCGAAGAATAGCCAGCTCTCCTCAACATCTTTCTTTTTAAAGAGAGCATCCCAGTGGATCTTGGCCAACAGTCCATTGAACAGCATAAAGTTTGCTCTTCCAAAGTTCAGGGTGCTGACGCTACTCTTTGCTAGGCCCACATCCCTCGAGATCACAATCTGAACCAGGGCAAGGTCACATCAGTCCAGGCTGCTTCCAACCTTAATGCTTTTAATGATCTCCTCTGCACTGGTGAGCACCGGGTCCAGCAATGCTTCACCTCTGGTCAGTCTGTCCAATACCTGGACCAGAAAGTTATCATCAACACATTCCAGGAGCCTCCTGGACCTCTTGCAGCTCGCCGTGTGGTCTTTCCAAGAGATATCCGGATGGTTGAAGTCCCCCATCAGGACAAGAGCCTGTGAGCACAATGCCTCCTGCATTTGAAGCAAGAAAGCCTTGTCAACAGTCTCCCCTTGATGAGGTGGTCTGTAGTATATGCCTATCATCATCTGGTCTTTGTTAGTTCCATCCCTAATTCTAACCCACAGGCTCTCAGCCTGATCCTGACTGTTTGTCAGAGGGAGTTCCTCACAGTCTGTCCACTGTTTGACACAGAGAGCAACTCCCCCACCCTTCCTACCTAGCCTATCTCTTCTAAAGAGCTGATACCCCTCAATGGTGGTATTCCAGTTATAGGAGTCATCCCACCATGTTTCCATGATAGCAACAAGGTCATAACTTTCCAAGCGCATCACAGTTTCCAATTCATCCTGCTTATTTCCCAGGCTGTGTGCATTGGTATAAAGGCACTTCAGCTGGGCTTTCTGTCTCACCGCCTTTATAGAGGATCTAGGTTCCTTTAGAACAGCAGCATCCCCAGCATCCCCCTGCCCTAGTCCATCCCTTTGTACTCCACTGTCTTTGTCCATCAAATTTGGTACGAGCCCTCGAATGACCTGCTCAATCCCAGCGGCCCTCATTTTGTTTCCTTCCCCCTGCACACCTAGTTTAAAGACCTTTCAATGAGTCCCACCAGTTCTTCAACTAAGATCCGCTTACCTCTCAGAGACAGGCTACTTCCACCTGTAGTCATCATGCCAGGTGCCGAGTAAATTGCCCCATGATCAAAAAAAACAAAATTCTTGTGTTTGCACCAACTTCTAAGCCATTTATTTATGAGGTGGGTTCTTTGGATCCTCTCAGTATCCTGCCTTGCCACTGAATGTATAGAATTAAGATCCACCTGTACACCCGGTCCATCAGATACCCACCCCACTGCCCTGAAGTCTTTCTTGATAGTTCTGAGACTTTTCTAATCATCTTTGTCACTGCCAGCCTGAACTGTCAATAAGGGGTAATAATCAGAAGGGCGAATCAATCCAGGAAGCTTCCTAGAAATGTCCCTGACCTGTGCCCCAGGGAGGCAGCACACCTCCCTACGGGTAGGGTCAGGCTGACATACAGGGCCCTCCATTCCTCTCAGTAGAGAGTCACCTACGACAACCACCCTTCTGTCCTTCAGGTGGAGGTAGTTTTGAGGCGTGGGGCTGATTGCTTCCCCTGAGGCAACCTCATGGGTAGATCTCCCTCTACACCCTCACTCACCTCTCCCTCGCATTCCAGGGCCTCAAACCTATTGTGCAGAGGCACCTGGGTAGCTGAGGATGGTCAGGATGGGGAATGCCCACTTTGCTGAGTCAGTACCCGTTTCCACTCCTCCTCCTTTCTCAAATTGTTGCTAGGGGGAGGAGAGGACAGGAGGCTCACTGCAGCACTGTCTGCCTGCCAGTTCCTCTCTCCCACCTGTTTGCAAGGCAGCAGGGGGTGACATGCTCCATGTGGAGCCTCAGTTGTGTGCCAAGATCTCAGGGCCGATAGAGACTGGCACCATCAATCAGTCTCCCTCTCACACTCCTTTATGGTCCTCAGCCTCTCCACCTCCTCCTTCAGGTTGACCACAAGGCTGAGTAAGTCGCTGAGCTGGTCACATCTTATACAAGTGCTGCCTCCATCACCTGGCACTGCAAAGGCCAGGCTCTGGCACTCTTGACAGTCAGTGATCTGCATACTAGCATCTTGTGTTGGGAGCTCAGTCTGAGTCTCCACACTTGTCTTAGCATCAGCTCTCCTTTCATGCATGCACAGGACCTCAGTCTGAGTCTCCACATTCTTCTTGGCTGCAATCTTCCTTCTGCGTGAGCATGGGACCTCTGCCTGGGTCTTCACAATGTTTGTGGTGGTAGCCTTCCGCCGGGGTGCAGCCATTGCAAACCAGCAGGCACACTAACAGTACAAGATAGCCTTAATGGGGTGTGACTGATCAGCCCTGCACTGATGCTAGTAGTGCTGGCTCTGCCCTCGCCCCTCCTAGCTGGGTCATTAACAGGAGCCCCCACACTTATCAATCATTTGACAGTGATAACAACCCTCCTTGCTGTGTTGTCCCTTGTATGGGTGGCTTACAGTTTCTCCTTGTTAGAACAGCCCAGGTGATTCTCACACCCTGACTCCTCCTCTCTGTTCTTGAGGCTTTTCCGAGGAGAGGGCTTGGATGCAGAACCATTGCCCTGGCAATGCCACCGCCACGTCAGCCGCTGTCCCGAGAACTACCCAGCTGAGAGCTGTCTGGCCGCTCTATTGTCTTGGGGATCCCTGAATGAGGGAACCAATCGAAACCCCCCTGTACCTCACAGTCAGTTGCTGCAGTTCTGGCTGGAATAGCTTTGAAGCAGCTAACCTTAGCAATCTAGCACCTCCTCTTCTTCCAGCGTTTCAGGAAAATGTCTACCTGTTTTGGTGTCTAGAGCACCTTATCTCCGTCTTCTAGTGTTTTCACCCTTTCTTCAACGTTTTCACAGAGATACCATAGAATCATATAATTGGTCAGGTTGGAAAAGACCTTCAGGATCATGAAGTCCAACCAGAACCTCACCATATCATCCACCTGTCTGCTAGGCTTAGCTGTGTCCTGTAGCAGATCCATTGGAAGCAGCTGGAACCTAGAAGCAGCTGTGTATGTTATGGTAGCCCCTGGCCTCCTCTCAGAGACTGCATTTCTCCTCTATAAAAAGCCTTGTTAAGTACAGAACACAATAGTATCTTATTAGTCTTCACCTTTTCCAGTTTCATGGGGTGACTGTGGATTCCTTTTTTTTGTGTGTTTTCATATCTTCTTCATGTTCACATTCTCTATTTCAAGAGAATGCATTTTAACAAAAGTTATAAGTTTAGCTTTTCAGGCCTGGAATTTAAGTGTAGATAACTCTAAATGATCAGAAATTTAAAGAAGTCCTTGATTCGAGTGCCTTTCTGAGGACTTTCTTTGTATTTCACAATAACTAAGCAATTTCACTTAGGATTGCGCCTCTTTATTTATTTATTTACTTATTTTTCTTTAAATTTATCATCAAAAAGACGTATATGTTTTTTATTGGTCAATTATCAGGCAGAAGCCACAAAATTGGTGGAAAAAGCCCTGATTAGAATAACTGCACCAGATTTAGAACCTACAATTAGAAACTCTTGAGAACCAAAGCTGGAAGTATTTCAGACAGAAATCAGAACTCAGTGGGTTCTGTCTAAACATCAGGAATTGTTTCTTTAATGCATGGGTGATGGAACACTAACACAGGTTTGTGTGTGTTTTTTTCATTCAGAGAAATTAGAAGCTTTGTTAAAGTTAATTACAAAAAAAAAAAAAAAAAAAAAAAAAAAAGTCTGTCTTATGCTCTGAATCAGTAGTTTGTTCAACTCATTTGCAGCTCCCTCATTTTTACCTAAGAAATTGTGCCTGTGGTAAACATGCAATAATATTTTGTATTTCTGTATACTTGGGTTCCGAAGATTTTTCCCAAAGCATCCTACTTGTTAAGCTATCTCTGAATATTGTTGATGGGTTTCTTTATTTGTTTGGTTTCTATTTCTGTGTTTGTTTTGGTGACCAAGAATGTCAATAGTTTACAGGTTTGATTGGCCCAGTTTTGTGACTAGCGGAGTGGAGGGATTTGCAAACCTGCGCCTTTAGGAAAAGGGAAATAGAAGCATAAATAACAGAAGTAACAGAAGCATAAATCTTTTTTTTTTCCCTCTCTCATCATGAACCTCTACTCAGTTTACCCTCAGAGACTGAATCTTCTTGATATTTTGGCATTAGAGAAGCAAAGGGAGCTTGAGTTAAACTATTTTTAGTGAAAGGGACTCTAGTATTATGATCTGAAACACAAAAATAGAAGTTCAGTAGTTCTTTTAATTGTTTATGAGTGCCTGAAGAACTAATGCAGAAAACTCCAAGCTTATTTATTAAACAAATATTGGATATGTAATAAGAGAAGGAAGTGTGAATAAAACATGGCACAACATAAAGCAAAAAAAAAAAAGAGAAATGAAATAGAGCTTGCTAAAGATTGCCTAGCACAAAAAAAATAAGGTGGTAACATAAAAGAGCATGAAAAAGTTTCTCCCAAAGTGGCTGAACTGCTAATGGAAAAATTAGTAGGAAAACAAAGTCTCCAAAGAATATAATAAATCAGGACTCCAGGGTTCTAAAGTACTTTTCATGCATAGAATGTAATGACATCTCATTTCCTACTTTTTAGTCAGAACAGTCAGGTCAGCAGGATGATACAGAGTCTTATAAGCCTTTCTGGTTCATTTCTGCACTAGCTATTTGGTAATGTGAATTAAAATAGACTACATACACAGAAGAAAATGACATGTTCTCATTTAGTATCCTTATTTTCTGTTCATAAATACTTTAAGATTCCTCTTGGACGTTTTCAACAAGTAGATAGCTATGGATCTTGTTTTCCTTTATGTTCAAAAATAGAGCACAGTTAGTTCTGATTTGGCACGAAGTGAGTTTACTTGGCATAACACAGACAAATATCTAGATTCTGTTCTGTTCCTGATGTCACAATAAAAAAAATAAAGATTTTATAACAAAGTTGCCTAGCATTCTGTAAAACACGCAGTTTAATGTTTCTGCCTGAAGCCTGTGCCCCCAAACTATTTTGTAGCATGATGATAGTTTTGGATCAGATTGTGAGGCGTCTAATTCTCTCCCTACATTGTAAAGGCAGCTTATGCGCCTAAATTGAAATACAGGTGTTGCTATGGGATTAGAACCAGAAAGTTAGGTTTTGCAGTATTTAATGTTATAGTAACCGTATCTTTTATTGGTTTAGACATTTTTCTGATGTGCAAGGGAAAATTGTCCAAGAAGAATTTGCAGTGAGTTTCCTTAGAAATCAGTCCCTTTGGAAACACAATTACTGCGAAGTGGAGTAACACCTATCCGACTCTCCAGCCTTTGGCCTTCTGTATGAGCTTCACTGCATTCTTCACTGCATTGAGGTTCAATAAGGCCAAGTGCAGGGTGCTGCACTTGAGTGGGGCAATCTCAGGTATTTATACAAACCGGGAGAAGAGCTCCTTGAGAGCAGCCCTGCAGAGAAGGACTTGAGGGTCCTGGTGGATGAGAAGATGTGCATGAGCCAGCAGCGTGCTCTTGCAGCCCAGAAGGCCAACTGTGTTCTGGGCTGCATTAAAAAAGGAGTGGCCAGCAGGGAGAGGGAGGTGATTGTCCCTGTCTACTCGGCTCTTGTGAGGACCCATCCGGAGTACTGCATTCAGGCCTGGGGCAAGGAAGGACATGGAGCTCTTGAAGTGGGTCCATAGGAGGGCCACTGATATGATCAGAGGGCTGGAGCACCTCTTCTATGAGGAAAGGTGGAGGGAATTGAGATTATTTAGCTTGGAAAAGAAAAGACTTCGAGGAGACCTCATTGCAGCCTTCCAGTACTTGAAGGGAGCACATAAACAGGAAGAGGAACAGCTATTTATGAGGGTGGATAGTGATAGGACAAGAGGGAATTGTCTTAAACTGAGACAGGGGAGGTTTAGATAAGATATCAGGAAGAAGTTCTTCCCACAGAGTGTGGTGACACACTATAACATGTTGCCCAAGGAGGTTGTGGATGTCCCATCCCTGGAGGCATTCAAGACCAGGCTGGATGTAGCTCTGGGCACCTGGTCTAGTGGTTAGCAACCCTGCACATAGCAGGGGGGTTGAAACTTAACGACCGTTGTGATCCTTTTCAACCCATGCCATTCTATGATTCTATGATTCTTTTATAAGAACCGGGGCAATTTTCAAGAAAATGAGCATCATAAGGCCCAATCCAATTGTGAAATCTGTGAAGCAGAATGAAGGCAGATTGTACTTCCTTCCAAACAATGTTTTAACACAAGCCTTCTTCGTTATAATCATAGAATCATTTAGCTTGAAAAAGACCCATGAGATCATGAAATTCAGCTATCCATCTAACACTATCAAGACTCCCATTAAACCATGTTCACTAGTGCCACATCTACACATCTCTTAGGAAACATGTTTCAATGCCTAACCACTGTTTCCATGAATAAATTCTTCCTGACATCTAATATAAACCTCACCTGGTGCAACTTGAGGCTGTTTCCTTGTGCTTAAGCACTAGACACTTGAGAAAAGAGAGTGACACATTGCTCCTTATAACCTTCTTACAGATAATTGTAGACTGATAAGGTCTCGTCCTCCTTTTCTCAAGATAAAATAACCCCAGCTCCCTCAGCCATTCCTCATATGACTTTTTTTCTAATCTCTTGCCTCATTGCTCTTCTCTGAACATTTCAGCAACCCAACAACTTTCTCATAATAATGAGCCCAAAAGTGGATACATAGATTTTACTTAATCATATGTATTTTATTTTATTAGTTGATAATTCTTAAAATACATTTTTCTGGTGAAATAGCATTTCATATTAATAATTGTCATGGTTTTGTGATTTTTGATTTTTGGTATTCTAAATCATAACATCATGTAGTGCACTGGGAGTTAAAGTGCTAATGCTCCAATTCCAGGTACCTGTCACTGTACATTGCGGAAGTCATGGGATCAGGCCTTTTCTGGTTGGGCGGTCTCTCACTGCCTTGCAGTGGGTGCTGGAGGGTGTTTTCCTAGCCTTACCCAGCTTTTCAGGTTTGACTCCATTTCAGGAACTCTCTCTCTCCTATTTGATTTATTAGTCTCAATTTCAATTAGATTGTATTATACTGTGTTATCTTGCATTCTGGTATCATAGTTAGTAAAACAAGTTTTCCTTCATAGATCATTGCCGCTGTTTTTATTTTTCCTTCCTTGAGCCCAGCTCCCATCTCCCTATCCTTTTCCCCTTTTCCTTCCCACTTTCTGGGGCCAGAAGGGTTGGGGGGCAAGGGCCTACTGTCCCCCTGTCATGGGCATAGATTGATCTAGTTAACTCCGTGACGATAATGTAAGCAATGGTTATTAAATTCTTATGGAACATTCACTCATTTGGCAAGGTCATGTAATTTCAGTATTTGATGATTGCTAGTATTTCTACATGTCACTATCTTTCTTCAAGTGCCTCGGTATGAATATATTTACAGGTGAATAGTCACATACAATATGAATTATCAAAAAATTATGATAATAATAACAAATCTTAAGTAAACAATGACCTGAATTATAATTTACTGGTTATATTACCTGCACTTTGCTTCATTAATGATACATAAGCCAATACTAATAATTCAAGAAATGCTATTTAATGACTGTCATAAGATGAATTTATATTTTTACTGTTTGGCCCAGAGATATATTAGTTGTATTGAAATTAAAATTAAGTATGCAAGAGAACTTTAACTCAGGAAATTCTTCATGTAAGTATTTCAGTGAAAATATTCACGTGGTTTTATTTTTTTTCTGTGACAAAAAGGGCTAAGTGTAATACTTTGCAATTAAGGAGATACTTTATGAAAAACTCTGAAAACATTTAATCTCTTCTTTTTTAAAAAATCATTTTATGTAGACTTTTAGATATCTAATTTTTACCTCATGCTTGCTGTCTACATTGTTATTACCATGCAAAATGATATACTCTCTTTTGTTTGAAACATGAGGGTTGCCTTGTAAGATATGTAAAGATGAGAAGGTGTAAATATCTTCAGACTAACTACTGAATAGTTTATGAAACAGTGAAGGTATTAAGAATTCTTTGAGCATCCTTCCAAATTGTCTGATTTCCCTCCATATTCTACCCACTTGTTTCTGCCAATGTTTCATTCTTCAAATCATCTCTGAGAATTCCTGTTTTCCAGCTTCCTGCACAGAATGGTAGTATAGCTGGAATAAGCACTTATTTGAAGTTTTGTTCAGTTAACTATGTTTATTCATTATTTGGTATGTGAATGCTTCCAGTTCTGCTTCACTTTTATTGTTTGTATATCTGATAGCTTGAAAAATAACCATACTGTTGCGGTAAAAGCAGACTGTCAATGGTGAATTAATTCGGACTGAATTAATAGTGGAAGATTACATGTAAGTATTTGAATTTACACATTTTTTTTAATCTTCACTATAATTAGTGGCCAAAAGATCATTCAGACTCAGCATATCACACTTGCCTGATTCATCTATTATGTAAGCTAGTTTATGTAATCCATAAAGTGAGCAAAGAATAGGTTGTGATTATTGCTTGTATCCAACCAAATAAACTTTATCCAGTAATCGGTTTCAAAAAAAGACGAAACACACAAAAATTATTAAGAATGGCTTTCATGTGTTGAGTATTCAAATAAGAATGGGACAGACAGATCTTGAGATATAAAAGTCATGTATATACTCATGAGCATCAGAAGAAGGGATAGGATAGATCCTCAAGTCTTCCAAATGGGTGTAGGTTCAGAGCAAAGAAAGCCAGGTAGTTCTTCATTCAATTTAAAGTAAATCTAGAGAACTCCTTGCCAAAGGACACTGTGATTGCAAAGATTTGACAAGGTTCAAGAGAAAGCTGGATGGACACCTGAAAGAGTCAGAAGTTGGTTAAGGAAAGAACACATATGGAACTCCATAAAACCTCTCAGTTGAAATCAGCTGGATTTTGGTAATATATTAGAAAACCATACTCCAGTTCTGCATGTTGTTTTTTGTTTTGTTTTGTTTTGTTTTTCCTGACTATTTGCTTGTTACCACTGCAGGGGGTACTTTAGTCTAGATGACTCTATGGACTGAACTAGTATATCTGTTCACAGAGTGGTTAAGCTTGGAAGAGACTTATAGAGGTCATCTGGCTCCCTTTCGCTGCCTCTCAAGAAACACTGTTCCTATGTTCAATAACATAAATTTCAATAAAGTATTTATCTTACTTTATTTTATTTTATTTTTATAAAAAGAGAGAGATGCTTATATACACTTTCATTCTAATTATCTCACCTGTCATTGCTTCACCATATTTGATTCTTTCCAGTAGCTGTCTGGGAATGGGTTTTCTTCTTGGTTAATTACGCTAAAACTTGTTGAATGCACTCACCACCGCAGCTGTTTAGACTTTGCACTAAATATAACCTGTGTAACTCTCCCAGTAACTTGCCAAACAGCATGCAGTGGCTGAGAAAACAAGTCATAGCAATTGTTCCTTTATGACTAGAATTCATCACCTCCTCAGCAACTTAGATCACAAAACAGCATATGCTTCTTAAGTATGTTTCCTATGCATTACCACCTGTGTGAAAGGATAGTGTTGTCTTCTAGTAATCTAAGAAGTGATTACACAACTCCTCCAAACATGCTTATTTAACTTGTGAATGTATTCAGTAAATGCATTAAATGTAGCTTTTCTGATTCAATTTTTGTATTTCTATGTTCACAATTCAATGCAAGTAGAGTATGTACACTGTCAGGACAATCCCTGCACAGTGGTTGCACGCTAAAGCAATATTGGAGTACAGATTAGGGTTAAGAGACTACAATGAATAACAGAAATAAGTTTACATTGACGTGATATATTCTAAAGTATCTGTTGAAAAAAATCCAAATATTTGTAGACATCAAGATAAGGAAGTCATCCAAACAATTCTACTTCTGCCATAAAATGAGGCCATAAAATAATTATATAATTATGAGATTACATTTCTAACTATTTTCAAAGATATAATTACTCTCGAGGAAAAAATGCAAAAACAGTAGGGTTTTTTGTTTTGTTTTGTTTTTAGTTTTTTAGGGTGCTTCCTACTAAAATATTAAATAAGACTGCCCTCTCATTTCCGTCTGTGCTTCAATTGCACCACACTTTTGCTGAACATAGGTCATGGTATTTTGTATTCATCATTACAAACAATCCATACAAATTGCTATAATTTCAGTGTGGCTGACATCAGAAGTGATGCTTTGACATTTTCATGCAGTTTTCAAATAATCTCATACTTCAACCTTGATTAAAAAAATCAGGTATGAATAATCTCTTTCAATTTAAATATTTATTACAACCAGGAAAAACAACTAAAGCAGAAAAAAAAAAAAAAAAAAAAAAAATTACCTAGAGCATCTTAGAGGGTGCTAGAATTTGCATGTCATCCTGCAGCCATATGTCAAGGGAATAAGTATTCTTATACTAGTTTCTCTATAACTTTAAATTGTGTCAGACCTTGGCCCTAGAATTATGTACCATTTATATTATAAAAACTATTGTAATATATCTAATAAATGCAAACCACAAAGTAAGAGAACTAATTCTTTACTTCTGTATACCAATTGTTATCAGGTAAAAGTTCCTTTTTGGCTGGGGTGTCTTGTTACAGTAAGACTTCTAATATTACCTAAGGCTGTGAAAATGTTATTTTGACTTCTTACAGAATAATGTTACACCCCATCCATTAAAATTAACTATTAGCATGTGAATTGCAAGCTGCTTACCAGCAAAATCTCTTCAGCTAAGAAAGGTCATTCCCCTTTCCCAAGTCCCCAAATGGTGAAGCAGACCACTGTAAGTTTGAACTCCGTATTAGAACAGTTTGCTCCATTGACAGATGTCACTAAGTGTCATTCAGTAGGCAGCCTGCCTGAACTTCACCTTCTCCCAGTAACCCTCAAAAATATCTGTTGTAACACTCATCAGCCTAGGAAGTAGCAAAACAGCAGAAAGAGCCATCAGGCAAGAACAAAAATTACAGTGAAAGCAGAGTTTGCAACAGAATTCTTGGTAGGATAAGTTTTCACTTCACTATCATAAATAAATAAATAAAATAAAGCTCAGAAATAATGAGTCTGACAATCATCATAGTGGAAACATTGCTAAATACAGATAGGAAATAAACTGCAGAAGAGCCTTTGGCATAATCAAAAATGGGTTAATTCTTTTATGACTCTTTCTTCCTTTTTAGTTACTGAGACTGTAACTATATATTATTGCACCGGCCAAGCAGTCACAAAAGCCAGAATGTATGTCTGTGCTTGTACAAGTATAGCCAGGAGAAATTTGTCGTGGCAAGTGAGTATATCAACTTTGACTAATGGTCTTATTTCCTAAGGGAAGGATTAATTTCTCATTAATGACAATTGTAAGGATACTATCACAATTCATTACCAAGTTCATTGCCCAGCAAGACTTAAATAGGTCAATGATCAGTCTCAGAATTAAAATCTATATGTAAATATTTTTCTGTTTGGATGTATAAAATCAGAATTCTTGTTCTTTTGATTAGATGAAAGTAGCCCTATCAAAATCCACTCCCAGAATATATATGAATGCTATTTCTTGAACTCATCAGAAAGACTCCAAATTCCTTCCCTTCTCTCTAAGAGAAGTTCATTAAATACAACCAGTACAAAAATAGACATCCAATTGCCAGAAGCAAAACATTTGGATATGTTCCTACTTGTGCTATTTGTCTTCCATGGACAGAATACTGCAGGAGGAGTTCCGGGTAGTTTTTACCTTTATGGCTTTTTCCACAGAAAAATTCCTATTGGCAACTCTAAGGTATTTATTTGTCCCATATACCATCTTCTATAAACTACTTAAGAACAAGCATCTGTTTGACAATATAAAGTGAGATCACTTGGCAGTTTAGGATGGGAAGTACAGAAAGTTATCATATGCAGCCTTAAAAAATTAGGACAATATCCAAACTGGATCAAGGCCAAGATGCTAAATCTAACAACTCTATTCCCAGAGGCTCTGAGACATTTATTTCTTAATCCACCAAATCTGCTTTAATTGTATGTCAGGAAATGCCTGTGTTAAAAGCAAAAAACAAAGCTTACAGTAGTCATTTTACAGCTCTTTGTCTACATGTAGAACTTGCATCAAATTTCTTCTTCACTGTTACACTTTTCAATTACTTAATTCTTCTAATCTGTTTCTATTATTTCCTATCATCTTCTCAGTTATTCTGTTTTTCTTGATTCAAATTTATTAGATTACTCCTTGTCTTCTTGCCTGCTGCTGCCCATTCCACCGCCTTAAGTAGTACCTTCCGACACTGATTAATGTTCCAGAGAAATTCTAATTCTCAGTGTCTCTTAACTGATAAAAATGAGGAATAGATAGATGGAATTGAAAAGCTTTTTCTACCATTTAGTTCATTATTTTTCTTTCGTTTAACCTTGCAACTTTTGCAGTTTCACATAGTTCCATAACTTAATGGTTCTGCTTTGTTGTTATTTGGAAGACAGTAACTTTTTAGATGTTCATGGATTGTATAAATAGAATAACAAAGGAGTCCTATGTGTGGAATGTTTTATTTTTCACCACTGCCAACAACAATAAAAATAATTACTCATTTTTCTAAAAGTCGTGGGAACTAATACATGCATTGTATGGGAACTGTTGAGTAACAGCCTGAACCACTGATTGATCACCTGAGGAAAGGACTGAGTTAGCTGTGGGAGCACAGGTGAAGGCAATTCATCTGTGCTGATGATGAATTGCCAGATGAATTGCCATCACCTGTGCGACCAGAAGACCCCTTTTAAGGGCTGACTGCTAGTAGGGAATGATTTCTTTCTGGAGATCCCTTCTCTGTGGAGTACTTCCTGCAAATGTAGAGCTTTAGGTACAGGTGAATAATCCTTCTCTGTTTGTTTCTTTTCCCATTTTCACCACGATAATCTTTCCAACTGTAATGCAACTGTAATGCAATATATATTAAGTATTTGAATATTTGCTCATATTATGTTTTCCTATTCTTTAGAGGTTTATTTAAAGATAAAGGCTATATAATTTTAGTAATGGATATTACTGTGGTCCTGTGTAGGAAGAGGATGAAGGTTTATTTTATTGAGTATATTAAGCGTTGTGAAGCATTCAGCTCCAATGATTAAAACAGTTGCTTACAGAATACATACAAAAATAAAACATTCAAAGTAGTTCAATTTTGCAAAATGAACTTTAAAATACAAACAGACTAAGAATGTTGATTGCTTTGAGATACATTCATCCTTCAGAGTCTCATTCACATTCACAGATAGCTTCAAGAAGCTTTCAACAATTTAGGACATACTCAAGAAATGTTTTGCAATCTCCACTGAAATTACCACTTATCTGTGTTTAGGGAGGTTTGTAACTACTACACTGACAAATATTACCATTCTGAGGCATCTCTGTGAACTAACATTTCCAAGCTGCTGAAGTATACACTTGGGTAGAGTTCTGATTTTACTTCTGGCAATAGTGCATACTTCAAAGGCTGTGTAGTATAATGTAAATTCAGTATTATATGGATGCTTCTGAAAAGGAAGTAACTCCTGAGAAGAGGGTGTAGTCTTCACAGATGCTTAGCCCAGAGGCTATGAAATTCTGAAGAAAATAAATTAGCTGCAGCTGGGTGAATCCTAATTTGCATTTGCAAATCTATTGTTTGGAATAAAAATGAAAATAAAATAAAAACAACAAGAAAAATCTTTAGAATAGATTACAAGTCAATTGCAAAACAAAACGTGGTAAACTAGAATAAGTGCCAACAAAATATGAATTTTTCTGGAGTAAAAAATTAAAAATAAAAAGAATAAAAAGGAAACTAATAAAATAATGGGAGATCATACAAATTGTATCAAGTAAGCTTAACAAATGCACAGATACTGTTTTAATCTGAAGTCCCTTTTTTTGTTGTAAAATGAAAGCAATGAATGAAAATCTCTTAAACTTTATTTTTAAATGGAAAAGTACAGTGAAGCACTACTCATTGTCTTTAACACCAGACTACTTCATGTGACCAAAGCCTCTGTTTAAAAAAAGTGAATATGATTTGATTAGATGTAATTAAGTTTGACTAGATTCACTTGTCAACTCTGTCATTTATTCACTTTTACTCTGAGGAACAGGTCACTTGCTTAAACAAAAGGTGAAAGAAAATAAAATTTGGGTGGGGAGGGAAATTTTTTTAGCATCTTAATCCATTTTACCTAATAGCTTAATTGCTCACTTAGAACAGGTAGATTCATGCAGAAGCAATGCTGACTCTTGCAACAAAATAATCTGTAAAAAAAAAAAAAAAAAAAAAGCAGTCATTTAACAAATGTATGCAATTTCCAAGTAATAATTTCCCATGTCAAACAATTCCAATTGTTAACTGTTTTTTCATAGCTGTACTGAGGAGTTTATTTTACATTAAGAGATTTCCAAAGACACGTTTGTCACAGAGATGCACAACTTCTTCATGCATAATTTCATAACAGAATTTAGATGTCAACTTACCTTTTGTATCTTTGACAGCCTCACCCTTAAGATTTTCTACTCATGCAAGACTTCATCTTTATATGAATATGTTAATGACAGAGTTAATAATTGAATAAAGAGTTAGAGCTCATCGATTGAAACCATTCATCTTAATTCAGAAGAGATGTAATGCTATGCTCTAGGAATTTTAAAAATTCTACATTTGCTTTTTCTTTTATATAATTTATATTGTACACAGAGAAATTATTTCCAATATAAGAACTACAGTTTGATGAATAACAGTATTTCTCATTCTTCACCAAGATGAAAGAATAAAAATTGCAAACATACAATCTTTGACTTACAAGGTCAACATTTTTATATCAGTTTCTGTCATAACTCCATCAGTTTTCAACCAGGCAGTCATCTGGGATGGGTCGCATTTAATCTAGCATCGAGTGTCTAAAAATTAAAGGTCTCTGCTATTCTAATCATTTTGATTCCCCTCTATAGCCAATAGAAGTAGACACCTCCCAAGAAAAATTATTTTTTTCTTGAAATAAATACACAGGGGTGATTAAACTTTCTACGTAGACTCCCCTCTCTCTCCACTTACTGTAGATAGAGTACAGGCAAAAAGTTCAAGCTGCAAGGATGTATTTTAGATAGTACAGATGGATGAGCTTTAAGCTGAAGGATGTAGGGAGTGAAGTCCAAATAACAATGTTCATGTCATTGCAGTCAACAAAGGAATAAGCCAGGCCAACCAGAACAGTGACAAAAGTTCCTTAGCTGCCACCCATGAGTAGAGTCAGAAGGCCAGCCACCTCAGTGTGTGTATAGCTATGCGGGAACTTTTTGAACTCCTCCATGGAAACCCACATCCTCTCCTTCCTTTTCTTCTCTGAAGTGCCTGTATACCAACTCACAGCATGAGGAATAAAAGGAAGAATTAGAGATCTGGATGAGCTTACCCAGAGATACTCAACTTTGAAACTATGTGCAAAGCTCCTAGACTTTGCAGTTATCATGAAACTGGTCTCTTTTTAAATAGTACTGGTATAAAAATCCACACTAATGGACAGTAACAAGTATCTATGGTCATGAACTGCTGTGAAGCTATGACCACAGTGCTGTTAAATCTTCAAGTTCTGTGGAATATTAACATTTTTATTATATGTCAATAAGTTGTCAATAAAATACAGTATCAGATTTTTTTTTTTTTCCTGGAAGAAATATCAGTGCATGCCGAGTTCATAAATTTCAGAAGCACTTTACTAGCATAAGTATTGGTATTTATAAAATAATATAATGATTTTGAGGTTCCCTGATTTATGAACAGTGAATGTTGTCATTATTCTGATGTAATATAAATGCCAGTTGAGTTATTTCTTATTCCAAAACTAGCTGTGCTGCCATTATTATCACAGAGGGCTGATAAGTTGTAACTGGGTCCTTAATACACCTAAATATACCAATAAATTTACTTTACAAATGTTAATAAAAATGAGAATTTTTTAAGAAAAAGAAAAAAAGGACATTAGCAAAATTTCTGTTGTAGCAGGAACAAAATCTCTTGCCTTTCCCTTTTATTGCTTATATATATGTGTGGTACTTTATTTAACATTGTTATCAGGTACAGTATTCTCGAATATTCCTACCTTATTTAAACTACAGAATGGAAGTTATTGATTTAGAAAACACATATTTTATTTGGAAAATAATGCCTCCTATTTATTTCCATGGAAACAAAAGAGCACAATAACACTGTCTGAGCAAATTCTCAGCTACAAAAATTTTTGTTTTTTTTTTCAACATAGTTACCACTATTAGCTTTGCATTTTTGCCAGCGATTAACAAGAGCCTTCATGCTGCCCTCTGCACCAATGGAGGTGACATACTGTTGCTGTCGCCACTGCTGAAAAGCATCACCCACTGTCTCACTGTGCTCACATCCAATGTTCAGTCTCCATAAATATTCTGCAAGCATCAATGAATATGAGTGGGTGCCATTTTTTCTGCATGGAGGAATGCATTGATGCACCTTTGCTTTATATGCTTTTTCATGACAGATGCCACTTTTCCAGACTGGCCCTCTGCTGCCATGTGTTCCACAGCAATATAATCTAACAATGTTAGAGGGAAAATTCTTTCTCTACTGTCATATCACCAACATCCTCCTCTGATGCCATGAACAAGCATAGATAAAATAGACATCATTTTTAGAGCAGCCCTTGTATCTACCTACTCTATATTTGTTTCTGATTATCTAGCTCCTGATCATAAATAGTCTTTACATTTAAAATATTGTGTAGAAAAATGACTCATTTTGACATTTCCTCCAGAGGACTTCCCCTCTCTGATCTCAATTACTGTTTTGTTTTCTTTTTCTTTTTTTTGAAGAAGAAAAATTGGAAGAGTTTTTATTTTTATTTTCTATAATTCCTGTAATAAAGCATTAAATTTACAATGTATACGTAATCTAATTTATTGCCAAATAATATTTGATCTTTGTTGGGAAAAAAAGTGTCCTATTCCTTTAGGATTTCAGGATTTTGAATTTGGTAAGTATGGTGCAGAAGTAAACGGGTAATAATACTCTGAATAATATAGTGTGGTATTAAGAAAGCCTAGATGTCTTAACTTTCCACAGTCTCAGTATGTAGAATCTCTTTGTGTTTATCATCTGGCAGCAAGTACATTTTATCAAAAACAATGGCAGTTATTTTATTTATCAGTAAATATTCTTTAAAAATTACAACAGATATTATTAAATATACAAATCAAAAGGATATATTGGAAAATCATAATCCAATTAAAATATTAAAGTAGCCCTATTTTCTGATATACATTTGTCTGCACATGAGTTAAAATATAGAGGACAACTTTTTACTGAGTTTATGTCATATTCTGATTTGCACATGTGTGAAGATTCTATCTGTTGTGATCTTTCAAACTGTTTTATATGCAAAGAAATTAAATTTATTTTTAAGAAGCAGATGTGGAAAAATCTTCTGTCTTTACTACTATGGAAAGATGTCCACCTGTCCATATATCTATATACATATGCTATTTCACAGCTCTCCAATTGTATGCTTTTATAGACTGAATTCAATGGTATACATTTTTGTATGTGCATGTGCACATTTCTGAATTCTCATTATTTTAAATATTAGCTTTCCTTCACATTTTTCCTTGTATTAGATACAAACTAGTTATCCTAAAGAAAAATCTTATTTAGCTAAACAAAACAAACAAAATGTTTGTGCCAGCTACATCCTTTATTTTCTCTAGATGAAATGAAACTGTTTTTTCCAAGGTGAAAAACACTGACATATTCTTTCATTGTTTTCTCTCTTGTGAGGGGATGGAAGACAATCAGTCAATAGTCACAGGAGGTTTGCAGGTGTTCAACTAAAGACATTATTAAGAAAGCCAACAGATGTATTGTCTGGTAGGCAGCTCAAGCTATTCTGACCCTTGGTTTGTGCCTCAGAAAACTAATCTATGTATGTCGCTCCATAAGTAATCCTCCTATTTATTCCCATGGAAACTTCAACAGCTACAAAGAGAACAGTAACAATCTTTGACTGAACAAACTCTCTGCTATGAAACAATTTTTTTCAATGTAGTCACCACCATTAGTTGTTTCACATGAAAGAGCTAACTGAAATTCTTCATTTCACTGTGTTATATCTACCTATGTCTGTTTAGAATGTGGCTTGTCTTTCATGTCATTGTCACCACTGTTGAAACACATAATTCACTGTGCTCACATTCACTGCTTGGTCTCCGTAAATGTTCAGTAAGCATCAATGAATGTCAATGAATGCAATTTTTTTCTGCATGATGGAATTCAATGAGACACCTTTGCTGCATATGCACTTCCATGTCAGATGCCAATTTGTCAGACTAGCCCTCCATTGCCACCTGTTGCACACAATAAAATGAAACAGAATGATGGAAAGAAGATTCATTCTCTACTGGTATATCACCAATATCCTTCTCTGACATTGTGAGCCAACACAATAAAATAGGCATTACTTTTGGAGCAGCCTTCATACTAAACAATGTGGTTAGTATGAAAAGATGATTGCATTAATCTGCAAAAGAAGATTGAATGAGATCTGGCTGCAATGAGAATCAAATCAAATACTTTTCCTGCGTTGCTGTGTCCTATATGGAACTAAATAGCCAAAGTCCGTAAAGCTTTTCTATTACCATGCAAGTAAAGGCACTATGTAGCTCATAAGGCTAGCCATTTCACAGCTGAGGGAACAAATAGCAATTTATTTTACCAGGCAAGCATATAGAAGCTGGTATTGTTATTAATGGTTTTGTGATCAGCATAAACCTTACAGTGACAAGAAAGAGAACAGAGATAAGGGAAGATACAGAAGAGGACTTGGTATTATGTTCTGCTAGTAAGTACACTGTGGTGTTAGATGCCAATAACCATGTAATCGAAGATGATTACCTATGACTCCCTTTATAGTCAGTGGAGACTGAACCAGCATTTATTTGATGCAATCATTCTGAATAGGACATACATATTTCAACTTTGTTGTTGAGGTATAAAGACATCAATTTCTGTTTTCTGTCTGTGGAAAAAGTGCAAGATCATAAGCTCAGATGCAGACATGAAGGTCTTCATTTAGTTAATTATCAACACAGACATTTACTGCAGTCTAAGAGGCTGCAGTTAGAGACACTCGTCTAAGGACAACAGATATAGAATCCATAGGAAACCCATGCCTTTCTGAAGCAGTGACTTGAAGCCAGACTGATTCCTAAAGTCCTAAATGGATTTAAATACCATGATTAGATAAATGAATTCAATCCCTCAAGTCCTGTGATATTAATACTACCCTCTGTGTTTTTTAAATATTGTTTTAAATTTAGAGCAAATGCTATCAGGAGCTAAAGTCTTTCAGTGTTGCAAGCACTTCACCACTGACAGGGTCAGACCCAGTTCTGTGAAGAAGCCATTCATTTGCACTTTTCCTAATAGCCTTTAGTAATGGCTATTAATGAAACACTTTTTAGATGACTGCTCATACATTCTAAAAATGCAATGTTTCCTCAGTTATGTGTTTACATAACTTAGTTTTTACAGCATTCTTTTTTTTTTTTCTTCTATTTCTACCCCATGAGTGTACTTTTAAAGGTAATAAAACAAATCAATTTCTCATTTTGAGATCTAGAATTTCAGTTGGCTTGCATAAACAAAACTTCTCTGGAATTAAGATAGTTTTCAAGGTTTACACGAACAGAGACCTGACACAAAATGAGGTTATGCAGTACAGTATGACCAGTACAGCTTGATACTTTTGGTATGAGTTCTTAGTTTGGTCAAGTGAGCACAGCCAAAGTCAAACTTTCCAGTACTAATGAGGTTTTTATTTTCTTTGGACCGTGGTTACAGAATGACTTATGAGGTTAAGAGTTCTACACCTGTCTTTACTTCTCGTTGGACTCCTGATGAGTGCTATGATCCCACAGTCAAGCTTTCTCACAAGAATTGCTTAACTCATGGCTTCTGGCTGGATGCTTAGGCTTTTTTTAGGCTCTCTGGTTGGCTTCCTTCATCACTGGGTTGTCTTGGCTATCTGCCCTGTGTTTTTCTCCCTCTTTCACCTCTTCTTGATGCTTTACGATGCTCTTTTCTCTAACTGCTGAGGGGACAGGAGACCTATTTCTAAATCTTTTCCCTAGTTCTGTTTTCCAATCTGATGACTGAATATAATTATTTATTTTAGCTCCTGCGAAGCATATCCCTTGACAGGGAGCAGCCAAAGGGCAGAATGAACATATTGAGAAAAGGATGCATTATTCTCAACTGATTAAACACTCAAATGTGGCAGTAACAGTATATAGTATCAGTCTTCCTGGACTTTGAAAATTTTGAGGAGAGAGACAAATAACTGACAGAAGGATGGAGGAGGTAGAAGTGGAATAAAAACAGAGATCTCTGAAGAAAGAGAGTCAGACATGGGGAAAAAAAAAAAAAAAAAAAAAAAAAAAAATTTACAGTGTCTATTAGTATATAAATGAAGCTAAAGTTAAAACTATTAAAAACAAACAAGACAACTCACGTATATTAAAAAGAAAAAAAATCTGATGAAATGCATTTCCTTTAAAATTTTCCCTTCTTAGAATATACCCTAGTTAATGTCATAGCTTCCAGTTTACTTGAAGTTGACATAATAAGTGGCAAAAGCTCCTGAATATCAGATCCTGAATTTGTGATCAGTGACAATAAAAATATCAGTCTATATATGATCTAAAAGTCATCACAGTGAAGTAGGATATTAACAGCACTATACCACTAAGACCTATGAAACATCTTCTTAGCAATCTTGAAAGCAAACAGAATGCAGATGCAACCTTGGAAAAAAATTAGATAGGATTCAATTTGGTTTTGTCATGTATCTAAAACAGACAAAAACACAGAAGCTAATTTAGATTTCATAGAATTTGTTAGGATGAGAGATAACTTCATCAATGTCAGTAAAAAAAGTCTCAATAGAGAACTAGGATGAAAAGGTAAAACAAAGCAACCTAATAGTTATAATAGAGATTAATAATTCTCCAGTGCTGGAATATTGAGT
This sequence comes from Centrocercus urophasianus, assembly GCF_019232065.1. NCBI lineage: Eukaryota > Metazoa > Chordata > Aves > Galliformes > Phasianidae > Centrocercus > Centrocercus urophasianus. The sequence continues at coordinate 7,213,965 of NW_024885532.1, forward strand.
TGTCTTAGACAGCTGTCCATGTCATATACAAAATGTGTATACACCAAATTAGACATCTTCACTCATTTTTAAGGACATAATAGTATTTGATAATGATTCCAGAGAGAAGTTTTTGGTATATTGGTACCATCAGTATATACTATCGGTACATTTTTTTTAATTGAAGAATATTTATCCAAAAGAAAAGACCAGAGAAAAGAAGAAAAGTGTTACTAAAGATATCAAAGAGCATAAGGAATAAAAGAAACCTTTGAAGTAGGAATGTGCTAGGGTAAACACAGAAAGGTAAGGACTCGCATCAGGACTTGCCATCATTCAATATGTGTTGAAATCAACAATTGTGAGAAACATACAGAGATGCTCAACAGCAAAAATGCACCCTTGCAGCTTTCATACTGAATTTGTTCAGTATTTGAAATTACTTACAGGAATAATTTTTATGTATTCCTCACTGGAATACTGCACTCATACAAGCTCATTCACAGAAAATTATATCACAGTGGTACTACTAAACCTAGCTTGCACATATATCTTTGATGGACCGAGTTTCAAGTAAATTTCATCTTTAATTCATACTTTATGCACTAGGGGGTTGTCTTGCCCTCTTATTATGTAGAAGTTCCTAAATAGTTTAGCATATGCATTTAGACAAGCAGGTAAAAAATTCAAGTGTGTTTTTCATTTGCTACTATTTTAAGTAGAGGAGTAAGTTAATTAACCATTACTTCATTAACACATCAGTAACACGATGACTAGAAATCAGACGAATCAACAGCTAGGCATAGTAAGACTATTTTTATATTTATTAGTAATTATAATGTTAATGATGTTACTTCATAGTACTTCTTACTATATTATTAGTTATTATTAATAACAGTAGTTATTAACTATCAAATTTATCAAGTAAGCTTCACAGCATCATGTTATGTAAAATTTTGAACAGCAGAACAAAGAGCTCACATAATTATTTGGAATTGTATGATAGTGAGTACAGTAATTGGAAAATATTGGATTACATTGTATTCGTAGAAATACGGAATATCCTGAGTGAGACTGGACTCACAAAGATCAGTAAGTTCAACTCCCTGTTCTACACAAGACCAGCAAAAGATCAAACCATATGCCTGAGACTATTGTCCAATGGCTTCTTTAACTCCCGCAGGCTTGGTGCTCTGACCACTGTCCAGAGGAGCCTGTTCCAATGTCCAATCATTCTCTTGATGAAGTTTTTCTCCCAGCTCACCCACCATCATCCCATTCCCTGATGCAGTTCCATTCCATTCTCTCAGTTCCTATTACTGTTGATCAGTTCCTGCCCTTCTGCTCCCCCTTATAGGTCCCATGACATAAATTATTTCATGAATCAGACCTTTTGCAATTGGTCAGATTTATTTTTTTTGTAGGTGATAGGAGGAGAAAAGACACTGAAAATGGAATCTCCCACCAAGACAGTGTCACATAAGAAGAGTTGTTTATATGTGAAGTTAACTATCAGTATCTTGTAAGATAAATAATGCAAAGATCTGTACCTATCCAGAACTCTAACTTCTTTGATATATCAGAGAGCACTGAAAATACTTAAACTTCATGCTGTAGTTTTTCTGATTTTCATTGCTTTGAAAATACACAATTATAAAAATAAAAAAATCCAGCAATCTTAATAACAAAACAAAACAAAAAAGAATGCATAAATAACTCAGAATATTTACTGACTTTGAAGTCAGTAAATCTGCATGCCAGATTTCATGGATAACATATCAACAGAAAAGTAACTTACTGTTTCTGACTGAGAATCTGGATATCCTCAAATTAAAAATTAAAAATCATATAAAATAAAATTAAAAGTAGGTGAAGATCAAGGAGGAAAAATTACACATTTACAACTGTCTGTCAAGTATCTCAGTCCTCCAAAGAGTTCATTAGGATTTTCAAAAGGCACTAAATGATGTCAGCCATATTTTGAGAGTTTAAGTCATCCGCACGTATTTAAATGACTTCATTTGTTTCCATAAAACATCGAAAGGGCATCTGACTGGAGCGGAAAGCCTTCTAAAACTTTTTAAGGAGTAATGATTTAAATTTGAGAAAAAACAAATGTCAATTTATGAGGGATCACTTCACCTTCTAAACATACGCATGTCTTGAAAATGGGCAAAACCCTCAGTCAAAGGATCAGAAACCAGATCTTGAGAAATACTGGATAATTTCTGGAAACATGTAGGCAAAATCTTATCATTTTTCACTTTAAGGAGGCAGATTAAAAATTCTCATAGTCAACTAAAAGCAGCTTTTTCATGACGAACAAAATTGAGAAAAAACTGTTTTCTGACAGTTTTAAAATCGCATTTTGCTTAAATTCCTGAAAATGTTAGATACTTGTAGAACCTTGTGATTCTTTAATATTTTATGTCAACGTGCTAGCTGAATGAGATGCAAAATAGTAACTATTTAATACATAAATTACAAAAGCAAAATTAAATATTGAAACTATCTGAAATTTGAGACCTCAAAGAGATATTCGCTAAGAAAGAAGAGCGTGAAGTATATGAACTGTAATTCTTTTTAGTATCTACTTAAAATCAGAATTACTCCTGTTGAAATTTTCTTCAAAAATTTGCAACTAGAAAGTAAACTCTCAGTGTGCATATTTGAAGTTGAATAAAGGCAACAGGATTAGATTAGAGGTTCAGTGTGTTTTATTCATGCTTTGCAAGTTCAGTTGGAAGACTGTTCTAGTTCCTATTTTGTCTATTTATGTATGTATCAAAAGTTTTTAATAATTCACAAAGAAGGAACCGGAAATGTCATGGGGGGAAAAAAAAAAAAAAAAAAAGGAAAGGGAAAGGGAAAAAAAAGAAAGGGGGGGGGATGGAGTAGAAGGGGGAGGGGAGGAGGGAGGGAGTGGATTGTATCTTTCTTCATGAAGAATACTGTGTTATGTTCTTCACTGTCTTATATAACTACATTTAACATATAAATATAATGTATAACTATACAGTGTACAACTTTGACATTGTGTTGGTGGAATTACATTTCTAGCCAGTTTACATTGATTGACATTTAAAAAAAATAGAAAAAAAGATTGACATTGTAGGAACCTTTGCCACCATTAAAGCAATGCACAATCTGCGCCTTGCAAATGAGCTGCTGTGGTTATGCAAAATGACTCACCTTAAAGGATAGATAATATTAGAATGGAGAAAAATTTGTTTGAGAAATGACATTTTTAATCTCATTGGATATATCAGGGTAAAGGGATAATTGTAGAAAAAGAAGAAACCAGCACTAACTAGCCATAGCTCACTTGTGGCTTGGAATTGGAATACAGATTCTAACCATTACATGAACATGATTCTGGAAAAAGTTGTCAGCAAGATATCATGGAGACAAGGAACAAAACTTCTTCCAAATGAAGAGGAATACATTCATTAATAGAATTATATAATTGGTTTAACTGTGATAGCCAATAACTTAATGCAATATTCTCTTTCAATCCTGTGTCCCAAAGGCTTTCATAATTGTTATAACAAAAAGTAAGCCAGAGAACATTTAAGAAAACACAAGGAGAGCTGGTAGATGACATTTTGAACATAAGTATACCCTATCTTTTATAGTACTTACAAGAGAGTAATATAAAAAGTCAATATAATTAATTGAACAGAAATAAAAAAAAGGTATTGAATTAGTTTCCTTATTTTATTTTTGGTTTTGTTTGTCCACTTGATTTTTTAATTTTTGACTGCTTAAGTACATATCAAATGCCAGAAAAGATTAACTACCGCAGTGGTATTTAAAAATGTGGTTTTTTTCCTTAGCCTCAAAGAAGCTTATAGGCAGTTTTCAAAATATCACTGGAGTACAACGAATCTCATATAACTCTTATGAAATTTCTACATTCCCCAAGTATATTATGAAACACTACTAACCTGTGTACAACAACTTTATTGCATTTGAATGTAAATAAAACCATATTTACATTATGTAAAATAAGATTTCTTGACTTCTTCTTCCTTGCTGGTATCCGCAATTGCAAGAGGAGAGTGAAGTCTTGAAGACTAAAGAAATGTGAAATCCATAGTTGCTATTGTTGAGCTGCCCAAATGACTTCCCATTGCTATTACTATTGTAAACATCTACTAAGTTAATAAAGAGTCCCCATGTCCACAAAGAGGAATCTCACACATCTTTTGGGGTTTGATCCAAAAAAAGTTAATGAGACATTAACATTAAAACATTAACATTAAAAAGTAAATATACACATACAGTTTTACATGGATTTAGCAACTTTGGACAGACAAATTACTCCCAAAATTCAACTTTTTGGTGTCTCATGTGATTTTTCCTATAGAATGCAATAATTTTCATTGTTCATTTCTGTTGAGAAAACAGCCACTAGCAATTGCTGAGGCAAAATACAGCTTAGGAGAACCCTGCAAATACTTAAATCCTAAATGTGCCTTAAGTAGAAACAGTCTAATATCCTGTATTTAAAATGAAAATATATTTCTCCTTTGTGAATAGTTAGTTGGAGCCAAGAACACATCTGTTATGAGGATTCTACCTCATTTTTGTGTTCAGCATTCCTGACAACAAAAGTTTTAAAGTAATTTAGAAATACATATCTGCAAAAAACTTTGCATTATTTATTTCTTATTTTATTGAATATATTCTGCGCATTGTTTGCTTAGCATTAAGTTAAATAAGCTGCAACTGAATGTGTCTTGAAGTAATAACCAGAAAAAGTGGCATTGGTGAGCAAAAATGTTATGGGACTAATAGAAGAAAGCAGTTATGTGTTTTCATGAATAGTGAGCAGTCAGTGGCTGAAGACAGAAAAAACTATAGATAATTCACAACTTTGTGAAATCTAGTCTGGATAATTTAAGACATTGAGTTCTACTTAATTAGAAGTGCAGTATCATCTCTGGTCTTAGCTGTTTTATTGGATCCCGGCTTCAACAAAATCATTTGTATGTGATCCACATTGCTATTTTAAGGACCTCTGTATGGAGAATTGGTAGATTTATTATTATCTGATTTGCACACCGAAAATGATTACTCTCTGAAGAATTACAATAGGAGTTGTTTCAGATTTAAATAAATAACAGAATAGCCCTAGGAGATCTCAGCACAGTTTGCCTCTTCTTGTAGTACTTTCCAGATTTCTGAACTTGCCAGAAAACCTTTTCCAAATCAAAAGGCAGGAGTTTAGAATCCGTGTCTTTTCACTTATTTGTTTTACCCTAGCAAACAGTAATTGAATGAAGAACTGCCTCAGATTTCAGGAATGTGTGTGTCCTTGTGGTTATTCCTGTAACAATATATTGTAGTTTTTTTAAAAAAAAAAATTCAATTTTGACATAATCTTAGTTACTACTATATATAAACAGAAAAAGGGGTGAAGAATTTATTACATAAAATGGCACTATGAACCATTAGTATCTTCTAATAATCTTCTAATCTTCTAATAACATAATGACAACATTTTAAAAAAGAGATATAAAAATTGAATATAGGGGCACAAATACAACAAATAACCGAGCAATTTACATTTTTGAAACAAATTAAAAAAAAAACAATAAAGAAAAGATGTGGAATAGAAGACAGATGGGAAAAAGAACATACAGATGAGAAGAATGGAAAAGGTGGGACATCTGTTAGAAAGATGGAGTTGGAGTTTAAAGTATTTTAGTTTTCAGGCTTTCTGTATTGACAAAAAAAAAAAATTAAAAATCAGATAGACATTTCTCTCACGGTAGTTTTAATACCTGTATTTAAGATCTTCATATCTTAATAGCGTATTTTTTTCCTGCATACATTACAAACTTAGAGACTATCTCAGTCGTTCAGACTTTAAAGCTCACCTGCAAAACATTTCTGACTTGAACAGAGGAGACATTTGCTCCTTCATTTACTAGCGCCTTAGTTATTGGTCTGGACAGTGGGCTCTCAAACAAGAGTGTCTACACAAGAGAGTTCTCTTCTCTCTGTTCTTTCTAGCACTGTTTTTGAGTGGTCTTTTGGATCTGGCTGTTCCTACAACTATATAAGCAATGTGAGAATCCCTCTGCAAGGTCAGAGAGTTTGAGGACAATCCAAGAGCTGAGTAGCTGGGTACACTGCCACTTCCAGAAACATAGTTTTCTATGGATTTTGAATGCTTCTCTGGCTAGCTAGAGGATGCAAAAGAGTTCTGAAAATTTTCAGAGGACCATTAACATTAAATATTATATTTGCATAATTAACATGTATTTAAATCTATCATGAATTTAATTCCTTATGCTTTCAGCTTTCCTTTTGCTCTCTAAACTAGAATAATTATGCCTTTGGGTCTGTTTTTAGACCGTAGGTTCTTTGCTTTTCTTTGCATATATAAAATAGTTCTCAGGTATCACCTGACATCTATAAACAATAATACTACAAGGAAAATCTTACAGTGAATCTAAATACTAATACTAATACAGTGAATCTAAATACTAAATAATCTTACAGTTAGATCTAAATACAGTGACTAAGATCATAGGAAATAAATGATTTAGACTGAAAACTTTATTACAGAGGAAGCATAAGAAAAACAAAGCAGCAATTAAAATGTTTTAGATTTTTTGAAGTTCTAGATATTCCAAATCAAGGTCAGTAGAGAGATGACCTAGATGAACTCCAACAGATATTTTCTATTTCAGTAATTTTAAAAGGATTGCAAATACATATTTAAGCACAATTGTCCTAAGATTTCCGTTTCTAATGAACAGAATAGAAAAAGATAAAAATTGCAATCATGTTAGTAACTGCATCGTTGTAAAATGTAGGATGTCAACTGTAGACTGTTGCTAGGTAGGTGTTAGGATCCATTCAGCATTCATAGTGCAGTTTCATGAAGATGTACTTCAGCTGCTATAGCATTATTTCAAATGAAGAACTTGATCATATTGTATCTTTTTTTTTTTTTCTGTTAATCTTTCTTATATGCAATATCATTATAAAATACCAAATTTTCTATGTGATGTGAATATACATTTAAAATAAGCCTATCTGAACTGACCAACTTTCACAGCGTAATAGAACTGAAGACCAAATTCTTCTGTCTTCCCATAGAATTTGCTAAGAAGTTTAAATAGCACTCTGTAAGTAACAGTGAGCATCAAAAGACAACAGGTTAAAAATCAAATAGTATCTAACTATTGGGTATTGAGTAAGATTCATGGGTCTTACTAATTTTGGGTTAAGGATTTTAGACATCCTCTTAAAGATGCCCAACTTTTAGGAGAAACACTGAGGCATTAACTAATGTAGTTTCTTCTTGCTTGGATAGCTTCAGAAAAAAATATTTAGATTGTTCTTCTGTGTATTCCTTTAGGAGATAACATTTGTATTCACAGAATCACAGAATCCTAGGTTTTGGAAGGGACCACTAGAGATCATTGAGTCCAACCTCCCAGACAAAGCAGTTTCCCTACACAAGGTCGCATAAGTAGGTGTCCAGGCAGGTCTTGAATATCTCCAGAGAAGGAGACTCCACCACCTCCCTGGGCAGCCTGTTCCAGTGCTCCGCCACCCTCACTGTAAAGAAGTTCTTGCGCACATTTGTGCGGAACTTCCTATGCTGCAGTTTCTGGCTGTTTGCCCTTGTCCTGTCTCCACACACTGCTGAAAACAGTCTGGCCTCGCCCCTCTGCCCCCACACCTTAGATATTTATAGACCTGGATCAGGTCCCCTCTCAGTCTTCTTTTCTCAAGGCTGAACAGACCCAGTTCACTCAGCCTTTCCTCATAGGAGAGATGCTCCAGGCCCTTCACCATCTTTGTGGCCCTTCGCTGGACTCCTTCCAAGAGATCCCTGTCTTTTTTGTACTGGGGAGCCCAGAACTGGACGCAGTACTCCAGATGAGGCCTTCCCAGGGCAGAGTAGAGGGGGAGGATCACCTCCCTTGACCTGCTGGCTACGCTCTTTTTAATACACCCCAGAATGCCATTGGCCTTTTTGGCCACAAGGGCACACTGCTGGTTCATGGCCAACCTGTCATCCACTAGGACACCCAGGTCCATCTCTGTAGAGCTCCTCTCCAGCAGGTCATCCCCCAACCTGTACCAGTGCATGCAATTATTTCTCCCTAGATGCAAGACACTTGCTTTTGTTAAACCTGATTTGGTTTCTCACTGCCCAGGTCTCCAGCCTGTCCAGGTCTCGCTGAATGGCAGCATGGCCTTCAGGTGTGTCAGCCAATCCTCCCAACTTCATATCATCAGAAAACTTGCTGAGGGTGGCCACTATCCCCTCATCAAGGTCATTGATGAAGATGTTGAACAAGACCAGACCCAGCACCGACCCCTGAGGAACACCGCTGGTTACAGGCCTCCAACCGGACTCTGCACCGCCAAAAACAACCCTCTGCACTCTGCGCTCTGCCAGTTTTCAACCCACCTCACTGTCCACTCATCTATCCCACACTTCCTCAGCTTTGTTATAAGGATGTCACAGGAGACAGTATCAAGTGCCTTGCTGAAATCAAGGTAGACTACATCCACTACTCTCCTCCTATCCACCCAGCCAGTGACAACATCATAGAAGGCTACCAAGTTGGTCAAGCATGACCTCCCCCTGGTGAACCCATGCTGACTGCTCCTGATAACCTCCTTTTCTTCCAGTTGTCTGGAGATGGCATCCAGCACAAGCTGTTCCATCACCTTTCCAGGGACAGAGGTGAGACTGACTGGCCTGTTATTATCTGGATCTTCCTTCTTGCCCTTTTTTGATTACTGTATTCACATTTTTTATTATGTTTTTGATTAATGTATTCACATTATCTTTTTAAAAAAATCACAGTATTTCTTCTCTTTATTTTCTTTGACAATATAGTCACTATCAGGAAAGCAGTAAAAGTATCTTGTCTAATCTGCATTAGATGGCAAACATAAAGCTAAATCATAGTATTGTATCATTGGATTAATTATAAGAATCTATCATTCATGTTCATGTTATTCATATTGTTTTCCCTTATTAGTTTAGCGACTGGTAGAATCAATTAACATATAGAGATTACAAAGTTAAAATACAGAAATTCTGATTTGGAAATTTTTAACAATATGAGGAAACAGTTATAATCAAAAATAAGTTTTCTTTGCACATCCAAAAGTTCACGATTAAAAACACTTCTACTATCCTAAATGTCCATTCAGAACCAATTCTACAAGAGCAAATGTTGTACAATACAGACTAAGATGTTAAGAAAGAGCTCTCAAATGGTGATCACTGTAGTTCCTATTTTAACAATTGTGCATGTGTATAATAAAATAATCAGAGCTCTGGGAGCAGCAGGGATGTGTCATTGCCCTTCTTCACCTCTCCAAACAGCTTTTACTTAAACTCTTAAATTTCACAATTTCCATTTGTAGAAAAGGGAGAGGACAAAAAAAAAAAAAAAAAAAAAAGGTAAGAACCAGGTACTGCACATGAAACTTATGTCATTTATATTCTGAGTTTCTGAATCTCATTGAAAAAGGAATCATATTTATTTTAAATGCGTACTTGTCTGTAACTGTGCAATAAGATGTAAGACTAGATTATGATATAGAGTGGATACATACTGTGTGTACTTTTTTCATTGTTCAAAGAATATAGAATTGTTGTTTGTTTTAGACTGACAGATAAATGTACAGATAAAGTTAATACAGTACTGCACTAGCATAACTTGAAAGACTTCCTCAGCTATAAAATGAGCAAAATAAAACATTTTTCATTATAACAGTATATTGTCCTTGGCTCTTATCAAAGTTCCCAAATGTGTAGCTTTTTTTTTTTTTTTTTTTTTTTTTTTTTAATAAGACTATATGAATCACTGAAAATGTTCTTGAAAATGGCATATTTAGATGATAGCCTTAGTGTATCATTATATCACGAGAGAATAATTACCTTTTGCAATTACAGAGCACCGGATCCATGGAAAAGATTCTGGATGTATAATTCAAGATTATGTTTGTTTTCAGAAGACAGGTATTAAACATTTAGAAATGTTCCTGTGCAAGCTATTTATTATTTATTATTTAGAAATTCTGGTGGAAGATATTCTCTGTGTGCAAAGACAAAAAACCTGATACTGATTTGCCTGAATAACAGAATTATTTTTACTGTTCCTCTGCTCTTACTATGCCACTGATGAAGAGAGTGGAATCAACTGGGCTTAAGCTATAGAGATTTGCAGAAAATTTAGTCAACTGAATCCTCTAGGTTGTTCATAAAAATAACAGCTAAGAAGCAATAATAATAAAAGCAAAGCCCAAAACAGTAATAAGTACATTCAAATATTTGCAACAGATGAATAGTCAGGATTAATTCAGTGGATCTGCTTCCGTGCCTAAAGCCACAAACACAATGTAACATAAACCCTTGGAAACAAAGACCTTTACATTGATGTAGCAATCTTATCTTTGATTTATTCCCATTTTACCTAGACCACACAGCGCTAACAACTGTCTTGCCATATCCTCACAATTGGGAGAAGGAATAGGGGCTGCAGCAATATTAAAAGCTTTCAATAAGATCACCTGCTGGACAGCTCCAAATTAATCATATAGATCATTACAAAAACAGAATTCCCCTCCCTTTCCAGATGAGAGTGATTATAGTTGGCCACAGAAAAGTTTCTCCAGATGAGGTGCCTGAAGGAAAGCACTAATCTGACTCTTCTGAAAGAGCACTGATTTCCTTTCCCAGAGGCTACAAAACACCATAAAAGTATGTTCTTCTTGGCTTCCCCATATCTCCTCCCCTCTTTCCCCAACATACTCTTCTCAATTTATTGAACAGCTTCAGAGCCTGAGCTGCAGAATTTAACTCCTGCATATCTGAGATGAAGGGGATTCAACCTGATTATCTTGACTTTCCTCCAAATATTTGTTCTTTTTCATTTTACACTGAAAAGGCAGAGAAAGGAACACAAGGGGGGGGTGTGTGGGGGGGGAAAGCATGCAAGCAGTAGTGAATGGATAATCTACTTCTTTAAAATTGCCTGTTTTCTAAGATACTTAACCCATGAAGTGACACAGAATAAGACAGAATAGGAAGAATTTTCAGGGATAACCTACAAAGTGGTTAATGAAGGCCAAGAGGTTACACTAGGCATGCTGATGGTCCTTTAGTTATGAATGGCAGAAAAATAAGATACTAACATAACATAAATCTAAAAAAAAAGAAAACCCTCGTGTTTACTTTCCAAAAGTATTTTACTTTTTGTGTGCTTTCTTGCACTTAACAGGAAACAAACCCCACCAAAATAACATGACAGGGCCTGGGTACTTCCAGCACATAAGCACTCATTTCCCCAGAGGAACAGAGGAGAAGCTAATGCATCTGTGCAGCATATAGTACTTTGGCCTTTGCAGAGCTATCTCTGGGTAGACATTCATAAGTAAGAAAAGAGGCAACAGGAAAGTGTATGGTACCTCTGTCACTGAGTTCCATGATATCTGTTGTTATCACAAAAGATACGTAAAGTTTCTTCAAAATCAGTATAGGTTTATGCTACACTAAGTATTTAACAATAATTTCAGCAAAAAACAGAACTCAATCAATGGTGTTTGACATGTAGATAGTGTGTGTAAAAGCTTGGTTCAGTTGTTGACCTGATAACAGTTAAGAGTTCATAGGTGACTGTTTAATGAAGAGGTAAATCTCCATCCCCGATGATAAAATCAGCAAAACTCATGAAGATTTTTCCTTGTTTAGGCTTTACTTAACACACACACATATATATGTAGTATATATCTATACATATACAAGTGCTTAGTATATATGTTAATCTATTTATGGGTATATTTATAGGTATATAGAGAAAGATGTATAGATATACACATAAATGAAGTATAAAGGGATTATTTACTAAGTAATGTCTATTCTCAAAAAAAAAAAAAAAAAAGTAACTTCAAGAAATATTTTTTTTATTTCTTCCAAATTATTTCTTTTTTTCAGTATCTAAATCACTGTTTTGTTTCTCATTATGAACTACAGGAAAAATCTCACTCTATATCAGTATTTGATAAACATATCAATGCAACGAACACATGTTACTCATCAAAACCAGCAAAAATGTAAACATCTGCTCCAAATCCCCAAATGAAATGAGTTTTCCTTGGGGACATTCAAGTTTTCATTTCCTGATATAAGATTTTTTGTGTCTCAGGCTTCTTGTGGTAAAACCATTACTCTGTATAAGAATAAATAAAAGCAAATTAGGAAAAAAAATAGGAATAAAAACAAACACACAGGTCAAGTGATCATACTTAGATAAAACATGGCTCAAAAAGACAGCTACAAATATTCATCTTTTTTTTTTTTTTTTTTTTAAAAATGTTTTTTTTAAATTTTTTTTTATTTTTTTTTTTTTTTTTTTTTTTTTCTTTTTTTTTTTTTTCTTTTTTTTTTTTTTTTTTTTTTTTTTTTTCCCCAGCATCATAGAAGCACCAATCTTGGAAAAGACCTAAAAGATCATCCAGTTCAACCATCCACCCATCACCAATAGTTCTCACTAAACCATATCCCTCAACACAAAATTCAAACATTCCTTGAACACCTCCAGGGTCAGTGACTCCACCTCCCTGGGCAGCCCATTCCAGTGCCTGACCACTCTTTCAGTGGACAGTTTTCTTTTTCACTCTTTTCTTTTTCTTTTTGAGGATTAGTAAACTAAGGACTAGATAAACAGTACATGGTTAGGGCTCCAGATAACTTGAATTTACAATTAATGTTAATTGATATTAAGAATCATAAAATCATAGAATCTTAGAATTACAGAATTAGAAAATGGCTTGGGTTGGAAAAGACCTCAGAGATAATTGAGTTTGAACCCACTTGCTGCGGCACAACTGCCTACCGCTAGATAAGTTTACTCAGGGTACCAGCAAAACTGGCCTTGAGGGATGAAGCACCCACAACCTCTCTGGACAACCTGTGCCTTTGCCTTCCTATCCTCTGAGTAAAAAAAATCTTCCTAACAGTTAATGTAAATCTTCCCTCTTTTAGTTTTAAACCATTCTCACTTGTCCTATCACTATCAGACCATGTAAAACGTTGATCTCCCTCCTGTTTACAAGCACTCTTTTTGTACTGGAAGGCCACAGTGAGATCTCCCCAGAGCTTTCTCTTCTGTAGGATGAACAAGCCCAACTCTTTCAACTCTTCTTCATTGGAAGGCTGGTCCAGCCCTTTGATCATCCTCATGGTTCTCCTCTGTACCTGCTCCAACAGCTCTACATCTTTCTTATGCTGAGGCCCCAGATCTGGATAGTACTCCAGATGTGGCCTCAGAAGGGCAGAGTAAAGGGAAACAATAACCTCCCTCACTCTGCTGCCTGAACTTCTGATGCAGTCCAGGATGCCCTTAGTCTTCTGGGCTGCAAGAATACACTGCTGGCTCTCCTCAAGATTTTTGTTCACCAGTAACTCCGAGTCCCTCTCTGCAGAACTTCTTTCAATGATTTCTTCTCCCAGTCTGTACAAAGGTCTAGGACTGCCTTGACTCAAGTGCAACATCTGTCACTTGGTCTTGTTGAACATCACTAGGTTTACATGGGCTCAATTTTCAAGCTTGCCCAGAACTCTTTGGATGGCATCCCTTCCTTCTGTCATATCAACTGCACCACTCAGATTAGTGTCATCACTCATCTTCTGAGGGTGCACTCAATCACACTATGCATGCCATTGATAAAGACGTTAAAGATCACCAGTCCCATCCTGAGCCCTGAGGGACAACACTTATCACCAACCTTCATGTAGAGCTGTTGACCACAGTCCTGTCTGAAACCATCCAACTAATTAATCATCCACTATATAGTCAACTTTTCTAATCCATATCTTTTCAGTTTAGAAATAATGTGGTACAAGATCATTGTCTCGCTCCAATTTATCAGAGGGGGAGGAGGTTCTTTGATATATGTATGTATACCTGGCATGAGATTAAGAAACAACTGTTCAGATGTTGGTCTGACCAGTTTATTACAAATCTTAATCTGAGGGAAGGGAAGGACGGCGACTATTATAAATTAGGGTAATGGGAAAAGGAAGGAGGGCAATAGAAAAGATAGAAAAGAAGAAGCAAGGAGTCTTTATAGGAAGCAAGAGGGAGATAGTCACCACCATGGATCCAGTGTGGTTCGTAGTTCAGTCTTTGATCTTCAGTAGTGGTGGGCTGTCGGGCAGAGTTGTTCTATCGATGACAACGATGACCATGGCGATGATGGCCCCTTTTCAATGCTTTCAAAGTGGTCGATTCAGCTGTTTTTGGAGTGACACCTCAAATCCAAAGTGGTTGAGTCACCTCTCCTTTGAGTGGCAGCTTCTGGCTCTGGGATCTCAGCAGAAACTCCTTTGTTCCCATCTTCTGGGCCTTGCCAGCAGATAAGTGGCAGCAGGGATGCCCATCTGCATCCTGTTTTTCACAGAACACGATGGTATCATTCCCCAATTTTCCCATACCTAGCTGGAGCTGTTTAGTCACAGGCCAGATCTTCCGCCAGTGAACACTCCTGAGCACTCTCTTCCGCTCTTCTACAGAGCAAGCAGCTCCGGAGGAAGGGGCTTTCAAATGTTCCCAAAGCAAAATCGATTGCCACACGGTTAGCACTCATCACTTGCCTCCTTGACAAATCACTCGGAGTCTTATCACAAGAAAAACCTCAGGAAGCAAGCTTTGACCCAGAAAACAAAGAAGGATTCTCACACCTTGTCCAACTGTGTCCCTCAGACAAAGGACTTCGCAACCCTTGCCCAGGACTTGTCCATCAGTTCTCTCCAGACAAAGGATTTCTCAACCCTGGTGAAGGACTTGCTTGGACTGTTCATCAGTAAGCTTTGAGGCAATGGCATAAAAGAATAATCTCTTACAACCATATCTAAGGCCTTGAAGAAGTCCAAGTTGACTACATCAATCACTCTTCTTTTGTCCATTGATGTTGTCACTTCATTGTAGAAGGTCACCAGATCGGTCAGGTATGATCATCCCTTGCTGAATCTGTGCTGGCCGTGTTGAACCATCTTCTCATCTTGCATATACTTCCAGGAGTAACTGCTCCATGATTTTTCCAGGCACAGAAGTGAGGCATACCATTCTGTAGCTCCACAGGACTTCCTTTCTGCCTTTCTTAAAAACAGAAATGATGTTTCCCTTTCTCCATCCATTCTGGTCTTCTATGACATGATGGTCATAACTTTTCAAATGTGATGGAGAGTGGCTTGGCAAATACATCAGCCAGTTCCTTCAGGCCCCTGGGATGCATATTGTCTGGTCGTATAGACACATTCATTCTCATCAGATGGTCAGCAACTTGCTTTTGATTTACAGTGTGAGAAATTTTGCTCCCCCAGCCTATATTCTAGATGTTTAGGGACATGAGAGATGTAGGGGTTAAGGATGCCATTCCAGATCAACAGAGATTAGCGTGGAAATGTTGAATAATTGATTTTGAAATAGTGGAGAAAAAAAAGTTTTGAAAAACTTTTGTTTTGGTATCTTTTCCTAAGGAATTGTCTTTGACAATGATCTTTTTTTGTATGGCTGAAATCGTCTTTCTTTGGAAACCTCCTTAAGTAAAGAAGCAAAACTGAGGACACTGACAAGAAAATTCACTACATGAAGCCAGTAAAAGTAGATCTTTTGTAGACTTCTCAGGAAAGTTTGACCTGGAAGGATATGTACTAATTACAGTTAACTTTACAACTAATATATTAATATTGTATCCTTTTTCAACTTAGGCTTTTTCATAAGATTCCACTGTGTCATCGATTCTGTTAAAAACACTCATAAAGCTACCAGACAAAAACTACGCAGGATAAAATCTATAAAAAGTGTGGAGAATTTTGTTAATTGAGGTGCAGCTAAAATGCACCAAGCTTCTATTTTTATTTTTTATATTTAACGATAGCTAACCTGCTAAGCAAGTTTCTATATCAACCATGTTTGTAATTGCTCTTCCATTCTCAGGCAATAAAGTATATAGAATACACTGAATCAAAATGTAACTTAAACTGAGTGCTGGAGCGAGTGAAGAGTATCTGTAAGGGATGTAGGGAATCCGGAAGTGGAATCATTTGAAATGTCTTGACAAGATTTGTCTGTATCCAGAACTGATGACATGGGTCATTCGTTACAGTATGTTTCAGCACAAAGCTATCCTACTCTAAGCACTGAGACTACTTCTTCGTATGTTATTGAAAATAATAGCATGACTTTTTGTTTTGCTAGTACATTCACTCATATTTTTCTATTTTAACATTGAATATAAGATTAATTGCAAAATTGCCAAGAAACACAGAAAATCATGCTTCATCTTTTGCATGTTGTATTTCATGAAGATAACATGTCTGCAGATGTTAAATCTGTGGGTGGAGATCAGAGTGAAATGAAAAAAAAATGAAACATATTTCAAAGAATTAGACAAATTCTACTGTTACTTAAATAAAAGTTGAGTTTCTACTTATATCTGTATTTTATGAATACTGTCAGCTATACAAATCTATACATAATTATCTGAATAATTCAATAATTTTCTTCATTTTTTAAAAATTAAACTTCATTCATTATCTGCTATGTTACCACTTTCTGTAACTGGTATTGTGATCCAATTAGATCAGTTTATTTAAAACAGTAGATTTGGAAATTGAAATCTGCCTATATTCGAACATGCATTCTATACTGAGTTTTAAACATGAATTCTGTAAAGGCTTGTTGCAGTCTCCTTGAACTAGAAGAATCAAATTTACTTTAAGATGTACAGCTGTACCCTGTTACTGAAACAGGACACACTGTATTTTGCAAATAGCACCAAAGAGCACTTGAGTGATCTTTTACATATTTTACAAATGCATTTACACAATGTGCAGCTGTTGTGGTATTCTTCCAAGGTGTTCCCCTTATTTGTGCCTCTGCTTCTCCTGGTGCTGTGAGTTGAAATGATTCCACTTCTAATTCCAGATTATATCATCTTATTAAATATGAATGTTCAAATAGGAGAGAAGGAAAGCCTAAGAGTAATATCAGCAGTTCTATCTGAAAAAAGAAAGGCAAAGAAACTATGAGTCATACATTTCTACTTATTTATAATCTTCCTACATAAGTTCTAATAATTTGATTTGTCAAAAGAAAGCAAAACCAATCTCAGTTGTATACTGCTTCATAAAAGTGATCTTTCTGGTATATTACAAATGTGCAGAGTAATGTATTTCAGATCTTAAAATAACAGATCTTTTGTGTTCCTGAAGTTCTCAAAAGAACAGCAGTCTTTTCAAACATGCACTCATGTTTACTCTTACCTACGTTTACTCTAATCTTTTCATATGCTTATTTCTTTCTTTTGGTCTATGAAACTCATAGTTTTTGTGTGATGTTGTGTTAGTTCCAAAGAAAGTATAAAAGCAACAAATTTAAGAAATGCCCTATTTTAGGCATAGAGTAAAAAGTAAAATTAAAGTCACTTTAAGATCATAACAGAAAGAAAAAACATGATAGAAAAAAAATAAATCAAATTCACTTTAAAAAATGATTTGCTAAGTATTTTTGCCTCAGTTCTAAAAACCGTAATTAATATAAATATATAACACTTATGCTTGTAAAGGTATTTATGACACTAAATAGTTATAACAATAAATGTAATACCTGTAAACAATGCTGATATTTAGGAGGCTTAGTCTTCTGTTGAAAACTCACACCATTGACCACATATATGCCTAAATCTTGTCTCCTAAACTGATATTTTTTTTTAATGTATAGTAACATCAATTCCATAAAATATACAAAATTAATGTCTGCATATTTTTTGTTTGAGTACATACATAGTTATATATATGTGTACTATATAGATGGGGGGAAGTTAATTGAAAGAAAGATCTGAAGAATCTAATAATAATGCACTACTAGAATTTCAAAATTAAAAACAAAGGAGAAATGAAACATATCACCACCACCATTGAACAAAGAGGTCAGCTGGATTAAAGGCTGTGTAGGTAAACAAATCATTTGCAAAGTTCAGCCGCTATACAAAAGCACATTAACTTGATAAATGTAATGTAAAGAATAGGCAATTATCTAAACTCAACATTACAGGACAGATTCATTAATATTTCTACATTGCATTGAAATCATGTGAATAATGATATTGTCTTAGGTTTTCCTTTCTTTTCCATCTAGAAATGCTTCAGGCAGGAAGATGATCTTATTGGTAGCAATGAAAATTCTGGATCAATTCTAACAATGCTGACATACATTTGAAATGGATACATAATGCAGTGTGACATACTGAGATTTTTGTGTCTCATCAGTAATTTTTATATAGCCCTTTGACAAATGCTTTCTACTCGAATGATGTAGATACAAATATTTGTACAAAAAGGGAGCAGATCTACCTTATCATAGAATCACAGAATCACAGAATCTTTTGAATTGGAAGAGACAGAGACCTTTAAAGGTGATCTAGCCCAACTGCCCCACAATGAACAGGGACATCTACAGCTAGATCAGGTTGCTCAGAGCTTGGTCCAGCATGACCTTGAATGTCTCCAGGAATGGGGTATCTATCACCTCTTTGGGCAACCTGTTCCAGCTTCATCACCCTTAGTGTAAAAAAACCTCCAATCCAAATCTTCTCTCTTCTAGTTTGAAACCATTTCCCCATGTCTCTACTAAATAGTCTGTCCTCTTCCTTCTTACAGCTCCCTTTAAATATTGAAATGGTTCTATGAGGTCTCCTTAGAGCCTTCTTTGTCTTTTTCAGGCTGAACAGCCCCAGCTCTCACAGCCTGTTCTCAAAGGGAAGGAGTTCCATCTCTCGGATCATTCTTTTGGTCCTCCTCTAGTAGTGTTTCAGTAAGCCCACAGAATCACAGAATCACAGAATGACAAGGGCTAGAAGGGACCTCGAGGATCACAAAGCTCCAACCCCCCTACCACACACAGGGCCAACAACCTCCCCATTTAATAGTAGACCAAGCTGCCCAGGGCCACATCCAATCTGGCCTTGAACACCTCCAGGGATAGGGCATCCACAACCTCTCTGGGTAGCCTGTTCCAGCGTATCACCACTCTCTCTGTAAAGAACTTCCCCCTGACATCCAACCTAAATCTTCCCTCCATCAACTTAAAACCATTTTCCCCTGTCCTGCTGTTATCTACCCTTTCAAAGAGTTGATTCCCCTCCTGTTTGCAGGCTCCCTTTATGTATTGAAAGGCTGCAGTGAGGTCAATCCACAGCCTTCTTTTCTCCAGGCTTAACAAGCCCAGCTCCCTCAGCATGTCTCTGTAGGGAAGGTGCTCCAGTCTGCTGATGATCTTCGTGGCTCTCCTCTGGACCCTCTCCAACAACTCCCTGTCTTTCCTGTAAGGGGGACTCCAGACCTGGACACAGTACTCCAGATGGGGCCTTACAAGGGCAGAATAGACAAGGACAATCACCTCCCTGTCCCTGCTGGCCACCCCTCTTCTGATGGAGCCCAGGATACCATTTGCTTTCCAAGCTGCAAGAGCACACTGCTGGCTCATGTTAAGCTTTTCATCTATCAGGACCCCCACATCCTTTTCTTCAGAGCTGCTCGCAAGGACCACTCCTTCTAGTCTGTATCGATACCCCAAATTCCTCCAGCCCAAGTGCAAAACATTGCACTTTGCTGTGTTGAACCTCATTAGGTTCACCCAAGCCCACCTTTCCAGCCTGTTGAGGTCTCTCTGAATGGCATCCCTTCCTTCCACCGTGTCAACTGCACCACTCAGCTTGGTATCATCAACACTTGATTCCATCGTCAATGTCGCTGATAAAGATGTTAAAGAGCACTGGTCCCTAGACAGATCCCTGGGGAATGCTGCTCATTACCAGCCTCCACCTAGACATAGAGCCATTGATGACCACCCTCTGTCTGCAGCCTTTCAACCAATTTCTTATCTATCAAGTGGTCCACCCGTCAAGTCCACATCCCTCCAATTTGGAGATAAGGATGTAGTGAGGGACCAGATCAAAGGCCTTGCTCAAGTCCAGGTGAATGACACTGGTTGCCTTTCTCTTGTCCACCAGTGCTGTCACTCAATCATAGAAGGCCACCAGATTGGTCAAGCCTGACCTTCCCCTGGTAAAGTCATGCCGGCTGTCTCGGATTACACACTCATTCCTCATGTGATCAAGCATGTCATCCAGAATGATCTGTTCCATTATCTTCCCAGGTACAGTGGTGAGACTCACTGGCCTATAGTTCCCCGGGTCCTCCTTGCTCCCTATCTTGTAAATGGGAGTGATGTGACCCTTCCTCCAGTCACCTGGGACCTCACATCTTTCCTGTATTGAGGACTCCACATCTGAACAGAATACTCCAAATGAAGCATCACCAGTGCAGAGTAGAGGTTCAGGATCACCTCCCTTGACCTGCTGGCCAAGCTTCTTTACATGCAGCCCAAGATATACTTAGCTCTCTGGACTGCAAGGACACATTGTTGGCTCTCATCCAGCTTACCATGCACCATTATCTCTCAGTCCTTTTCAGCAGGGCTGTGCTCCATCCTTATATCCCCCAGCTTGCCACTGCTGAAGGCTTTTTGAGACCTGTTCTACCTTGAGTCATAGAATCACCAAGGTTGGAAAAGACTCACAGAGTCACCCAGTCATTTATGCAGCTCCTCAGTCCTGCACAGAGGAGAGTAGCTTAGCTCCATGCACAGTGTAATAACGCCAGCATCAGACCTGACATTCCCTGTATCCAGTCAGGCCATGCATAGGGATTGTGATGAGGAATTGGCTTGGTGTTAAGACCTAACAGAGTTTAGAGAGATTAAGAATGCAGATGATTAGATCAGTGATCATGAGGGTTAAGGAAGCCTCCAGGCAAGTGGAGGCTTTGGAGGGAAGGAAAAAAATGTGGTATTCATCCAGGTCCTATTCATCCAGGTCTTGTTCAATACCTATCTGAGGTACAACCCCCAGCTTGTACTGACAGCAGGGTTTGCCAGGCCCCAGATGCTAGACCTTTCACATGGATTTATTGAACCTCATGAGGCTTGCCTGTGCGCACTTATATCAGATGTTATTTCATATGCTTATTGTGATTACAATATAACCCTTAATTTCCAGTCAAATAAACAAAATCTTTATGTGCATTTTTTTAATTTTTTAAACTAGATAGCAATAACCTATGCACAGGACTAGTGTATAACAATATGAAGATCACTTTCCCATTCTCTGTGGTAGAGCTCTTATCTCACACTCTCAAAGGTGGCTGACAAGAAGGATTTGAGGCCTAACTGCACTGCAAAACTCCTTAATTTATAATTGTGCTCTCTTCCCTAAATCCATGCCTTACAGTGGCAGAAAAACAGAAGTGCAGAAAGGCAAACATTGTGAGAAATTTAAGTAACAGAATAGTTCATTTAGCTGATGCCACTGAGGACACATTCACTTGTACCTTGCTAAGGTATGTACTGCTATGCAGAGCAATTTGGTACAAGTGGTTTCAGAGAACTCAGAGATTAGTCCCTATGTTAGGGCTCAACATGATGACAAAATACTTTTTTATTTTACTATCAAAGCAGAAAAGAAAAAAAAATATTTCACAACAACAACACATTTATATGAAGCTATTTACACTGTTGTAAGAATTTCATAGCCGTTACACTGTTATGAAGCTCAGGGAGAGCTGGGCATGGAGATGCAAGGTGGTTTAGACCAGAAAAACAGGGCAACTCTGGGAACACTGGGCAAAAACAATAGATAACTAATGGTAGTGTCCTAATGGTATGAGTTGAGAAAAATCTGAAAGTATTAGCTCTATTTATTTTACCAAAAGAGGACAGTCAGTATTATATATGTAGGTAGGGAAAAACAACAACAACAACAATAAAACCGTAAGTCCCTAATTTCTACACAAGTTGCTTTGAGACAAATAAGTAAATGCCAATTATCTTTTAATGTAATTACATTGATTAGAAACAGAAACAGCGCCAAATATAAATCCTTCACATAGGCAAACACATACTCCTGTACTGATAAGAGGGCTTTCAATGCATTTCTTTGGGTATGAACATGATCTTTAGATTATAATCCAAATCTATTTTCTTTCTGTTAAGAGATCAGTGCCAGATACCCAGTGTCAGAGGGTTTCACTGTACTCTCTGAAACTGAACATTTTGACTATTTCTGATATGCAAGTTATATGAGAAACTAAAACAGAGAAGTAAATTAACAATAATCAATCATTCTGTATTAATTGCAGGACCCATATACACACAAAAACACAGTAAAGCTACAAGAAAACTGTTTTCCAAACAATTAAATTATTTGAACTTTCAGTTATTCACTGCTTATCATTGCAACTAAAAGACGTCATACCAATTTCAGAAGTCATCAGGTAGTGAATTCGAACTACTTCCCAAAGAATGTTTTTTTAGCATATGAGGATCGTTGGAAATAACCCAAGTAATTTTGTCAGGACGGTATCTCTGATAAAAGCAGAATTTATTCGCGATTGCAATGGCGGGCGTCCCACAAGTAGGAGCGCGCCTATGGACACAACATGACAGCCTTTATACCCTGTTTTTTCCCCCTTGCCTCCCCCCTCCCCTGTTTCCCCAATGGCTGGGTACTCCAGGTTCACAATCTTATCAGAAGATTTACATTTGCTATTGACTTGTTAATTTATTTGTTATCTGGTGCCAGACAGCAGTCATCCTGTTGTTTCCAAGATGTCTCGGTGCTCTCCTTGTCCTACTGATATGGTGATTTTCTTTGAAGTCATCATCGTTAAACAAACAGCACTGGGGGAAGATGTCAGGCCTTCCCAATGTCAGGCGCTTCCTCGGACATGCCATGGCTTGTTCTCTGGTTTGCTCTCATGAAGGATATTCTTGCAGTGTGTAATGACAAAATATACATATATACACCTACATACAGAGTGTGCGTTCCTGGGAAGGTTCGTCTGTACGATAAGCGATGTAAACTTATCAGAGATCTTCCCCAAGTTAAGTAGAAGGACTCCCAGAAAGAACTATGATAGCGGAGATCATAAAATAAAAATAATATTATACAATTCTAATGCAGAAACAACACTTGATTCCCACAGGATAAAATATGGACCTCAGAAATAGGCACAGTGTTAACTGCTACTCCTTTTCCTTGCTTGTTTCAAATATTTCTGAGAAGTTTAATTTCAGGACAGGAAAAGATTCACTTCAGACTAAATGAATCCCTTTTGGCATTTGAATTCAGCAGCTTAAGCACTTCCTATAATTAAGTCCAAAGAAATACTTATTTTAGGCTTAAATAAATCCCCGTGGAGCTGTCAATGAATGCTAATTTCTCTGGGCTCCAGAGACATGGAGAGACCCAGGGATTTCTCTTAAGTGCCTCATTACCCATTAGCCTGCAAAACACGTTTATTTTCAACACCTGTAACATGATATTAAGTTTTAAGCGACTGAAAAATCAGTCGAGAATATAGCAGGAATGTCGCCTTATGAAATTTAATATGAAACTAACTTCAGTCCCTGGGCTTTTTTTTCCTGACAGAGTGCAAGCTAACATGAGACACCATACAGGAAGCCTTTTTCTTTCTAAGTACACTATCCCCACCCCCACCTTTGAAAACAATATACAAAAAGGGACTCTTCTGCTGCCTTCAAGCGGTGTCTAATTACCAGCTGGAAACTCCATTCATCACCCAGGTGTTAGAAAACACAGCCTGCTAATGGAGGAACATTGCACTTCACTGAACTTGCCTTCCAGGGGATTGGTCTGTTCAAGGCCAAGCCTGGGGAAACCAGTTTACAGCCATATAGAGGAGGTCTATAGCTTTGTTTATAACAGCCCTCCTTTAATTCCTGTTCTTCCTCCACTATCCCCAAAGAGATTTAACAAAAAAGTTATTTGCAGCAAGAAACAAATGTCAGCCACCTGTCCAGCAATTCTTTTGGTACAGAAAGTCATTGTTGGATCTCCTCTGCAAAAGTGAAATACTATATGTGTGCATGAGGAACTATCATGTATTAATGTAGAAAATGCAGAAAACAAGAGAAATGGAAGAAAAATAATTCAAAAGCAATTCTACAATTGGAAGTTAAAAAAAAAAAAAGTTTAAAAATCTTCGTTTGAGACAGCACTGCAACTCATCTATTTTTTATATTTTTCCTCTCCTTTCCCTTTCCCTCTCCCTCTTCCTTTCCCTCTCCCTCTCTCTCTCCCTTTCCCATTTTTTTCCCTTTTTCTTCCCCCCCCTTTCCTCTTCCCCTTCACCTTTCCTTATTTTATTATTTTTATTTTTATTTTTATTTTTAATTTATTTGGGAATGGAGAATAATGGATTAAACAGACACAAAATAATGTGCACTTAGATAGTTGAAGCATCTGTGTATAATACCCATACAAACATTCCTATATGTATTCCTGACTTTTCAATTGAGTTTTTCAACAGTTTTTAGAGTACTGACAAATACAGATCTTTCACCCAACTGGTTTGATCTTTGACCTTGCTAGAGCTTAATTTTAGTCAGTTTTTAAAAGTTTAATGCTCTAATTCCACAAAATGTCTGTCAGGATGCCTGCCCTGTTGGGCAAAATACCCTGGGTGTAATTATAGTTAAGTTTGAGATCAGATCAGAAATGCACTTTTGAAACTATGTTTCTTGATTATTACACAGTCATCTCCTCACAAGTCTTAAATAGTTCTCAGTGGATTTGTTTTGCCAAAATTAAAATGGAAGATATCTTTCAAGAGGAAACATGATTTTTTCTAGCCACTTATGGACATTCATCCCATGGGACCAACCCAGTTAGTGAAATCTCCTAAAATGCATAGAGTGTTGACATACTAAGTCCTTAGCCTCAGTTGTTTCCCTCTCTAGATCACGATGCCTACTCATACTGGTGTTGATGTAATATGTGAGCAACTGCGGAGTAGCAAATACTCCTTAGATCAGTTCTGTTTAGTGTCTCTGCCTCTTGTTTATCTTTGAGTTGACAGAGATCTTACTGTATCAATGGCTTACGAGTAGTCCAATTAGTATGAAAAACAGAAATTTAATTTCACAAAGCAATTCATTCTTCCCAAAATAAACAGGTAATTTTAATTTCAAAATGAAGAGTTAAGAAAAAACAACCAACCAACCATGTTGAAGAAAGGTCAAATCACATGCTTACAGCGTAGATATATTTACTTAATGTCATATTAGACAGTCCAGAAAGTTAGCATACAGAGTAAGAAAATTGTCTAGGTTTCTGATGGAGGAAAAGATTATGTAGAAATCACAGAAAGTTATTAATGTGACTGTTCTTACCTATTTATCTTAGAATGAATTTTATCTGATCAAAAATATATGAGAATAGTATAGCAATATATTAGCTGGTGTGTATAATAAAAATAGCGCTACTATCTGTGTAGCTGGAGAACAGCAAGATGTTTGTTTAAACAGAGTACTATGTTCACAGAAAGACATGATCTCTTTTACTTGCTTTGCTACTTGGACTAAAAATGGGCAACTCTTGTCAGCAAATTGAGAAGATATTTTTGCCTCCTGTTGTTTCTGCTTGAACCTGACAACTAAATATATCTGACTGGGTAGGAATACTGCCTGGAGAAGAGAAGGCTGCGGGGTTACCTCATTGCAGCCTGTCAATACCTGAAGGGAACCTACACCCAGGAGGGGAGTAAACTCTTCAGAAGGGCTGACAATAGCAGGACTAGGGGAAATGGATCCAAGTTGAAGGAGGGAAGATTTAGGTTGGATGTTAGGGGGAAGTTCTATACAAGGAGAGTGGTTAGGCCCTGGAACGGGCTGCCCAGGGAGGTTGTGGATGCCCCGTCCTTGGACGTGTTCAAGGCCAGGTTGGACGGGGTCCTGGGCAACCTGATCTAAATGTGTATGTTTGGTGGCCCTGCTAGGCAGGGGGGTTGGAACTACATGATCCTTGAGGTCCCTTCCAACCCGGGTGATTCTGTGATTCTGTGATTCTGTGAATAACAAGAGATACACTCATTGTGGCCCTGTGCCACAGCAATAGAGCTCATGGGTATCTAAAACAAATTTCCACTGTCCTTACACTTCAGCCACAATCCTAAAGAGCAGGAGATCATCATTATCCACACATATAGAAATTCCTAATTTTCATTTCCTGAAAAGTTTCTAAATATTTTGGGAACTATCTCCTTGAGTTCTCCTAATCTTCTCTCTAAGAAGGCATATTCTTCACTTGGATTTGTATTAATTGGAAGATCCTCTAATCATTAATTGTATTCAAATTGAGTCATTGAAGGAAACAAAGAACTGGTCCTGCTTTTTAATGTACATATTTTTTGAGATTAACTATTTTCAGCTGCTGCATTTGGGAGCACAGTGGACATGACTAGTGTCTCAGATTTATTAAAATGGTGTACTTTAAATTGTTCCATCCACCATATATTGCAAGTATCTCAACCACCTCAAAAATATCCACTGTTTAATTTTCACCTCTTTCTAATATTTTACCCTGTTCCTAGCTTTTCTTTTGTCCATTAATGATTTATATATTACTGATCTCTTTCTTTGTGAGACTTTGATATTTACTTTCAATTTTCCTTATAGTCAGCCAGATATTTTTTTCTGATCTTTTTTCAAAAAATATTTAGTGCTTCTGAATGCTACAGTTTTTCAGAAGTTTAATCTGAGAAAGTTCTTGTAAACTATTCTACTTACCAAATAAAATGTTTAATAAACTCACATTTTTCTTCTTATTTTCCGAGTAACTGCACACTACATTTTAATTTACTGATAGTATGTGTGTTTTCTTGTCACCAGTTATCCCAGGCCTTTACTTACTTTGTATGAAAGGCTTTTCCAACCACATTATCTACAAACTTCCACGATGAAAGATAATCATTATTTCAGTTCCCTTGGAAGGAATAATGACCCTCTCAATCATTTGCTGATAAGATATGATATTATATCTTTTATTCCCCATTTTTTCCGCTTTCCTCCATCAAGAAATAAAATTCCTCCTTCAAGAAATAAAATAAAATAAAATTGCCTCCCTCATCAAATAAAATAAAAGATATTTTATAATTATTTCACAATTCCACTGAATATTATATGAGTAACTACTTCTCTTGGGGTTTTGTCTGTGTCTTTACATTTTGACCATTCCAGAAGACAAGGCTTTATTTAGTGACTATCAGAGGGAAATCATGTTAGTCACCTCTTCAAGATATTCATTCTTTCAATTGATGATATCCTGTAGCTCTGAGTTCCATTATTATTATTATTACTATTACTATTGTTAGTATTGAAACTGTTATATTACTGGATCTGCATTACAGAATATCATTAAATTCTTGTTAGAAATAATTTTAAGAAAGTAAGTTTGAGATGAGTTTAGAAATCATGTCTGCCTAACTTTGACATGGCATGATCCTCATATCTGACTACAATAGACAACACAACCTTTTAAGACAGCATATGTCTTGGGCTTTACTACTACCAACTTAGTAAAATTTTCCTGACACCTAACCTGATCATTTGCTAAGAACTCTACCCAAAAAATAGTAACTTACTATCCCTCTTATCTAACATAGTCATTGGGAAATAAATTATTCTTTGGAACATTCTTTTGCATATTTGAAGGATGTTATCACAACCTCTGTAAATCTACTGTTCTTTACAGTAAGCAACTCAATTTCTTCCATTCATTCTTCACACATAATAATTTTTACACTTGTGAATATCTCTGTAGGCCACATAATGTGATTCTGAGGTACCCAGTCTTGAAATCCGTATTCCAGTTGAAACTTTCATATTGCTCTGTAGGGCAGATGGAACTTTACCTGTATTGAAGACTTTATTTCTATTGACACATGTAAATTTGACAGTACAGTGAAATTCTGGTCTGATGTAATCTCAAAGTTTTTCATAGGGATTGTTCTAAAATAGTTTTTCTCAGCAGCACTTGTTCAGTTAATTACTTTATGATTGTTAGATATTGGTCTCAATTCTCAACTAATTTCCATTAACAGTATTTTGTACTCTGGTCAAATTATTCAGTTTGACAATCATTGTTGGTCACGTTCCCATTCACTTAGAATTTTAAAGACCTCTATTGTATCTATCTTGTACTTGGTTCTTGCTAAAGTTTTCTTTTCTTTTTACATCTTCATATGCATGTCAGTCCTTGTCACTGATAATCCAGTTGACCTTCAGTGTACTTTTTATAGTTCCACTATATAATCTGTTCAGTGGAATAATAAAATGTCACAAGGTTAATATACATGGGTTTCAGGCACTGTATTATTTTTAATCAAAACTGTAGTTTTGTCTTTTTCTGGAGAGCATATTATAAAGTAAGTGCAAACATCAGAATCAATCTATAGGAGATACAACACTGTTAGAGAATACATATTTTAAAAACATAGTATTTCAATATTGTTTAGTCATTGCAATTTCATCATGATCAACACCTTCAGTTTAAAAAGAGGACAGCAGCATTCTATCATTGACACATTTTTTTGCATATTTGCTCTCATCTGAGTTCCTGATTTATTATATAGAACATAAAACACCTTTTGTTCTGAAGAATCTTTACACACATTTTGTAGTTATGAAAGTGGAAAGTTATTTAAATTGCTTCTGTAATCATCAGTTCAGATCTCACAGAATAAAAACAGTTCTACCTGCAAATTCACTCATTTTTGCTTTTTTACACCTTATTATGTACAAAATTTAGAACTCACTGAAACCATCAGCTTCATTTAACAATTTTTTTCACTGCATTTCAGTACTTTTTAGAAAGACTTCAGCTTTGTTGGTTACTTGTTACTTAACAAACGATCTAGAGATGAACAGAGATACTTTTTTATTTTTTCTTCCTTAGGCAAAAACATTAGAAGTAGGGCCTTCAGGGGTAGCACTCACATTTGTTTAAATGTGTAAGATTGGACATCGCCATCTGCAATGATAACATTGTACTCAATGGCTCATCAGAACAGGAATGCAGTTTGTCTTATCACTAGAACTAATTTCTGAGGCTGTTCTGTTCAGTTGCCTGTTTCTCTCCACTGATGATAGGGAAAATTATTATGATGACTTCAGACTGAAATGTTTAATTTCTACAAGTCTAAAATAATGAGAGAAATGTTCCACTCACAACTTTGAAGTGAAGTTCTAAAGATATTACTCCTGTATGCCAGAGTAAAATTAGTTGTCCTGACAGAGTATTTGATTAGTCTTGGTCTTGTAATGTTTTTGAGAAAGTACATGACAAGAAGCATGTGAATAGATACAGAAACTTCTCTTATAACTTAAATTTGATGGAATTATTTGGGTTTCCTTCTACACCTAAAAATGTCCCCCTAAAACAACAAGCTAATTTCCATTCCACCTGTTGCTCATCCTAATGTCAGAGAAGGGAGGATACTGTCTACCAGGAAAAATTTTAAGTGCTACTAAGATATTTTGTTACAGTTAAAATGATTTTATAGTTATAATAAACCTTACCTACCGCAGGAAAACACAACATGTAATGAGATTGATTAACAGAGCTAACCATCCTTTTCTCGCTTCAAGGGGGCAAGGAAAAGTACTGTCCTTTCACAGAGATTTGTTCCTCAAAATGAATTTTCTCTTGGTTTAAAATTTAATAACATTTCATTTCACCTTTATCATAATGGTGTGTTTCAGGTTTGCTTCCCTTATTGCAACGCTGTTTGAGGTACATATTTCTAAAAACTTTCATAAGGATTGGATAGTAATGATAACTTGCTCGTGAATTTCAAATAAGATTAAAATCTAAGCAGCAACAATTTCAAGCATAGACCTCAGCAACTTAAACCTACATGCATTTTTTTTCTGTGTCCCTCTGTTAGAATTTCAATAAGGTCACTATGGAATAAAATAATTAAATTCAGTAGCTGAAAAGTCACATAACCAGCCCAGAGATACAGTGAGGCAAAGAAGGAAGATAATATTTTTTTCTTATTTTAATTGCTTCACAATTTCATATAATTTTATAACTATCACTGCCATGTTTATAATGCTTCTTATCCAATCTGCTGAAGCATATGAACTGGTGTATCTCTCAGGGATATTTTCAAGAATGTAATATAAATTGAATTGTTTGACTACACTGTTGTGCACATGGACAAAAAAAAAAAAAAAAAAAAAAAAAAACCTTTAACAGTTAATATTTTCTACTAAATTTTCGTAAAGTTTTAGTAAGTCGATAGATTTTATATACGGGAAATATGATGAAAAACACTGCATAAGTACTGTTTCTATCTTACTGTGAAGAGAATTGGTCAGAATTTTGCCTCTTCATAAAATGGTAGTCACAATAGGTCCTATGTAAAACAGTTTTGAAGAGGAATGTAACCCTTGACTTGCTGAAAAGGAAAACCCTACCACTACAATAACATTGTCTATTATCAATGTTTCCATAAGTAGCTGCATTCGCAGTGTTGTCTAATTTACCTTTTGAACTGTATTTGTAACATTTTAAACCATTTAATAGTTAATGTTCTCTCCTTTATATGTCCTGCTGTGTGGTAATTAAGCTGCAAATTTTAGCATCTGTGCATGCTGTTTTGTTTCACATCACAGTTTCCAGATGGCATGGAGCAAATGATACAGCAACTCAGTCTCATTTACAATGGAGAAACACCTTGGAATTCACTGTGCAATGTCTCATCGTATTGTCACTAGTTGCCCTCAGTAAAAGAAATACCTTCAATAACATGAAGCAGAAATCACAATTGCTAGCTAACAGGTTAGGAATATCCCTTTCCTTTTACAGAAATGCAGAGGCAAAAAAAGTTTCCCACCTCTTTGCTTACCCCTGTGAGTTAATCACTGTGAATCAAAAAAAAAGTATCACAAGATTATGGCCAAAAATTCCAAACTCAACTGTCATTTCTTCCCTCTTAGCTGGAAAGAGACAGATATACATCTCTTTGCTTAGTTACATCTGTTAAATAAAATTAGTTAGGTTTTCTTTATTTATAAATTTATTTTTAGTGTTCCATTGTTTAGCACGCTTGTGTTTATGGTTCCCCCAAGGAAGTCCAGGCCTTATTTATTATTAAAACAATGACAGTGCTGTCATTAAGCATTTTAGTACAGGGCAGAAGAACACAGTGATCCTCAAACCATCTAAGATTCAATCCAGTAAGTCTCTAAATATGATTAAGACTATGACTTCCATCATCCTGTACCTACATACATTGTACATACAAAACAATACTATCTTTTATTTTATCTTCCGTAATTAGGAGATGTGTATTTTCCTTTCAGTGAAATTCCTATCTTCCCAAAAATGCTTCTTTCACCACTAGAGGGCCAGTAAATATTAGATTTCTTCTGCTTGACGATTATACACTAACACTGGAAAAATACGGAGCAAGTAAAGAACAAGTACTATTTCTGTCAGTTTGGCATTGCTTTCTTTTTCTTGCCTGTCACTGGAAGGTGCTCAGATAACCTGAATGAATTCTTATGAAACATAGATATGAAGTGCACAATTCTGGTGAGGGAATCAGAAATGCCAGAATAAATATGTAAGAATCTGATCTAGGCAGTTTATTGAACAAACACTTTCTCCACACACAATATTATGTTAAATTTGGTGCTTTTATGAATGACTACACGTGCACACATGCATTTGAACTCAAATGCAAGTTTCTGTGAAGACTTAAGCTTGCATTAGATTTTCTGAGATGACTATTACTTAGAGTGTATTCACAGCCTTTCTACCAAGAAATGGTAAAGACTTTCCTATGGTATAAAATTAGCTGAAAATAACATTTCTTTAGGTTATTTTTATACTTTCCTATTTAGAGCAAGGCTGCTTTATAACAATTCAGACAGAATAAATTTCTTGCTTGGGGCCATTAAAAACTGATTCAATGCAGAAGGATGCCTGATAGAGCTTTATGAATTTACCTCAGTAATATCTGCTGTAACAATTTTCAAGTACTGGCTAAAGTGAATTCCTGTGTATTTCCACTTAAACCATCTGCCAATCTTAATACTTATTCCTGAAGGAGGAAAACTTCCAGTGCTGTTTTTCATTTAATTTGCAAGGACATCCTGTTTAGGTACTTACCAAAAGAACGAAAGAATGGATGCCAAATACCACAAGCCTCTGTATAGGAAGCTTAATGTGTCAAACTGAAGTAAGAAGCTAAATTTTAAAGAGTAAAAATAGATAATAAAAAAGCTGTAGCATTCTTCCTTTATATTTATAAAATCTATGTTGTTCCTTTTAAATGAAATATATTTATGCATGTTTCAACAGTAACTAAACTGTACTCTATTTCATACACAATAAAGGATTTTGCTAAAAGTTGCTAAACTTCATTAGATTGATGACTAAGAATGAAATAAAATGAAACAAACAAACAAACAAACAAACAAAAAAACAGAGAACTAAGCTATATACAGAAAACATGACTGACACCAGTTTGCTTAGCTTCCTAAGATGTCACTGACCACAGGCATGGAATCAATTCAGAAGCACTCTCATAATCAGATACATATTTAGAGATAGTACCATTGTATTTGAGCCATAGATTTTTTTGCGTGTCTCCAGCTTCTAGCTGTCTGGATGAAACATAAGAGATTTCGCTGTACCTACCTTTCCCAAAGTGCTTATGTTGGGGGAAGAAGTGAGAGAAAAGAGGGCACATTCACGGCATCAAATAAAGCATAACTACATAACTATTGCGTGGGTAGCCATTTTAAAGTCCTGATGGAAAGAAGATGAGCGTTTGCCCTGGGCTGTTTGTGTTCATTTCTTCTTCCAGAAGGAGTACCTAACTACTATTCTGAGTGCAAAGCAGGGATTGCAGTGGGAAGACTCTCTTACTAAATATTGGGCTTCTGTGCAAAATTAGATTGGTGAGAAAAACAAGAGAGCTTACTCATTGCCCAGTGGTTAATACACCTGCATAACCCTGTAAGAAGTAGGAGGTTTTAGGTTTCTCTATTTCCTGATTTAGAGATCTTACACTTTATTAATTAAAGAATCATTGGAATGCCTTAACCTTAATAGCAAGAACTAGAATGCAGGGAGTAAACAGAGAAAAAGACAAGCAGGGACCTGCCCCAGAGTACTAATAAAAACTGCCATAGTCTTTCCACCAGGTCGCTGAGGAGGCTGAATTCCTTCAGCTCCACTGGCTGCACAAAATAAAATTTCCATACTGGGCAGAAAAATACAACCCAGTTCTATCTGAGTTTTGTGGTTAGCATGCTATCAATTCTATCTGCTTCCAAGTCTCCTTTTACAGGCAAAGACCTTACTGACACTAGGCATAGAAGTCACCCTTCTAGAATGTGAAATGATCCATGTTAGCTACTCATCTGGGTTTCTTTCATTGGTAATAAATGGGATTTTGAGCAGAAATTCATCTTAGGTTAGCTACATAAGCAAAGTTCAGTAGTTCATACCATGAAATGACCTATTTCCTTCTGCTGAATAAAAAGTAGGCTAGATGGCTACTTAGAAATATCTGCATTACAGATACACAAAATCAATATAGAAACAACTCCTTCTGTCTCAGGGGGAAGTTATCCTGCATAGAATAGTGTATTGAGACATTCATTTTGTTCATTTTAGCTGAACAGAAAAACAATCAGTGAAGTTCTAAACTTTTTTTTTTTTTCACCAATCATGTAAAAACTCTAAGAACGTATCCTGAATTTTATCTTCATAGTAATTAAAACTTGACTCATGGAAGAGACAGTTTTGAAATATTTTTCTGCTAACGAGGAACAGAGTTAGACTAGAGACAGTCTAGTTACTGTAACTAATAAGATGTAGACCAATTGCTTTAAAAAACAGATGACATTAACAGTATTAATGTGAAGCTATGGCAAGATGCAGTCAAGTAAGTGGCTGGAAAAGGGAAGGAGAAAATCCGTGCCAAAGAATCCACCAAAAATTGGTCTGAAATTACTGTTGCATGACAGAGGGGCAGGGTGGAAATGATTTTACAGTATTAAATTTTCTGGCCCTACATCAGTCTCGGCCTTCTAGTGCCTTTCTGCTCCTAGATAGGCAGCTTGCATAAAGTTAAGCTTTATTCCTCGCTGGCAGTATTGACCTTGTTTACTTCTCCTGGTCTCCAGATCCAAAGCAAGAAAATATTAGGTTGCCTGCCAAGAGCCCATATGGGGCTAAAGAGTAATTGGTTGGACTCATTTACTAATGAAGACCAAACCAATTTCAAACCTGGAAAAAAAAATGCATTTTTAGTATATTGGTGGAGCATATTTCAAGAAGTTATATAAGACAGAGAAACTGTTGCTAAAACAATGGGAAAAAAAAAAAAAAAAAGAGAGAAAGAGAGAGGAAGAAAAACAGTGAAAAGATCCACAAGAAGGGAAAGCAAGGGCAAAGGGAGAAGAGCAAAGGGAGAAAGAAAAAAAAAAAAAAACATTAAGTTGTGACTCAGGTGAAGGACTGTCAGGAAATTCAGTTAAGGATGACATTCTATTACAAGCTCACGCTGCTGTTCCTTTATCAAGTTTTTCATAGGCATTGGAGAGAGCCACATAGTCTGAATTGTCTTGGTTTTGTCCATCAGAGTTCCAACCAATGAAATGTGTCTTTCCTTCATTTGAAGATATCCCATTGATGAACTCCTGGTGTATAATGGCTCATGTTGCATTAACTGTAGGTCAAGCCAGTTTGTCACAATACCAGAACATTAGCCACTTAGTGAAACCTAGCAGCATGGAACTAATAGGGATTTTATATTTTTTTCCTGTCCATTTTTTAAAAAGGAGATTTACTACGGAAACATTTTACTAAGAAATTCTATCTGATCTGGCACTCCTAACTATTCAGCAGAGATCTCTCCTGACAAAGCAATGCTCATTTGCTCAGATGCCTAAGCTGTCGTGAAGTTATTTTTAAAATTAGTAACTGCAGTACAAGGGAGTCAGTTTGACAGGGGCATCAGCTCACAGTCATGAAAGACCAACTCATCTGTAGTCTATCACCTGATGCTTTGGAGACAGTATAACTGGTTTAACACTCCTTTGACAAGGAAACAAACTAGCCCAGTGTTAGAGCCAAATGATGCTTGGCTAACAAGCTTATCAGAGTAGAAACTTGCATCCAGTGATGGATGCATAAGAAATTAAGATCAGAAATGCCTCAATCCAAGTAAATTCCAGTAATCTTGAAAAATCATTATCATCTCAGAGCAAACAGAAACACTGTGCCAGTATACCACCACTTAGCTTTACATCAGCTCCTACCCTTCCCCCCCTCCCTTTTCCTTCTCTCTTATTCTGTTAAGACTGTTAAAGCTCAAAGAATGAATCTGTAACTGTGGAGGCATTCCTACGCATCCTGAATTTTGTTCCTATCAATTGGTTCTTTATGCCTCTCAGTAGAGGCCGGATGTTTGCAGTTGCTGGCAGCTGTTGTTCAGAACCCAGCAAACAGCTGATAGACTGGCAGTGTACATTGAAAGAGTGCAGCCCAGAGCCTGGGAAAGGTCCTAATGCTGAATACTCTCAGCTCTGATGGGTAATTAGCTTAGTAAATGGAAGATTAGAGATCTAGCACCGAAGATAGTGCATCTGTCTTCTTTTTCAAAAGTCATTTAAAATTAGAAACGGTAATTCTTTCACAAGTAATATAAAGAATTTTGTGAAAGGGACTTCTTGGCTTTCTTTACTGAAGAAATTATACTACAGTTGGGGCTTGAGTTCTTTTTTTCTTCTATGATAAATTAGTATGTTGTTTTGTTTTTTAAAAAAGGTTAAAAAATATAATCATATATTCTTGTCTCTGGAACCTGTGGGTGCTGTGAAAGTTGAAGCATAACTCTCTCTCAGTGAATCATCTTTAAGGGTGTGCATGTTGTGCTGAAGCACGTGGGGGTGGTGTCTTCAAGCAATAAAACCTTCACTTCTGCATCTGACCTGAGAAAAAAAGTGAGAAAAAAAAAATAATATTTGTAAAAGTATCTTTAGACTCCTGTTTTCACTGTTCTTTATTTTCTGTAGAATTTCCCATATTTCTGGTTTAGACAGGCAAAAACACAAAGCCTGATGAGATTAAATGAAGTTTTATGAGTCCTAAGAGAACTTCTGTAATACCATCTGTATGTGTGTGAGAGAGAAAGAGAAAGAGAGAGGGAGCACTTCATGTCCTCTTCAATGTCCTGCAATTAAAATGAACTTCATTCAGCATCATGAAATCCTTGGAAATTCTAATCTAAGCACAGCAAGAAAACATTCTGTCATCCAACCCTGACATGAGCTCCCTCTATATTCTGGCAATATTTTCATGAGTTTCTGGAAAAAAAATGAAAATCACTATGTGCTTCACAGATGTTATAGGGAGAAAAGTTCATGCTTTCAACAAAATTAACAGAAAAAAAAATAATGCTTTATCATAAGTAGAAGTTCTTATTCAAAATTGAAGGGTTTTAGTGGAACATGAATTTTATACATCCTTTACAACACGAAGCATCTGGCACAATCTACAGTTCGATAAGTGCTCTGTCTGTATTTGGACCTTTGAGGCATATTACCCCCATACACAACATCTGTCCTAGTGGAAACTTCTAATGGAATAAAAGCAGGATTCGGGCTTGGGCAGAAAAAGTTTAAAGGAAGCAGTTTCAAAGGTATAAGAATCAACAGAAAGCCTGGATGAGCTTTCTCCTGTTTTAATATCCATTTACAATGACATGCGATGCTACATGAACTGCCTTAGAGGAAAAAAGTAAAAATCTTGAAGTAGAAATTCAGGTTTAGAAGAAAAAACATTAGAAACAGATGGCAGAAAAAAATAGCATTAGCAGTAATTAATTTTCACTATTCATGGGCAAATCTGCAACTTGCAAGGGAGAGTCTATTGGCTTCTATACATGGAAATCAGCTGCACATCTGAGATGGAAGAATGCATAGGTAACTACTAATTTGAAAGAGTGAGCTAAAATGTTACTTCTATAAATTGATTTTTTGGTATAGAAAACATTCATATTTCTACTTATCTCTGTTCATTCTGTCAAAAATACGTACATAGAGCAAATTAAACACAGGACAACAAGTAGGATACAGTCTGCATAAAGTCTCTTCTTGTGGCTGGAAGGAGAAAGGTAGAGCATTATGTCTTTCACTATTCATTTTCCATTTTATTCACAATTTATTAATAATTCAAATTATTCATTTCTATTAACCACTAAAAATTACCAGTATACAGAACTAAGTTTAAAGCAAAGACAACCTTAAAGAGATTTATCATGTCAGAGAGTACCAAAAGCTACTCTGCCTTCATGTTAGGATTTCAAAGTCAGTCTTAAAAATAGTTTTTCAATTGTAAAAAGCAGTCAAGAAAAAGCAAAAGTGATAACAGAAATAAGATTGTTTTCTTTCTTTCATGCTCATTGCCTCAGTACAGAAGAGTTACAAAACACTATACCAGCTGTTTAAAGTACACAGCTTTATTAGCCCGCTTGGGAAAGAATTCAGCAGTCAAGATTGCACTACTGAGAATGTTTGCCGTTTAACTAGAGTCTGCCTGGTCACCCTGGAAATGTTGCAGTATCTAAGATGAAAGAAAGAAATTGAGAAAAGAGTTTGATCCTTTTCTAAATCAGACATCAGATACCCAATTTCTCATGTATAATGAAAATTTGTGTATCTGAACCAACAGAGTCCAGCATGGACTAATTTATCTCATCCTAAAGCAAAAAAATACTGGGGAAAACAAAACAAAACAATTTTACCTATTTCTCTCATCTGTATCCTGTTTCAAATGTAAACATAAACATCATGTTCATTTAGATGAATTTAGATGAGTTCTAGCAACAAGAACTTCACAGTTTACTCTACCCATCCTGTTTACATATTAGTGTGAAAGAACAAAAAAAAATCTGTCATGACAATGACATGACAGGAAAAGAAATATTCACTTCTCCTTAACAGTCCTGAAAGACAGGTCTCTGCATCAGTGCTTGGACTAGTGAGGTTTGTTTTCAAAAATCAATTACTCCCAGCAGTATTTCCCAGGCAGGAGAAACTTGCATGGTAATGGTTTCTGCTGTATTGATTCATGCATTTATTCCAGGAATCTGCCTTCTTACCAAAAAAAAACAAAACAAAAAAACAAAAAAAAAAAAAAAAAAAAAACCCACACACACACAAAAAAAAAAAAGCAAAAAAAACCCAACCTCTAAATAGCTAAATATGTCTATGATAACTCCAAGTTTGATTTTTCCATCATTCAGTTCACATCACCCTCCTGCATCTCCTGCATCTAAAGCAGAAGTGGACGAAGATGCAGAAGATATTTTTTAAAAGACAGACTTAAAAGACAAATGAGTTCCAGGAAATTAGGTATAGTAATATAGTAGTATATAATATATAATAATAATATAAGAGTAATACAGTAATTACATAATATAGTAATATAATAATAACTTTTTAGTGTACTTAGATTCAGAAATCAGATTGATTTTGATATTTGATTAATAGCTGTCTCTAAACAACGTATGATTAAAATCACAAATGCCTCCATTCCAAATTTCTTTTTAAACAAAAATAAGAAAAATAAAGTCCTCCTGAAAGGCCACAAAAATACTGACCATTATTAGTTTAAGTTACTGGACACCAGGGACAGTGCTGATTGGAAAAAGAGAATCAATTCATCTCTGCTTACAGGCTTATGTGCATGAAATAAAGAAACAGAAACATGTTTATGTTACTACCTGAATGATACCATCTTTTTGTGGTGTTTCTGATTAATTTCTAAATAATTTTGCTATGAACTGTGCTACTGGGAATGAGATCCTACAGACTATTTTAGAAACATACGCAGTGGCTAGACCTCCTAAAGAGTTAAACCAAATACTTTAATAGAGTAAACAAAAATAGGAAAGGAGTCCTCTATTATCGAGTGTACTTCTCTATAACACAAAAGAGGAAGAATGCTTTTTTTTGTTTGCTTTCGGAGATAACTTGGAGTAAGAAAACTGAGAACAATCCAGAGTAATATACTCAAAATGAAAAGACAAACAAACAGCATATTTACTACTAGATTTGAAAAAATGCACAAAACTCAGTTACTGCCCAAAGAAAAGTAATATATGGAGAAAACAAAATTACACGATTTTTGTATAAATTGCAAAAGGTGTTTCATGTGATTTAACATTAATATCTATTAACGTAATAGGTCAATATTTTTTGTTTTACATAATCCTATTTAGATTGGAAATACTCTTTAGACTTTCCTTGGAATATTCTTTCAAAAGTTTTAATCTGCAGGTGGTCCAGAAAAAAAGTGGTTATTACTACAAATTATAACTTTTAATGAAACAGCCTACAGCAATCTAATATTATGATGGGAATATATTTTTCAAACAACACGTCACTTGAAGGATGTATTTTTACATGCTAAGGTACATCTCCATATGCTATCACATCAGTTGGCTGTTCTAGCCAGCAATTTCTGCTGTATAATAAATTATCTCTAAAAGCTTAGGGAATATAATATAATATCAGTGGTGCAAGTAAAGACCTCATGGTCAGGACACTCAAAAATTCATAGTTACATAAGCACACACTCTGCTTTTATTTATTTATTTGTTTAGAAGCAGAGTATCTCAGTGTTAAAATAAAATGAGGACATGGTTATAAATAAAGAAACAAATCAGCAAGACTTGGTTAAAGAGAAAATCTTTAGATATTATAATAACATTTATATTTCTATTTCTATACTTTCACCATTCTTATTCCAAATCCCTCTTAACTTCTGAAGATATCTGTTCTACGATTTCCACTGAAGTAACATCAAATGGCTAGTTTCAGTGTGATTGTCTGAGAACAAGGATTAAACACTACACAATAATAAACTCCTTTTTGTCTACGGACAATATCTCTTCAAGATAAGGAAACTCCCTCATCTTAAGACAACTTAATCCATAGTCTATGATAGCAAAGGAGAACTTCAGCATTGTTGCTAAAATTTCTGTAGAGTCAGACACAGGGAACGCTAGAAGGAATCAGGTCTATGTCACAGACAAACATAGTTCAATTTACAGTTAACTTTGATCTGTAGTTACCATTATAATCCTTTCACTTCAGTTATTTGATTCCTTAAGATTTTTACCACTTGAGCTCAAATTTTCTAGTAATTATTTTCCTTATACCTGATCATGCTGTAATGATTTTCATAAACTTTTTAATGACATAATAAAGATAAGTGTTATCTTTTAAAGTGTAGTTTTGCATATAATATTCACTATATGTAAAGCTACCAACTTAATCATAGAATGACCTAGGTTGAAAAGGACCTCAAAGATCATCTAGTTTCAACTCGCCCGGTAGGGGCAGGGTCGCCAATCAGTCTGCCCAGACCCATATCCAGCCTGGCCTTGAATGCCCCCAGGGATGGGGCATCCACAACCTCCTTGGGCAACTTTTTCCAGTGCGTCACCACCCTCAGAGTGAAAAACTTCCTCCTAATATCTAACCTAAACCTCTCCTCTTAGTTTAAAACCATTTCCTCTTGTCCTATCACTATCCACCCTCATAAACGGTCTTTCCTCCTCCTATTTATACACTTCCTTCTAGTACTGGAAGGCCACAATGAGGTCTCCCCAGAGCCTTTTCTTCTCTGAGCTAAATAAGCCCAGTTTCCTCATTCTTTCTTCGTAAGAGAAGTGCTCCAGCCCTCTGATCATCTTTGTGGCCCACCTTTGGACTCATTCCAAGAGTTCTGTAATTTTCTTATGCTGGGGGCCCCAGGCCTGGATGCAATACTCCAGATGGGGCCTCACAAGAGATGAGTAGAGGCGGACAGTCACCTCCCTCTCCCTGCTGACTACTCCTCTTTTAATGCAGCCCATTTTCTATGTCTGAGGAAGGCAGCCCTTCATTCTTATTTATCAGAGGGGGAACACTCTCCTTGGCCTGTCTCTTCCTGCCTACATACCTGTAGAACCCCTTCTTGTTATCTTTCACATCCCTCACCAAGGCTCCATCTAAGCCTTGCCTTTCCTAATCCTATCTACACACACAGACAACAGCCCTGTATTCTTCCCAGGCTACATAACTCTGCTTCCACTTCCTGTACATTTCCCTCTTTTCTCTCAGTTTAAGCTAGAGGTCCTTGCTCAGCCACATCAGTCGCCTGCTTCCCCTGTTCAGTTTCTTCTGCTGGGGGATGGAGAGCTGCTACCCTCTCAGAAGGGTGTCCTTTAAGAGCTGCCAGCTGTATTCTGTACCAGTGCCCTTAAAGACAGTTTCCCAGGAGATCCCATTCAGCAGTTTCTTGAGAAGCTGGAATTTCACTCTTCTGAAGCTCAGGGTCCTAGCACTGCTTTTTGTCAGGCCTACATTCTTCAAGATCACAAACTCCATCCGGGCATGGTCACTGCAGCCCAGGTTGCCTTCAATCCGAACCTCTCTCATGCTCTCCTCCACAATGGTTAGCACTGGGTCCAGTAAGGCTTCACCTCGGGTTGGTCCATCTAATACCTGGACTAGGAAGTTATCCTCAGCAGACTCCAGGAGTCTCCTGGATTGTCTTCCACCTGCTGTGCCACTATCCCATCAGATATCAAGGTGGTTGAAATCCCCCATCAGACCAAGAGCCTGTGAGAGGAGCACTTCCTGCAGCTGAAGCAAGAAGGCCTCACCAACAGGCTCCCCCTTATCAGGTGGCCTGTAGCAGACCCCAACCACTAGATGCTCTTTATTCGGCCAATCCTTGATTTTAACCCACAAGCTCTCGACCTGATTGTGACCGTTCCTCAGACACAGCTCTTCATAATCTATCGACTTCCTAATATTGAGGGCAGCTCTCTCACCCCTCCTACCCTGCCTATTCTTAGGCACTATGAGCTAGACTTTTTAATTCCTTGAACTGGAACAAACATGACATTTTTGCTGTCAGGTCTTAGAAGAAGGAATTAACATAAACAATCAAATAGGGTTGAAATTAAGAATTAATCTAAACTGTATATCTTGTTCCTTATTATATTATACAGATTAAATTATTTTACAGTGATTTCATATACTGCAAATATGTTTTTTCTTATATCTTGCATTTTTAGGAATGAAATTCCATCAGTAATCTAATTTATCCACACTAAATTTCTGGGTAGAAATTTAAAGCACAAAATCACAGAATCCTGGGTGTTGGAAGGGATCTCTGGAGATCATCTGGTCCAATCGCCTGCTAAAACAGCTTTTCTGCAGCAAGTCAAACAAGGAAGTGCCCACACAGGTCTCTTCCAGGGAAAGAGATTCCACATAATCTCTGGGGATCTTGTTCTGGTGTTCCATCCCTCTCACAGAAAAGAAATTCCTCCTTGTGCTGGTGTGGAACTTCTTTGTCTTGCTTGTCCAGGACTGACTTGTCCTGCTTAAAGTGCAGGTGTAGGTGTGCCTGCTAAGGGTTACCCAGATCTTTCCCTAGTATTTCCTAAAGGCTGAATCCACCCTTGTGTGTGGCATATGATGTGGTACTCTCAATATATCAATATGATATGGATAAAGAGATTTTATACTCAACCACTGGAGATAGTGGTCTTTGACATGGACCTCAAATGCAGTCATAGGAAGAAATATTTTTTAAGGTGACATTCAAGACAGCAGAATCCCAGAAATTAAGGATAGAATGGAGAGATTATGTCAATGCTATTAGATTAAAAACTCCCATAGCATTTCAATCTTTGCTAAAATAAAAATTTTTAAGTGGTACTTTCATTATGCTATCTCAGGAAAATCTGGAGCTGGGCCCATTCATCTAGATACCATTTGTGTGGATCTTGTTTCTTGGAGAAAAAAAGATAATTTAGTAAGAGGTATATATACTTTGTAACTCATCTGGCTACCTCTCTCAGTTAAGTTCAGCTGTTCACATCTGAAGACAAGATGTTGATGTACTTTTGTTTCAGAAAAGCCCCAAAATGTGTGAATCTTCCATAGGTCTTGTACTGTCCCCTCCAGCCTTATGCAGCTATCCTTTGTGTTGGTGAACTGGCAAATGAATCATGCCCTAGATTTCCACTGAAAATAATGCCAGGTTAAACTTTGAGCTGACCACTAATTTTTAGATTCCTAAACATAAATAAGTTTATAGTGATGTTGACTCTAAACATTAGTGAAGTTTAAGTTTATCTGAAAACAGAAATTCTTTGGTTTGGAAGAATCCTCACAACATTGATACAGGTAAATGACAACTTTCAAAATAATATTTATTTTATATTTTATATTTATTAAATATGCATATTTATGTATATCTGTATAAAAATATATAGCATTAACTGATATCCTTACAGGTTTGGGACAAATTATATTTATAAATGGCTGAAATATTTCATAGATGTGTCTATGTTTTCTAGTATTCTCTTCCTATTTTTTTTTTTCTTTTTTAATATATCTATTCATTCAGAATATGAGCTCAGGCTTATATTCAGGCTGTAAATATTTATCACTAAGTAGATCGTATAACAACAATTTCAAAGATGGCTCTTTCTGGGTTAGGACATAACTAACTGGAGTTTCCAGTATAAATTGTTGACAATCCTTTTTTTCACTTCCCACTAGTTTGAAAATGGTCAGCTGGTTGATGGTCAGCCCTGTTCAACTAACAACTGACATAAAACAGCATTACAGATCCTGAAAATGTTTTTACACTGTTTGCAACTGTAAGCACAATCTCTCTCTTGTAAACCTTCATGCAGAACAAAGCTGCTGTGGCTGCTGCCTTTATTCAGTTCAAACTCTGATATACCAGACTTAGCATAGGCCTATCTATTGTTAACATCAAAGACTTTCAAATAAAACAGCATTAGTATTGTTTGGGATTTTCATGAGCATTGCACATAAATACACATCTCTGATGCTGTTATAGTTGCAATATAATTGAGCATTAATGATTGCTCTGAACTACAGAATCCTGATACAAAGCTGATTTTTGAATCTTCCTCGTTAGAATCCCAGACTTTGGAAAGTGTGTTGGTGCCCACCTTTGATTTTGGATCATATTTAAAAGAAAAAAAAAAAAAAAAAAAAGACTTGTAACTGAATTTTGCACATTACCCTAACATCTTCTATATGCAGCTCACTATTTGTCTCACCCTCCCTCTACTCTCGCCTTCCAGACTGTAGGATAGATTATGCTAT
This sequence comes from Centrocercus urophasianus, assembly GCF_019232065.1. NCBI lineage: Eukaryota > Metazoa > Chordata > Aves > Galliformes > Phasianidae > Centrocercus > Centrocercus urophasianus. Next base: position 7,258,094 of record NW_024885532.1, read on the forward strand.
AGTTTCTTTCTCAGATACAGACAGGCATCCATCCAGACATTCTGAGGGAGATCATTACTTGAATTGAAATTGTCCAGAGTGGACTTTCAAATCTCTACGTGAAGTTAAGTTGCTTAAAGTAAAAAGTTCAGATACATTTGGTCACTTAGAACTCTTCTTCTAAATCTGCCTATTAGAAACCATCTTATATGTTTTTATATTAAGGTTGTTCGAGCAAATTTTTCTTAACTTCTGATTATAGTTCAGAATTTCCTGTAATCACTTACCTTTCTAAAATGTACTGGCCTTTTGAAGAGCTAATATTAAAGGCTATTGCACAGAGTATGTGCACTACAGCCTATGAGAAATCATTACATTTAGACATCAGTTTTGAAAGACTAAAAAAACAAATTTCTTTTGTAAGATACCTTTTATTTTAATTTCTGTCTCTTCTCCCCAGTTTGAATTTATGAAGATGAAGGACAGATGAGATATGACAAACTCAGCAGATCTACAATTCTTAGAACTTACTGTTCTGGTGAAGTTTTATGCCACTAGGTCTTTCCAGATCTAACTACTGTTGTAGCCTTTGTTCTAGTGAAGACAGTTTCTTTTGAGAACACATTTACCACTGAGAATAAAAACAGCTAGTACCATAAGATAACAAGAAAAAGAAGAACATTCATATTAAAAAAAATAAAATAATCCAAAATAGCTATCAGAGAACTGAAAACATACTGAGTGCCCTTTCTCACCTTGAGAAATCTGAGGCAGGTGGTTTGATTTTAATGATAAGTAGGTTTTTCCCTAATCATGATGAACTGCTTTAGGCAAAATTTTACTACGTTATACTGTATATTTGCCAGTAAGACGCCCAGGTACACTGTGCTGTGGCAGATACATCAAATAATCTCGAGTATCTTTGAGATATTATAATTCTGGGCAATTGTTTTGCCATCATATTCTTATTACATGTTAATCTAGATCATATGTTTGTCAAATAACACAGAACTGACTTTGAAAAAAAGAAACAAACAAACAGATTAATGCAACATTTTAAGTATTTTTGTCTTTTTCTTCTTACAGTGATTGCATATTTTCAATTAAAATTAATAGAAATGCTAGTTTAATTAAAAAAAAAAAAAAAAAGTCCTGTGGATACAAACAGATACACATAGAAATAGTTACTCTGTAAGAAGCTTGGCTTACAGTTTTGTTTTTTTTTTTTTCTTGAATGTGTTCTTAATCCACCTTGTTTGCACTAGAATTTATTTAAAAGTATTTACTGCATGGATATCCTTACTGCATTTCTTATGCATGGCAGATGAATAAATGCTGATGCATGATATTCATTTTGTAAATGGAACAGATGCTACAATCTATATCATACTTCTATGCCCGTGCTACATATACTTTAGTTGCCTTGTATAGACATTTGCAAGTATGATGACACTTTTGAAACTTTTTGGTGAATCAAGAATTGCTGAATTCAAATATAATTTCTAACTGTATTTGTTGACACAAAATGATTATATACAAATTCCAATTATTTATTCGGCGCAGAAAATTCTGAGAAACAAATATGGTAACCTCACTGCTTTATAAAACATTATTATTGGACCATGGTAGTTCCATATATGACAGCTATTAAACTGCATGCCTGTTTCAAGTCAAATTCTGACCAAAAAAAGAAAAAAAAAAAGAAAAAAAGAACATTTAAACCCTAAAGTAAATGTAGGCCTTCAGTAAATCTTCTGAGAAGCACTGTGTATACAGGAAACATTGAAATTTATATGCAGTATGGATTTTTAAGAAAGCTGAATAGGCAAAGAATGACAAATAAATATTTAGACAGATTATGTCATAATCTGATCATTTCCTGTTACCAAGGAAGAGGCAGTAACCAAAATATTTCACCCTTCTGTCCATTACTGTACATCTGCTATACAGTTTTTTCCACACTAAGTTCTCTTCAAGCGAAGACTGAGTTAACATATCTTCTTCCCTAGAACACACCATCAATAACAGATGTTTGAAAATTCACATTATGTTATTCTGAGATTTTTTTTAATAACTTAGACAAACAAATGCGGGCTATATATATAGCCATAAGGTAATGTACATTTCTTCTGATAATATAAAATGTTGATTTCAATGACAAAATAAAAAAAAAAAAAAGCTTATCATTTTAATATTAGAAATATATTTAGATTTCAACTTGTTTAAAAAACACACAGTGAATCCCTGCAAACATATCTGTGTCACGTCACAAAACTAAATTGCCGGTATCTGTTGAGAAACCTTATCCAACAGTCGTGAATTTAGACAATGCCAAATAGATTTTGTAGTCATTGAATTAAAAAAAAAAAAAAAAAAAAGTAAATATGACACAATGCAAAGCTAAATGCTAAACAGAAGGTGCATCGTTATCAGGTTACTGTTTGAAAGAATGTTTTTTACATTATCTTTTAAAATATAAAATAAATTAGGATGCATAAAAAATCTAAAACTAAAAGTCCCCATTCTTCCTAAAATCTGTACCTTTTTTATTTCATTTTTTTTCTTTCTCTGTTCTGTAATTCTGTTTGTTTTGTGTTTGTTTGTTTTTTCCTAGAAGTGAGATGTGTTTTATCTAAGGAGATATATTATTTTAAATGGGAAAAATCTATTCTATGAGAGAATGGATTTTTGCATCAAAAGCAGTAATCATTAAAGAAAGTAAACAAATGTCATTTTTACAGGTGCATTCTCCCCTGCTACCTTCAATTTTCCTGAAAAATTGATACTTAAAATAATAGCTAATAAACTAAGAAGGAAAAATAAAAATAAAAATAGCTATCTGTTTCAAAAGTGAAATAAGTATGTCTGTCTTGCAATTCAATAAGTCTGAAATTAAAAAAAAAAAAAAAAAAAAGCTTGTAAAGAATAGGAAGCAAGCAACTTAGACAAAGGTATGTCGTTAAAATATTTTTTTCTCTGCAAAGAAAGAAGTACAAAATGCTAAAGCAAACAAAACCTATAAATCAGATGATAAAAAATGCACATTATAAAATAACTACTTCCTGCTTGGGAAGGAGGAATAGCTAAAATAACATGCACTCTGCTTTCACTATGTGTAGCATGAATGACTTCAAAGAAATAGCTTAAAAGCTTAAAAGGAAGCATCTGATTGCATTTGTCAGAATTAGTTTCAACTTCGTGGATGGAGATATGCCACATATACAATTCATTTTTGATTCCAGACAGAAAGGAAATAGCTAGAATGTTCTTCTTTACCTGTTTGTTGACTCTGGAATAAGCCAATAATCCTCCTTTCATCTCTGTGATTCTATTAACTCCTCTCTCTGCTTTGCAAACAGAAGTAGAAGTCACATGAATTGTAAAAGCTTAAACTGAAATAATGTTTTAAAAAATACACCTTTATCACTTTCTCTTCTAAGGCAAATCACAGACTATTTGGACTGGAATTCAGAAGTCTGTGAACAAATATAAATAAGAATGCCAAAAACTCCATTACATAATAGTATGCAAAGGAAACTTTCCTTAGCATTATTTTATTTCTGATGCCTGAAGTAACTAGGCAGTTCTTGCATGTCTATTTTCATGCGCATTACTATTTTTCTTCATTACTATCTCTCCTTCAATCTTTTGTTTTACATCCTGTCCAGCTGTGCAGATACTTCAAAGTATCGATCTGTTTTGTGGAAACTCAGACATCAGTACTCCCTGACAATCGAAGTATCTACCCTTTATCTAATTTGCATCATCATCTGAAATTCCTTGCCTTAAAACTGAACTTTTTCCTTTAAAGTTAGAAAACATGTTGGTGATCTAGGTGTTTGTTTATGGCAGTGTGTATGTGTATGTCTAAATATAGAGAGGTCATCTATTAAAGAAAAAAAGCCTTCTGAGCTTTTCCAGTTGACCTTTACAGACTTTGAAATCTATAAATGACTATTGTTAAAATTATACACTGGAAATACTAAGCCGTAGCTTGTCTTCATAGCTGACAGTCTGACTAAAATTAAACTGTTTTATTACACTTATCTGTACTTTCTTTCCTCAGAAAGGGCCAGACACTGTTCTTCAGATAGAATAAACTGTCAAAGGCAAAAGATACAGACATTTTGGATTTTCCTGAAAGTTTGATCCTAAATCTGTTCCATTATAGCTTAATGGGCTCTTTTAAAATATATCAGCATATCCGTAACCTCTATTGGTCCTGTGATTGATTGATCTATCTATCTATCTATCTATCTATCTATCTATCTATCTATGGGTCAAGTTGAGATAAATCTAGGTCTTCCTGTAATTAACTGTACAGCAAAAATCCCATGGAATCTCCCAGTAGTGTCACTGTTCTTCATTACTACATCCATAAATCAAAAATGCACCTCTTCCACAAGCAGCCTTTGGAAATTAGAAAGTTTTACTATAAACTTTGTCAATCTAAATTAAATATTTAGGAGGGAAAATGTGGAAAATAAGTTGTGTTCTTTCTGCACATCTTCAGAAATTACTGCATTTTTTAGGTTGTCTAAATATGTTTTAAGATATACCCTGATCAAATGAACAGGAAGACCATTTGCCAAGTAGTCTCTGGCTTTCTGATCATGCACAGAGCAGTTCCATTGAACACGTGGAGAACATATGAAAGAAGTAGCTGCATGACTTGAAAAATACCTGAAGAAAATAGAGATGGAGAGGAGGCTGCTCTTGCTGCCAAAACAGTCTCATCCATCTCAGAGTTTTGCTGATAGCTCCTATTATGGTGCATAAACTGTACAAAGCAAGCCAGAGTAGACCATATCCATTAAGCTCTCAGGTAGACCAACTATGCCTGAGTCATATGCTGAGGGTACATGCCATAAAGCATATTCCCTATGTATTCTGGTGATTTTTGTTAAGCGTGCTAGTAACTCAAAAACAAACAAAAAATAGATCGGAGAAACATGTCTTTTAGAAGATTCTAAGGTCCAAAATTAACAAACTAATACTTAGTTTGTGAGAATTACATTAAATGCATCTTTTAAGAATGCTGAACGATCATAATTTTCTGCACTATGTTCTTTATAATTCTAAACCGTGTTACTTTTCTTCATCTATACAGTCTCCTGCAGCAGCAGTTTGGAAATAAGTGAGATGTAATCACAAACAGATGTGTCCCAAATATGTGTATTTTTGTTCAGTATTTTCAGTTGAGTGTTTGTATAATAGTTAGGGCATAACGTAGCTTTCTTTTGGAGTATTTGGTTATCTTGTAGTCTTTCAATCAGCTGTGCTGAGACAAGTAGGTATAATTGTAAAAAGTGTACTTACAGAAAGTTTTTTTCCACTAAAAAGTCAATGGAACCTAAAAATGTGTATGATTATTTATAAGCCATCATATGTCATACAGATAGTATTTATGGGTTGTTTGAATGGTTAAAATAAGCAGCAACAGACTGCAAGAATATAAAAAATAAAATAAGTAAGTAAATAAATAAATAAAAAACAACAAATCTACCCAGCACACAGCATTCCTGTGCAAAGCAAATTGTTTTTTTTCTCATTTTTGTTTACAACCAGCTCTTCATAGACTAAACTCCAGTAAGTTGTGGAGATTCTAATGTCCTCTCTCTATACACAAACAGTGCATTCACTATAAACACAATGAGGGTGGTAGGAAATAGAACCCCACAATAAGACCTAAAGAACTGACCCCTCACATGAAGAAGTGGTTGATAAAGCAAACCAGTGAGAGTGACAAAAGGTAACGCAAGTTTAAATCACTAATGATTTAAGCAAGAAAATATCATCTTACTCTCTGATTTCTGCAATAGGGATGCCTACAAAGATTGCATTTTCAACCAAAAACAGAAGCTCATTTAGAAGTGAATTCTGTAAGAAAGATTTTCTTTTTGCACATGTAATTGATAAGTGCCCTACTATACAAAACAGAATCACTTTGGTTTTAACTTAGGTTTCAGTGTTTACAAAGTTTCCAGACTATTTCCTATGAATTACAAAAGCTGTTTTATGTTCCATGACTTTCTATTGCACAAGTTTTATGAGAGGTGAGTACAAAGTAACATGACTTAAAATCTTTCCAAAGTGTATTAATATGCAAAACGTTACTGATATGTTTTTAAATTTTCCAATTTGCAGGCAAATAAAAGAAACACATAAAAGTCACAAAATATCTATTGCTTTATAGCACTATATGCCTCTCAGACATACATAAGTTTCAGCATGTTTTAGTTAAAAGTTTAGGAGTTATGTAGCCATTTAAGGCCATGTTCCAATTATAAGAATTAAATAAGATGTTAGCAGTATTTGCTTTGCTGAGTAATCAGAATTTCAGTGGTGCTATGCTACTCACAAATAAATAACAGTCACACTAATAACAGCAGTTTTTAATTCAAAATATTTGTTTTAGTAAAAAAAAGTCAGAAATATTAATCAAAATTTACAGAGAAAGGAAGATGTCAAACATTCTATCATATGACAGATTTTATACCTATAGTGACAAGACTGTCATTATTAGGAAACACACTGTAAAAATATAAAGTTGTTGTTTCTAATCTAAACCATCACCCTAATCACTTTGTTTCCTTTGCACACTGATGTAAGAAATGCCATTAGAAGTCAGCATGTTATTTATATTACTGACTAGAACAGCTGTGAAGTTACAGAACCATTCTTTTATGCAATCAAAACTTAAATGAGAATTTTCTTCAACAAAAGCAGACTATTACTGGAATATATACTTCTTAAAGATGGTAGAAATTAACATTTTCCAAGTCTGTTTTTTTTCCTCTCCTATGTCAGAATAAAATGGTAGTTAAACAGAATAAGTAAGATTTCATACACTGCAGAAGAATATTGGTGTGCAAGTCAGAGTTCATAATAAGATAATTATATTTTTTGGCTGTATCCATGTGGAAGTAAGGCCTACAGGGACACATAGCCTGTATCATCACATCTTCCCTAACAGAGTGAATTGAAGAAAAATAAGACAAAAACAGTTATGTCTAAAATCGCCAATGCATAGTAAGCAGACTTTTCATATTCAGAGAGAAAATTTAGTCCTTGAGTTGGCAAAGGAATAAAACCACCTGATTATGATTCCTGTGTTAGTTACATGACAAGGTGTTCATCTATCTTCCATGGAAGAAGGAACACATTTCCTGGCTTTATGTCCACCTATATCCTTATACATCCAAAAAAACACGAGTAACTGATCAACACATCATTGCATGTGATTGGCTTTACCAAAAAGGCTCACTAATTTCTTTGATTTTTTTTCATTGATCAAAAATAATCAGTTTCTGATGAAATACATTGAAGAAAATTGTTTTATTTTAACCAGGTAAAATTAGTAATTGAAGATTCATTTTTTGTTTGTTTTCTTGGAATCTTCTCTAAATCATTAGGAAAACAACAGTGAGGATCTTCACTACTAATCAATTTAAACGTACCCTGGCTGGACAAAATGGTTAAAACAATTGAAAATGGCAGACTTGCTTACAGTGAAAAATGGGTACCTGAAGAATCTTAAAGTTAATGTTTCTGTGATCAAGTATAAGATATTAAAGGAGAAGATTTTTGAAACATTTATAAACAGGGATGTTTTGTGGAATAAGCCTGACAGTGACTAATCTATCCTACAGAATCCATAACTGAAGCATTATTTTTCAAATTAATATTTTTTTTTTTCTCATCTAAAACTGTTTAGATGTTGTTTTGAGAATACAAGGAACTAGAGATGGGAAAGATCCATACTTCGTTCATTTTAAGACATATATTCTTGTTTTTTATATTCTTTTTTTTTTTTTTTTCAATTTCTAAAAAGTAAAAAATGCAATCAAAAAGCAGTGTTAAACTGGTAAAGGTTTATTGTTCAGTTAACATTGTCATATACAACATATTTTTATACAAAGGGAAATATAGCCAGGGCAAGCCTCCTCAAAATAAAATATTGGAAAAAAACATTTTTTTTTTTCCTATTCTTTAGGGTATTCCCCTAATATTTACATATATGTATCACTTAAGTCTTTGTGAAAGCAAAATACTTCAGAGCTTTACACTCTAGTCACTCCAAATTTTGTGAAGTAAAAATGATCCATTTTAAAAAACCTTTCTTAAAAGCAAACGATTTCAATATTCAGTGCAAATTGAAAACAGGAGGTTCTTTCTAATTTTGCATCTTTGAAATAAATATTGTTAATCTTTATAATTGTCTTTATAGATAACATTTTCATCCACGTAAAATTTGTGTTGCTCAAGCCTTTGTGTCCTTAATTCCGACTATAGCTTTGAGAGGACAGATGGATAAGAAGAGCAAAATTCTAAAGATGAATTTTCTTTATAATTATCTTATCCCTTTGTTCATCATAGTTAAATTTTGAATTTTTCATTCATCTGACAGAATCCATTATTTGGAGGGTAATTATTTAATGCTATGACTCAACATTACTGTTTTTATTATTACTATCCTTTTAACATTTAGCAGTTCAGCTTCATTATTACTGTGTAAAATTCAGACAAATCAGATCTAATTTTGAAGGCCTTTATACTTCAGCACATTAGTGAAGATAATTACATCAACAGTGACTGGAAATAAATGTATAACACTTAAAATCAATGAACTGAATTATGTAATTGCTTTGTGTTCCTCATGTTTTCCTAATTATGTGCATTTTTACTAATCCTTACTAAATATTATGTTTTATTAATGCAGCATAGATATGTTGCTATTAACATAATGTATAAGAAATACTAACCTCCATATTATTTGTGATAGTTTTCCAATAATTTAAAAAGAGTAAAAACTAAATAAATAACTAAAGCATAAACAAACAAACAAAACAATACCAAGACAACATGATTTCAGGATTTGAGAAGAATAATTTCCCATATTAATGTTCCCATTCTGTTCTGGTGGAAATACTATGGAATAAACATCACTATATTTCAGTATTTGCAGGTACTCTTTTTCTAGATATCATCCAGATTTACCTTCAGGTAAATCATACCTGAAGTTGTTTCTGATCTAAACCATCTTACTTTAGAAAAGTAAGCTGAAAAGGCACATTTGTTTACTAACAAAGAGGAAATGAAGTGACAGTCTTGCAAAAATAAAAACAGGAACTTCTGAGGAACCTTGATCCTAAAACAGCAATTAAGCTATTTAAATAGCCATTTAGAAGATGTGAAACGCAACACAGATGAATATGAGAATAGATAAGACCAAATGAGAGTAAATCTAAACTATTTACATTCACTTTATTACATAGTTGAGTCGATCAATTCTGCAAATAATTCACTCTATATACTCTGTGTTTATGTAAGAGAAAAACATGCTTGCCTGCAACAATTTATAATCATTGGTTACTGCATTCCTGGTGTACAGTAGAAAGACTTCTGAAATCAATTAAGTTAAAACTTATGAAAAGGCACAGAAATAAGAACAGAATCAAGGCTCACATTAAGCAAAACATTAAGGTATATATTTGTGAAATTTATAAGTTATTATTTTCAGAGACAATCAATAACTGTTAAAATCTCTGCATATTTATATGATTTAAATAATGCTTTTCTACTGTCTTTATTTTAAAGGAATATGAATATTATCTTTACACATATAAATTTTAGATTTTTAACTTAAATAGACCTTAACGCCTTATCTCTAGCCTTATATGTTCTTTCAGTTTGTTGTCATACAGAGGCACAAAAAAGGGATCCTTTTAAAATAAGAACAGCCGCTAATATTATCTGCAACTGTGAAAAGTATGTTTACTATTTTCTGTTCCAGACTTAACCAAGACCACTGTATTAAACCCTGAACAATTCATTGGTCAATAGTGCCTTAAATCATATCTGAAATTGCAGAAAGTTGCATGAATCTTTCAGTGTTTCTTACATTCTGTAATAAATACAGACTAGAAATATGGGATATAGAGCATGTGTGCTGTTCCTACAAACAAAATTATCATGATTAAATTCAGACACAGAGTTGCATTGCCTTTAAGACTGCCTACAATCATGGTATAAGCTGTGAGATTAGGCCTACTTTTTTTTTTTTTTTTTTTTTTTTTTTTTTTTTTTTGGCTAGAAAGCAGTATTTCCATTCTGTAAGTCACTTCCGACAACATTTGATAACAGCATACTCTTTTTTCCATACTTTTAAGTATTTTGAATAAACTTAGTACTCTTTTCCTAAGACCTTATTCTTTCCATTGCTAAATATGATCACTGAGGAAAACTAGCTATCTGCTTATGGTACACGTAAGACAAAGTATGTGTGGTTTGTTAGACTAAGTAAACCCCAAATGTTTGCAGATTCTGGCTTTGAGCCATGTTATTTTATAGCCAAACAAGATAACCACAGATGTTCCCAGAACTCATGAAAATTGAGCTGTAGAGCAGATCAAATCCAGAAGACATGTTCCTCATCCCCTACACTGTGCAAGATCTGATTTAGCACATAGTTAAGTAGTAGAACTTGAATCTGCTCCTAGTGGCCAGGAGCTACTAGTTGGCTACAAAAACTACAAAGATTGCTCCTACAGTAATGACTCCTATTTTAGAATGTTGGCCCACAATGTCAGAGGCAGATGGTGGTGGTACAGCAGTAGAAGCTAAACCTTCCTACCAATATCTGTTACATTTTGTTGCCATGCGACCAGTGGCAGCAGAGAGGTAGCCTCACAAATTGGAGTCTGACACAGAAGCGTGTATGAAGCAAAGATTTGGAATTGAATTTCTCCACGTAAAAAAAAAGAAAAAAAGAAAAAAAAAAAAAAAAGGCACTCATTGACATGCATTGGTGTTTGCTGAATGTTTATGGAGAACAAACATTGGGTGTGAGCATAGTGAGATGGTGGATGGTTCCTTTCAATAGCATGTCATGACAGTGACATGTAAGGTGAGCCACATTCCAGATGGCCACACACAGCTCTCACACTGTGAAATGGAGAGCATCTTGATCAGCTCATTTGCATGAACTGGTGGATTATGTTCAGAGAACTGTGTATGGAGCTGAATACTGGCTTCAATGCATTGGAAATGATTATGGCAATGCAGGAATATTGTAAAGTTTGCACCAGGTGTATCCCACAGATGCTCACACAAGAACAGAAAAAAAACACTTTATGCAAGGTTGTTAGGACATATTAAACCAATATGTTAAGCCAATTTTGGGATAGTAAAAGGGTGATCTTTCTGGATTTCCTGGAACCCAGACAAACCACCAACTCCAACCTCTACAATGCAACACTGATGAAGGTGAAGGCTCCAAATTCCAGAGTCGGGACAAAGACAACCTTTCTCTTGCAACAAAATAATACCGGGCACTGTGCCAGCTTGAAGACTGTGGAAGAGTCTTGGCTGAACAGTCGTACCACATCCACTGTCTAATCCTGACTGTCGTGTGTTCAGGCTAATTAAATATAGACTACATAGAAAACATTTTCCTAGCACTGAAGCCATCATAGTAGCTATGAAGAAGTGAGTCATCTCCACTGGTGCAGACTTTTATGAGTGCAATATGCAGGCTCATTTTTGTCACTGCTGAAAGGCAAAACTATTCATGGTGACTACACAGAAAAACTCATTTTTGTAGCTGAGAATTTGCTCTATAAATAGTGTTATTATGCTCTTTGTGTCTGTTGTAGTATCCATGGTAATAAATAGAAGAAATTACTTTCAGAACAACCTATGTAATTAAAGAAAATCCTTATGTATAGGTTAACTTCTGATTTTCGAGAATGTATTCTCATTTCTGGAGGTTGAGAAGATAGGCTGCAAAGGTTATTTTATTTCACCTTTTCTCTCTTTAATGCCTGCTACCATATACAGAATGCTGTGGGACAGGAAATATGACCTGACCACTACAGTTTTTTACATTCTTAAGATAATCTAGCTTTTAAAATTTGTATGTAATATGTATATACTATATATACATATTTGTATATAATATAATGCTGTACACATAAAATAGGTTTTTCTCTTCTCAATTTAATGTAGTAATAAACAATAAAAAAAATAAAGTGGGAAGGTGGTAACTTGTCACATTCCATTTGTTATAATAATAATAAGAGGTGAAATAATGTACTACTGCATAGGAAAGGGTCCCCACTGCTGGATGAAACTCCATGTTTTATAGCTGATATATTGTAACAGAAATAAAGTCCTTAGGAGAAAGCATAACTTATAAGTTTACGCAGGTCAAGCTCAAAAGATAAATTTTATACGTTTTTTCTAGAGTATCTTGTTTCACTTACTATATGCATGCCAATGTATGCTCTCAACTGAAAAGGAAATATAAAAAGTTGGTCATTTTCCTACTGTAAAATACTTTAAAGCATGATGTTACTGGCTTTCTGTGTCATTCAAATACTGAATTGTCATTGAAATCACAGGCAGAAAAAAATGTTGGCAGCTATAAACAACATACTTTATTTCTCTGATGCGTATTTCTAAATTATAAGCAAAAACTTGAAACTAAGCTTCTTCCAACCACAGAATTACGTTAGCAGGGTTTGTTTTATTTCTGCACAATTTTGAAGATGTTATCTAGAATTACCACCAAACTATGAATAAATAAATAAATATAATTGCTGTCCAAGGGATATGCCTTGTATTCATATACCACACAATTCTCAGTCTGGAGAAGAGGAGGCTCAGGGGAGACCTCATTGCACTGTACAACTTCCTGAAGGGAGGCTGTGGTGCAAAAGGGTCTGGCCTCTTCTCCCAGGCAAATAGTAGGACCTGAGGAAACGGCCAGAAGTTATACCAGAGGAGGTTCAGGTTGGACATTTAGGAGAAACTTTTTCTCTCAAAGGGTGGTCAGGCACTGGAATGGCTGCCCAGGGAGGGGGTGGAGTCTCCGTCCCTGGCAGTGTTCAAGAGGCGCCTGGATGAGGAGCTACGAGAGATGGTTTAGTGCTTGTGGTACTGACAGGAATGGGAGGGTGGTTGGACTAGATGATCTTGCAGGTCATTTCCAACCTTGTGATTCTGTGATTCTGTGATTCAAATACAGGCCTTCAAATTTATGCACAATTGTGGACACAGGCATGAGTTGATGGTTGAACTAGATGATCTTTGTGGCCATGATCTTTGCAGTCTTTCCTAACATCTGAACTGGGATAACATTCCTCTATTTTTCAGTAGTTTAATATTTGTGAAATTCATAAACGCAGTTGCAACTCTGTGGAGTACAAAATTACAAAATGAATAGAATAGAATAGAATAGAATAGAATAGAATAGAATAGAATAGAATAGAATAGAATAGAATAGAATAGAATAGAA
>NW_024885532.1:7271382-7386648 GCF_019232065.1 Centrocercus urophasianus
AATAGAATAGAATAGAATAGAATAGAATAGAATAGAATAGAATAGAAAAGAAAAGAAATTAGGGAAAAAGTCTATTAAAAAGATTTGTAACAAGATTTAGATTATTTTCAGTTCTGATTCTGGTCTACGGTAGTATATTACTATCTGATGTCTGTTTTCCAGACGACTTTAAATGAAGTACTGGTCTCAATCAATATCTAGTTTACAAAAACCACAGTCACATTTGGTATCCATTGATACTCTTGTCTACAGGTCCAGAAAAGTGGCTAAGCAGTAAGTTAACTTGAGGTTGGAATCAAACTCTAATTCTTGTAGACAAGCTGTCAAACTGGGATCCACAAAACTGGCAGGAAAACTCTGGAGCCTCAGCAATGTTTATATGATGAAAATCAAGTAACCAATTTTGTCAAGAACTGTACTTATGCTTTTGTTTCTTACCTCCAAATATTAGTAAAAAAAGCAAAAATGTTTCTGAATTATCTTTCTAAATAGATACATGCCACCCTTTTATATGTTCCACAATCTCTGGGCTTACCTAGAAATGGCATGGCTGGGAGTTATTTCAGCTACAGAAATCTAATCTCCATGTTGTGGAAACTTTGCATTATCCCCAGGAAATCTACCCTAGGTTTTTGTTTTGGTTTGGTTTTTTGGGGGTGGGTTGTTTTTTTTTTTTTGCTTTTTCGTTTGAATTTTTCTCATTATATCTTGGCCAGATAGTCCTTACAGCAATTTAAATCCATTATTTTTTCTTCTTACCTGCAGTGAATGTGCAAACATATACTTTTTTCTCTGTAAAATCCTTTCACATGACTTTATGTTCAAATGAGTTCCACTACATCCTTCAAATCATTTTTCAAAGCCTCTTGCCATGTATCTGTTCATTCCTAAATACAGAAAATTTCTCATTTCTTTATGGGATATAACACAGAATCACAAGTTGTGTAAAGTTTATCAAAGATAGGGATTGGAAGAGACTACTGAAGATCAGGTTGGAAAAGACCTCCAAGATCATTCAGTCCAACTGTCCACCTATCACCAACATTTCCCACTCAACCACATCTCTAGGCAGCCCGTTCCAATGCCTGACCACTCTGTTGGAGAAGTATTTCCTAACATCCAACCTTAATTTTCCCTGGCTCAACTTGAGGCCATTCCCTCTTGTCATACTGATAGTTACACAGGAGAAGACACCAGCATCCATCTTACTACAACCTCCTTTGAAGTAATTGTAGGGAGTCATAAGATCACCCTTGAGAGCCTCCTCTTCTCCAGACGACACTATCTCAGCTCTCTCAGTCTCTCTTCATAAGGGTTGTGCCACTTGGCAGGTAACACAGGAAAGCATTCAGGCAGATCTTGAAGTTCTCCAGAGGAGGAGACTTCACAATCTCTCCAGGCATCCTGTTCTAGTGCTCTGTGACAGGAATATTTTCCCTCATGTTTCTATGGAATTTTCTGTGTTTAAATTTGTGTCCATTGACCTTTATTCTGTTGCTGAGTACCACAGAAAGGAGCATGGAACGATCCTCTTTATTCATGCACATTGATGAAATCCCTCCTGAATCCCAGGTCTCTCAGCCTTTCCTCATTAAGTCTAGTACCCTAATCATCTGTGGCTCTGTGCTGGACTTTCACTAAACATTCCCTGTTTTCTTGAATTGAAGAGCCCAGAACTGGACACAGTACTCTAGATGTGGCCTCACCAGGTGTCTCGCTCCAATTATCAGTGAGAGAGGAGATTCTTTGATATACCTAGGTATGACCGAGACACAAGCGAGGTCAAATGTTGTCTGCCCAGTTTATTATCAATTAAAGTGGTGGAGAAGAGAAAAGCTGGTGATTATTACAAATTAGGGTGATGGGGAAGGGAAGACAGGCAATAGGAAAGATAGAGCAAGAATCGTGTAAAGCGGGGATAGTCCAAGTATCCTTTTACCAAGGATCCAGTGGTGTCCTTTGTGTACCATTCTGATGGTCCAAGGCAGATGCAGAAGTAAAGGTACAGAGAGAAGTAGTGGCAGAATGGCTGGCCTTAGGCAGCCTGCAGGTAAGAAGTAGTCAACTGACAATGGGTGCAGGAGAAACAGACAGGTCTCAGGTAGCAGCTCCAGGAGAATCAAGAACGTGCACAAGAACTTCTTTACGGTGAGGGTGACGGAGCACTGGAACAGGCTGCCCAGGGGGGTGGTGGAGTCTCCTTCTCTGAAGATGTTCAAGTCTCTCCTGGACGCCTACCTGTGCGATCTGCTTTAGGGAACCTGCTTTGGCAGGGGGATTGGTCTCGATGATCTCTAGAGGTCCCTTCCAACCCCTACAATTCTGTAATTCTGTGATTCTGTGAATCAGGCAGCAGGCAAATACCACGCCATGAAGCGTCTGAAATCAGGTACAACCCTCCTTAGTTGTAGGTGCCTTTTTTTATCCTCATCTTCTGACTGTGCGGCATTCCTGTGCACTTAGGTTAGAGTCATGTGCAGCACCTGTGGGCATACAGGTTCTCTGGATGGTTATCTCCCTTGAGATGTGCCTACACAAAGCTGCTCATCGGCCATTCAGCAGCTGCTTACCTCTCATTGTCTCTGCCTTGCAAGTCTTCAGACAAAATATTTCCTGGACTTGTCCATCTGTTGAAGTTGTCCCACAGCAAGGTTTGAGACAAGGCTGCAGACTGTCTTGGACTTGTCCAACACTTGCCTGGACTTGTTCATCTGTCTAACAGCAAGCTTTGACACAAAGGTGCAAAAATAGTCTCTCACACCAGGGCAGAGTATAGAGAGAAGATCGTATCTGTTGACCCACTGGCCATGCTCTTTTTAATACACCCCAGGATATCATTGTCCTTGGCCTCCAGGGCATACTGATGCCTCATGGCCAACCTGCTCTCTACCAGAACACCCATGCTCTTCTCCACTGAACTCATCTCCAGCAGGTCATCCCCTAACCTTTACTGATGCATACAGTTATTCCT
Source organism: Centrocercus urophasianus (assembly GCF_019232065.1). Lineage (NCBI taxonomy): Eukaryota > Metazoa > Chordata > Aves > Galliformes > Phasianidae > Centrocercus > Centrocercus urophasianus. The sequence continues at coordinate 7,274,354 of NW_024885532.1, forward strand.
CCCCAGGTGCAAGACTCTGCACTTGCCCTTGTTAAGCCTCATCATGTCTCCTCTCCATCCAACTTTCCAGCCTGCCCAGGTCTTGTTGAATTGTAGAACAGCCTTCTGGTGTGTCAGCTACACCTCCCAGCTTTGTATTATTAGCAAACTTGCCTAGGATGCATTCTATTCCTACATCTAGGCCATTGTTGAAGATATTGAACAGGATTGGACTCAGGACCAACCACTGAGGAACACTGCTAGGTACAGGCCTCCAACTAGACACTTCATAGAATCACAGAATGGCCAGGGTTGGAAGGGACCTCAAAGATCATGATTATCCAACCCCCCTGCCACATACAGGGCCACCAACCTCCACATTTAATGCTAGATCAGGCTGCCCAGGGCCCCATCCAATATGGCCTTGAACACTTCCAAGGACTGGGCATCCATGACATCTCCGGGCAGCCTATTCCAGTACCTCACCACTCTCTGATCACAACTCTTTGTGCTCTGCTAGTCAGCTAATGCACAATCCACCTCACTGTTCACTCATCTATCCCATACTTCCTGAGCTTACCTACAAAGCTGTTATGAGAGATAATGACAAAATCTTTGCTGAAGGCATGGTACACAATATCAGCTACTCTCCCCTCATCAACCCAGACAGTTGTGACATCACTGAAGTCTACCAGACTGGTCAAGATCAGTTTCCTCTTGGTGAATCCATATTGACTATTTGTTATAGCCTTCTGCTCTTTCAGTTACTCGGAGGTAACATGCAAAATAAGTTGTTTCACCGCCTTCCCAGATTTAGGGATGCAGTTGACTGGCCTTTTTGCCCCTTTTAAAGACTGGAGTGACACTGGCTTTCCTTCAGTTTTCACCTCTTCTGCTCTCCATAACCTCTCAAGGATGACTGAGAGTGGCTTGGCAATCACTTCTGCCAGCTCCCTCAGCAATTATGGGTGCATTACATCAGGGCCCATGCATTTGTGTGCATCAAGTTTGCCTACATGATCTCTGACCAGATCCTCCTCTACCAAGGGGAAGTCTTTTTTTCTTCAGGCTTTTTCTCTTGCTTTCAGAGATACAGGATTCTGAAATCCCAAATCTGGGACTCCTGAGGGCCAATCTTATCAGTAAAGACTGAAGCAAAGACAGCATTCAGTAACTGCCTTCTTAGTATTTGTGGTTACCAATGAAGACAGCAATGGGCCCACATTTTCCTAGTCTTCCTTTCATTATTGTCATATTAAGTAAGCCTTTCTTGTGTCCCTTGAACTTCCTCATCAGACTTAATTCCAAGCGGGCCTTAGCCTTCCTTGTGATGACCCTGCATGTCCTGATAGTCTTCCTATATTCCTTTCAGGTGGCTAGATCCTTTTTCTCCATTCCATAAACTTTCTTCTTCTATTTGAGATTTTTCCGTGAGCTCCTTGCTCATCTATTGTAGGTTTTCTGTCACCTAAAGAAATCGCACTGATTTCTTTAGGGATTCACCAATCTTGAACTTGGAGGAAGTGGTTCTTGAATGTCAACTGTCTTGTGTCCCCTTACCTTACAGTGCTCTAACCCCTGGCATACTTCTAGGTAGTTCCTTGGTTCTCCTGCTGAATTTCAGGATTGAAATTCTGTTTATTGCCCTCTTTCTTCCATTCAGGATCCTGAACTTCACTCTGTGACATAGATGGAACTGGGAAGACTCAACTTTATACATTCTCCAGTTTAAACAATAAACCATTGATAAGCATGCTGGCTTCCATACACATCTGTATCACCTTATGGTAATAGGTTTCCTTACCCTACTTATAAAAATATGTGAAACTATCTGAGTAATTTATTCAAGATATGTGGCATTCTCTGCTTCTATTTAGAGTGCCTGTTAATCTATCATAGAAAATTAAGTGAATCTAGTTTGTGATGATTTGTTTTGGAAAATCATCCTATATTTTACACTCTTTTCTGTAATATTCACAAATTTTGATTACTTGTTATCTGAAGGTTGAAATTATACTAGTTGGCAATTAATTTCTAACCTAACGCCCTGATCAGATGAGAAATTCTACACTTAGAAAACATCAACTCTTCTGCAAATGTTAAAATCTAAAAGATTATTTTGAAAATTAGGAGCAACAGCATGAACTCCCTCTCCATTTCTTAACCAGAATTTAAATTTTAAAAAATGTAAGCAAGAAATCAGACAATTTAGTCCTTCTATATCTAAACTACTGAGATAGGAAAATGGAGACACAAAATATAAGTTCTGAAAGTATTTTCTCTAGAAAACCGAATAAGAGTAGTTAAGGATTCTTAATTCAAATAATTTATAAGTTCACATAAGCTACTATTAGGACACATAGTGCTGATATTTTGCACACAAAAAAAATTGCTAGAAATTCAAGGTTAGCATGAACAGTACCAAATACCTACTACAGTGGAGTGCAAATATTTGTCTAAGATATGGGGAAGCAATGTGCATGCTGCAGAAAGTAACACAGACTGATAGATAGTTTTGTCTGGAAAATAAAATAAAGGAGAAAATATTTTTTTTCTATATTTCTTCGTTAATATTAGAATTCCATAAATAATTTATCTAAAACTAGAAAGTATTTGATCTAGTTGCACATCCTTTAGTATCCAACTAAATTAGTACATTTCTGCAAAACATTAAAGAATATCTAGAAAACAGTGTGTAATTACCTCAGAAGTCCTCTGAGTGTTGTTTGCAATAAATCACATAATGTTTAGCATGTTTCCACCGGTTACTTAAACACTTGGCTAAAAATAATGAAGAAATAAAAGGGAGAGGATGAGTAGAGGGATCTGGAGAGAAAGGAGAAAGGAAAAACATTGAAAAAAAAAATTTTGAAAAAGCTTTACATTGAATTGAAGATAGAACAATTTACCAGTGACAGTTCAAGGATCTACAAACAGCTGGAGGATATATATGTTGTAACATCATGTTCATTCTAAGTGAATAGTATGAAAACATCAGCAGAAAGAGCTTCCAGAGCCTGGAACCACAGTCATTTTCCTCTAACAAATTTCCACACAATTAGGCAAGTTGTAAAATACATAAAGATTTGTAACCAGTTTGCTGGCTAAAGATCTTTTTTTGTGAGTAGATAGGAAAGGCTGGGTCATTTTAAGAATTATTTTCTGCTCATATTCTTAAAGTACCATATATGAATCGCATTAAAAACTGGCTATATTAAATTACAAAATAAGTCGCTATAGAATTCCCTTACCAACTTCCAATTTGTTAACATTTTTATAATATGAAATGTTATAATGATCTCGGTGGCTGCAAAGTGAAATGATACAAACATTGGATTTGTATATAGAACCTATTTTAAAATATAATGTATGATAAATAAACTGTAAGGGTTCTGGACACGACTTATTGTGATTATTAAGTATCTACATTCAAAATTTGTTTGGACTTCAGACAGCAGAACCACCTCACTCACAACTAAATACTAATCCTAATATTACCTCATCTATTTCTTTTACACAAAACAAGTTACTTCTGGGGATACCTGGTTTCAGAATGGCCCATCTATATCTCTTTTTTCCATCATACTCTGCTGCCCAGACTGTTACGAATGCACTGATCTTTTTCGCTCTTTTTTTCACTGAAGTTCTTTTTGTGTGGCTATACAGTGAAAGCTTCTATAGGTACAGATACATAACTGTAAAGCACATGGTTTTATCCTGACCACTGAATTTATGACCCTCTAATTCTCTTTCTTTTTGTCTATTTGTGTCTTTTGCAGGTTCTTCTAGTTTTTCTGTCTCATCATTTCTCAAACTTTTTCTACCTCTATGCTACCTCTATGCTAATGAGAAAATACATGAAGAAAGATAAATATATCTCTTTCTTTAAACTACTTTAGAAATACTATGTGAAGACAATTTGAAATAGCGTGCTTAAATGTCATGTTTAAATTGAGGCAATGAATTCCCTTTAAACATCAGCTGAAAATCCTTGGAGCAATAAGTATATTTTTGCTGTGCAGGAGGTAGTGAAATTACACCTGAACCAGTGTAACTACCTGATATTCATAAGATTGTTATGATTGCTCCTGAGTTTTATATTCATTAGAGGAAAATAAGTCCTCTCCAGATAGATACTAATGTCAATAAATGAAGGTTAGGAATTTCTCAAAATTTCCCAAGAGTACTTAACTCTACAGGGAACCAATAGGAAAACACTTTGTACTGCTACTAATCCAGGCTTCCTCTCCTGAACAAAGTTATGTTTGCTCCTTTTTTTAAAATCTTTCTCCATTTTTTTTTTTCAATGAGTTAGAGGAATTAACCCTGTTTTAATAATTAACTGGTATTAATCCAGTTCCAGATGGCTCCAAAAGGGACAAGCTGCTGGCCAAATCTGAGCCAGTGAGTTGCACCTCTGTGGTGAAGTATTTAAGAAACGATAAAAACACTGAACAGCAGCTCTGAGAGAGAAAGGAAAAAATATGGAGATAAACAGTCATGAAGACACCAAGCTCTGTGAAGAAGAAGAAGAGATGTTCTGGGCACCAGAGCAGAACATTCCTGTGGGACTGTGATGAAGTAGATTGAGCCCCTTCATCCTGTGGTGTATCATATCAGAGCAGAGATCTACACTACAGTCTGTGGAGGACTCCATACCAGAGAATGCAGACCTGCTTAGAAGTAAACTTCAGTTTATAGAGACCAGCTCATACTGAAGCAGGGGAGGAGCATTATAAGGAAGGAATAGTTGAGGCAACCCCATTCCACAACCACAGCCCCATTCCACTGTCCTCATTCCTCTGAATCACTTAAGGAAGAAGACACAGAAAATTCAAGATTGAAGTTGAGCCTAAGAAGAGGCAGACGGGAGAAGGTAGGTTTAGTTTGTTTTACTTTGTTTTCAGTTCTCGTTGGTGTAGTAGTTTGTTATCAATGAGCAATAAATTAAATTAATCTCGCCTTCCCAAGTTAAGTTTAATTTGCCCATTACTGTAAGTAGTTAGTGATCTCCCTGACATTTTTTCAATCCATGAGATATTTAATTGTGATTTTTACACTTGTCTGCTGAGGAAGGGGAGTGAGAGAGTAGCACAGTGGGCACCTGGCAGCCAGACAAGGTCAACACACAATGACAATTGTCAATGGACTTGTAATAGTACATAAGGTATATATACACTGTAGTATGTATTCCAAACTACCTGATGGCCAAGCTGATTTAAGCAGCCTGAAGTTCCTTTGTCAGAAGCTGATAGGACCTGCTGGTAAGCCAGGTCCCATTTCCACTTATATCATCTTCCATTTACTCATTGTTGAAGTAGCAACTTCCTGCTTTGATTATGTCCCTTATATGGAGAAGATTCTGCTCTTAACATCTTTAAAAAGATCTTGTTTCTCTCCATGTGTTTAAACTTGTCTTCAGTCTTCATGTATACAAAAGACATTATTAGAACTCTGAGTCACTGAAGCCAATACCGCCATGTAGACAAGTAGTATTAGCAGTTCTCTTGTATTTCCTTACTTGTTTCTTGCTTTGTTTTCTCTCTGTATAGTACTTAGTATATTGACATCAGTTGCTACAAAAGAGATTCTTATCAAACCAGCAATAAAACACATAACTGCAATTGCAAAAATATCAAACTTTTGAGGAATAAAAACAGTGAAAATGAGAGATAGCGAGATTGTTGCCCACATCCCTCTTCACTGCAGGGGAGTTGGACTAGATGACCTTTAGAGGTCCCTTCCAACTGTAAGGATTCCATGGTTCTATGAAAACACATGACTATGGTTTCATTTTAGACACAGATTTAACCAAAAATAAAATAAATAAGTTTAAAAACTTTATAATACTGCTGACTTCAATCTCACATCAATTAGTTGCTTTAGACCTATTTTACGGTCTTATTGTCTTTCCTTTCCCTGTTCTTCGTTTCATTTTTGTCCCTTTCAAAATGATTTTCCCTTCCCTTTTCGATATATTATGTTCTTTTTTCCCTCCACTATAAAGATATTTTAATCTACTCAGGCTAAGAACAGTACATTGAGTCTGTAATTTTATCTTCAGAGTTTTATACAAGTAACCTGTTTTTCTAATTTTTAAGCACGTTGTAGGTAATGTATTTCATATCTTTTTTGAAGCATTAACTCAGAAGGTATTGTCTTCTAGAGAGAATCAAAGTTAGACCCTTTAAACAGGAAATAAAAATCCCATCTGTTTCATACAGGGGATGTACAAGACATTCATGCACAGAACACTCATTTATTAGTCTTATATATGCACTCATTTAGGTTAAGAGATACTTGAAAGATTTTAAAGCATTCTGTAACCCAAACATGAGTAAAAATGAGTTTCAAATGAGATTTGTGGTGTTTATATAGTGTGATCTACTGTTTAATGCAGTGTAAGAATATAGACAATTCTTACATCCTTACTTCTCCTTTGGGATTAACATGGCTAAACCACGAAGATTTTCACAAATAAGTTTACTGAATGGAATATATACAGTTATTATTCTAACGTAAATAAACAGGCTATGATTTGGAACCATACAATGGCCGTAATTGTACAAGCCATTTACTGCTAAAGTCAATTTGAGTCATAACAGTGGTAAGCAACCATCTAAGTCTTGAACATGTCAGTAAACTAATAAATTACATCAGTATGGAGAGAGGAAGAACTCTGTTTTTTATGGGCATCTGTTCAGCACCAGGGAATAGCTAGGTTCAATATTTGCCAACATTGATCAAACAAGTAAACTTTTTTTTTTTTTTTTTTTTTTTTTTGCTTAAAAGTTCTAAATCTTTTTAGAAATTGAGTAAAATAGAGTTTTTCATTTGACTTTTTCTTCTCAGTGTTTTGAAAGCATGCAAACACTGAAGTGCTGAGAATTCAGTTCATATCCTAATTCTGCAGCCATTCATTTAAAGAGCCAAAGCATGCTTTGTTCCATCCTGACTACAACATATCATTACAGTAAAACCACTAATTTTAAAAGCTCCAGGATTTTATTCTTTTTTTGTCAGTTAGACATCCTGAGCAACTGAATGGCACAGGGCTGAGATTTTAAAGACTGTCCTTCACTGTAAACATATGACTTGCTTCACTGACTTCAGTAGCAGCTCCTCTTATTCTTTGTCCTTTTACTACAAATATTTAACTTCCTATTGCACAGGCAACAGCACAACCTGATAAATAGATGGAGCTTGGAGACCACTAATATACAGTCATATATTTGCTGAATATATTCTGAATAATTATTAGAATTAAACACTGATATACAAGTTTGAAATGTGATCTAATTAATAAATGTAATCTAATTAGGGCCGCTTGTAGAGGCCTAGAAGTTAAGAAAACCTAAGTTACTCATGTAAATCCTGGTTATTTATCAAATAGGACAAATTAAACTAATCATACTTTTCTGTGAGGTGAGCACGTTTGCAGTACTGCCTCAGTGGGGATGTCAGTCTGCATAAGAAGCACAATGTTGATGTGACCCATAAGGTAACCTGTATGACATCTAGCCTTTCCCATTTTCCATCTCCTTGTAGTAATCCCTCATCTGACTAATCCATCTCTACAGAAAATAAATTTCAGGGCTGAATGTATTTAACAATAAATGTCAACATACCACTCAAAAAGACAGCAATGCGTTTCTAAGTCTTTTACCCCTTCCAAATCCCTGTGTATAACTTCAATTTTTAGTCCCAAAACCGGTACGTGAACAGAGAAGTCTAGACCCTTATTATGACATTTTGAGAATTACATGAGAGTGCTTAGAGAGTGTGGATACGGGAATAGGAATTGAGCCTTCATTTCAACAGATTCTCAGTGTATCTTTCCATACACTGTAAGAGGTATCTTTAACAGCCAAAGATAATATCAAGTTGATACTCTGAATGCCCTATTAATGACTATTTATGAGGTGTGAATTGAATCAAGAAACATAACTAAAGAGTCTTCCATTTAAGTTAAGATACATAACCATGTAAATATCAAAGTCTTAACAATCCTGATACAAAGCCTTATGTAAACGTTGTGGTTGTCTTAAGCAAGGAACAGTAAGAACACAACATATACCTATAGCAGCAAGTTCAGATAAAATTTAGTATTATTTCTCTGTTGCACAAAGCAAAACCTTCAGTCAATTAAAATGCAGATTTATTTTTCATTTCAGTCAGAACACCGATACTGGCACAGTCTGTGTTAAAGAAAAGCTTAGACATTCCACTCCAGCAAAGGACCATGGCAGTAACCTTGGTGGCAAAGAAGAAGAGACAGTCTTTACTCTAAACAGTTTATAAATAAATAAAGGGCTAAGAGGGAAAAGAATTAACATAAAAGACAGAAGGTTCATTAATGTTTTGCAGCTGTCATATTAGTTCCTCTCTATTTGTTTTTCTTTGTCTTTGCTGGGAGATGAGAGCGGGTTGTGGGACCAATGAAAGGGGAAAAAGATGAAAAGAAAGCATATATGCAGGCCAGCTCAAGTGAGGTTGAAGTGATGCAACTGTGAGGGAAGAGGCAGAAGGGGTTTGGAGCAAACAGACAAGATAAACTACAAATTAGAATATACACATAATGCAATACATTGGTATTTTCAAAGTACGTGAAAAGTATATCTCATGTAACATCAGGCTTTTCTTCCATGTCAAAGTGTATACTTTAGAAAAAGCACTTATAGAGGGAAAACATAAGTAAATACTTGACAGCACATTGAGAAGAGATTCGGTGATTGTCAGATCTTTGTACTGTCAGTTTCTTTTTTGACCATCATACTTAGACTACTAATACTTAGAAAACACAACATGCCACAAACATCCACTCCACTGTAACGTATAAAAATCAGGTTATTCCACATTTTTCTTCAAAGAAATTAACTTCCAGGTGTGAGGAATTCTTAAGTACTGAAAACGTGAAATACATGTTTGCAACAGAAGCACTAGTCTCTGACGAAACTGACAGATGGAGAGGTAAAGCAAAAGAGCAGGTTGTCCTGTGAATCAGCCAAACTGTGATTCCAAAATTTTTGCCTTGAGAAGAATTTTGATATTTTCCAGGAGAATAAATTAAAACATATTAACAGCTATGAGGAAACTGGGACAAAGTTATGAATGCTATCAAAAAAGTTATAATGTCCCTTACTGTTGTCAGATTTTCTTTCCAGAAACATATACTTGGAATAGTTATGTACATTTTCTGCTGTCACTGTTATTTCTCTAACCATCTCAAAACACCTCCAAGGGTGTGATTGTGTAATAGTGTTTGCTGAAGGCAACATAGTTCTGAACTGTCATCATCATCACAGAAGGCCCTATTTAGCTCTGCAGGTCACCATTATCAAGAAGATATAAAAGGGAATGTGTGAAAAACAAAGATGATAGAGATAACCAGACAAGAAAGGAGCATTGGAGTTTCCTCAAGAGTTTAGAAAATGTAATACAGTGAATATCTATATGTTTTTTATCAACACAGAAGACAAGAAAGAACATAAAACAGACTGACATAACAAGGTTGTTGGCAGATACTGTCCAATCCAGTAGCCTGAGGGAAGTGAGGGTGCTGCAGCTTCATCCTTGCACGTCCAATTCATAGTGATTTTGGCAAGGCATTCCCTGTTGGTACATGCACACAAAGCAGATGTATACACCACATATATACATGTATACACATAGAATCATTAAGGTTTGACAATCTAGGCCAACCTTCCACCTGTCATCAATGTTGCCCACTGAAGTATGTCCCTAAGTACCACATCTATATGTTTCTTGAACACCTCCAGGGATAATAACTCAACAACTTCTCTGGGTAGCCTGTCCTAGCACACTGCTACTCTTTCAGAGAAGAAGTATTTCCTAATATCAAACCTGAATCTCCCCTAGCACAACTTGAGGCTATTTCCTCTATCTTATTGCTAGTTACCTGGGAGAAGAGGCCAACCCCCACCTCACCACCTCTTTTCAGAGAGCAACAAGGTCTCCCCTGAGCTTCCTCTCCTCCAAACTAAACAATCCCGGTTTCCTCAGCTGCTCACACAGAATCACAGAATCAAACAGAATGACCAGGGTTGGAAGGAACCTCAACGATCATGAATCTCCAACTCCCCTACCACATGCAGGGCCACCGACCTCCCCATTTAATACTAAACCAGGCTGCCCAGGGCCCTTTCCAATCTGGCCTTGAACACCAGCCTGTAGTTCCCCTGGTCCTCCTTGCTCCCTTTCTTGTAAATGGGAGAGACGTGACCCTTCCTCATGCTCCTCGTAAGACTTGTGCTCCATTTACTAGCTTCATTGCTCTTCTCTGGACATGCCCTAGGGCCTCAGTGTCTTTCTTGTAGTGAGGGGCTCAAAATTGAACACAGTACTCAAGGTGAGGCCTCACCAGTGCTGAATACAGAGGGATAGTCACTTCCCTGCTCCTGCTGATGACAATATTTCTGATACAAGCCAGGTTGCCATTGGCCATCTTGGTCACCTGGGCACATTTCTGGCTCCTGTCTAGCTAAGCATTTACCAATACCCACAGGTCTGTTTCTTCCACACTTTCTTCCACCCACTCTGCCCCAAATCTGTAGCATTGCATGGGATTGTTGTGGCCAAAATGTAGGACCCAGCACTTAGTCTTGTTGAACTTTATCCCATTGGCCTCAGCCCACTGATCTAGACCCTTTTGTATAGCCTTCCTAGCCTCAGGTACATGAACACTTCTCCCCAGTTTGGTGTCATCTGCAGTGTTCAGTAACACTCAATCCCCTCATCCAGATCATCAGTAAAGATATTAAACATATCAGGTCCCCAGGGAGTCACTCCTTAAAGGTAAAGAGGTCTAGGAAGCCTGGACGCTCCTCAAGATGGAGATCTTAAAGGTGCAAGAACAGGATGTCCCTGAATGCCATGAGGTAAGTTGTGGAGGAAGAAAACCAGTGGGGATGAGCCGAGAACTATTGTTGAGACACCGGAAGAAAAAGAGAGTCTGTGTCCTCTGGAAGAAGGGACAGGCTACTTGGGGAGATTACAAGGAAGTTGCTAAGGTATGCAGGGAGGAAGTTAGGAGGGCACTTTTGCCCAACTTGAACTCAGATTGGCCACTGCAGTAAAAGAGAATAAGAACCAGGGAGAACTTCTTTACTTGATGCAGTGGGGAATGTGACCACTAAGGATAAGGAGAAGGCTGATGTACTCAACTCCTTCTTTACATCTGCCTTTAATAGTCAGATTAGTTATCCTCAGGGCACTTTACACCCTGATCTGTAAGTCTGGGATGTTATGCAGAAAACACTCCCGGCAATTCAAGTGAAGACAGTTAGAGAGCAACTCCTCCATCTGGACTGTCACAAGTCCATAGGACCGGACAGGCTTCATCCTAGGGTGCTGAGAAAGCTGGCAGGGGTGATTGCCAAGCCGCTCTTGGCCATCTACCAGCACTCCTGGCTATCTAAAGAGGTCCCAGAAGACTGAAGGCTTGCCGATGTGACTCCCATGTACAAGAAGGGCCATAAGGAGGATCCAGGGAACTATAGGCCTGACCTCAATACTAGGGAAAGTTATGGAACAAATCATCTTGGGTGAGATCACATGGCATGTGCATGGTGTCCAGGGGATCAGAGCCAGCCAGCATGGGTTCATGAAAGGCAGGTTGTGCTTGAGCAACCTTATCTCCTTCTATGACTGGGTGACTAGTCTGGTAGATGAGGGAAGGGCTGTTGTTGTAGTCTACCTAGACTTCAGCAAAACCTTTGACACAGTCTCTCACAGTATTCTGGGGAAATTGGCCGTCCATGGCCTAGACAGCTGTACTCTTCTTTGGATAAGGAACTGGCTACAGGGCCATGCCCAACGGGTAGTGGTAAATGGAGCTAAGTCCAGCTGGTGACCTGGTACAAATGGTGTCCCCCAGGGGTTGGTACTGGGGCCCATCTTGTTTTATATCTTTATCAATGACCTAGATGAAGGAATTGAGTGTATCTTCAGTAAGTTTGCAGATGACACCTACTTGGGAGGTGGTGTTGATCTGCCTGAGGGTAGGGAGGCCCTTCAGAGGGATTTAGACAGGCTGGACCGCTGGGCTGAGGTGAATGGGATGAGGTGCAACAAGGCCAAGTGCCAGGTCCTGCACTTTGGCCACAACAACCCCATGCAGCGTTATAGGCTTGGGGATGAGTGGCTGGATGAGTGTGAAGAAGAGAAGGACCTGGGGGTGTTGGTTGATGCTCGGCTGAACATGAGCCAACAGTGTGCCCAGGTGGCAAAGAAAGCCAATGGCATCCTGGCCTGCATTAGAAACAGTGTGGCCAGCAGGAGCAGAGAGGTAATTATCCTGTACTCAGCTCTGGTGAGGCCACACCTTGAGAACTGTGTTCAGTTTTGGGTCCCTCACTACAAAAAAGACATTGAGACCTGGAATGTGTCCAGAGAAGGGCAATGAAACTGATGAAGGGTCTGGAGCACAAGTCTGATGTTGAGCAGCTGAAAGAACTGGGATTGTTTAGTCTGGAAAAGAGGAGGCTCAGGAGGCTCAACCTCATTGCACTCTACAACTTCCTGAATGGAGATTGTGATGAGGAGGGATTTGGCCTCTTCTCCCAGACAACAAACAGGACATGAGGAAATGGCCACAAGTTGTACCAGAGGAGGTTTAGGTTAGACATAAGGAAGAACTTTTTCTCTTAGAGTGGTCAGACACTGGAATGGCTCCTCAGGGAGGTGGTGGAGTCACCATCCCTGGCAGTGTTCAAGAGACGTCTGGGTGAGAAACTACAAGACGTAGTTTAGAGGCTTGTGGTAGCAATGGTAACGGGAGGATGATTGAACTAGATGATCTTGCAGGTCATTTCCAACCTTGCGATTCTATGATGCTGTTATTCTGTATTAAATAGGACAGGCTCCAGTACCGATCCCTGGGGAACACCACTTCCAACTGGTCACCAGTTGGATTTAATTCCACTCACCACCACTCTCTGGGCCTCACCCTCAGCCAATTTGTCACCCAGCAAATATTGCTCACCTGTCTAAGTCACAGGCTGCCAGCTTCTCCAGGATAATACTGAGGGAGACAACATTGAAGGCTTTGCTAAAGTCTAAGTAACTATATCAACAACCTTATCCTCATTCACTAAGTGAGTCACTGGGTCATAGAAAGAGATCACGTTGGTCAGGCAGGATCGGACTTTGATGATTCCATGCTAGCTGGGCCTGATCCTCATGTTGTCCCACACATGCCAAGTGGTTACACTCAAGATGACCTGTTCCATAACATTCCCTAGCGCCAAAGTCATCTGACAGTCCTGCAGTTCCCCAAATCCAAACCTCAGCCTTTTTTTTATCCTTAGTAGTTGTGTTCCCCATCGCATCCAATAAATGGTGAAGATTCTCCTTGGCCTTCCTCTTACTGTTAATATATTTGTGAAAAAGTTTTTTGTTCTTTTACTACAGTGGCCACGTTGAGCTCATTCTGGGCTTTTGCCTTTCTAATTTTCTCCCCGCACATCCTAATAACTTGTTTGTATTCTCCCAAAGCTGCCCATCCCTTCCTCCACAGAAGATAGCCTCTTTATCTGCTGGAGTTTCAGCAAAAGTTCCCTGCTCAGCCACACCGATCTTCTTTGCTGCCAGGCACGGGGACAACCTCCTCCTGGCCTTTAAGACTTCCTTCTTGAGGAGCATTCAGACTTCCTGGACCCCTTTGCATTTCAGGTCTGACTCCCAAGGAGACCTCCCTACCGGTGTTCTGAGCAGTTCAGAATTTACAGAATTCCTTTACAGAATTCCATAGTAGCAGTTTTGTTGAGTCCTCTCCTGACTTAACCAAGGATTGAGAGCTGTACCACTTCATGATCACTCTGCCCAAGACGGTTCCTAGTCACCACATCTCCCACCACTCCTTCTCTGTGAACAGCAGATCTAGTGGAGCAACTCCCCTGGTAGGCTCTTTCACCACCTGTGTCAGGAAGTTATCTAGACTGCTTCTTCTGGGCTGTATTATATTTCCAGCATACATCAGGGAAGTTGAAGTCCCTAAGAGAACAAGGTCTGCATATAAACATGCATATACTTATATCCATATATGCATGACCAGTCACACAGATCACCAGCAGATGTACTCAGCAGTCACGTGGAGAGAAATGGCAATAACAGCCTCATTCTTCCCTCACCGGTGAAGAGGTTAAAGATCTACTGGAGGGAAATATATGTGTATATATAAGCATATATAAACACAGAGAACTATGTATGTATAAATATTCACACAAACACAGATAAATACCATGTGGATCCCTCCAGCAGTTGAGCTCTGATTCCATCTGCCCAGTAGCTACCCCTGGATCTGTGTCTGTCCAGGTTATGGCACCTGGACACAGGAACCCCAAATTCACCCCTATCAGTTGTTAGTACAGTTCTACACAAACACATATGCACACACACCTGGCTTGGACTATCTTGGTTCTGAATATCCAGCCCTACCATGACCTTGCCCTTTGCGACACGCACATCCCAGCTTCCAGGCCACTTTACCTACTCCACTAGTGGTTTGTCTTGATCTTTGCTAGTGTTCTCTCTCACTCACATAACCACACTTGCTCCAGGTGCTTTCAGCATATAGACATGCTTCCCCTGTAACCCATGATCCCACCCTAGTTTCTCACATTTGATTTCAATAACTCCAGTCCCTGTACCAAGGACACATGGGAAAACCAACTGATAGTCAGGACAAAAACTAGAAACGGATAAGAACACAGGATAGACTATGTCAATCAGGCATAAGGAATAGCCAGAAAACTGTACTGAACAACTATTTACATAAGTTGCTCTGAAGTAATGTCTCTTATTTATTTCCATGAAAACTACAACATGCAAAGAACACAAAAAATGCTATTTGATAGAACACATTCTCAGCTACAAAACACTATTTTTTCAACATAGTCACCATCATTAACTGTGTATTTTTGCCAGCAATGAACAAGAGCCTGCATGCTACATCTGCAAAAATCTACATCATTTAGGGTGATCCAGTTTCACAGCAGCTGTGATGGTGTTGCTGCTAAAATGCACAACCTACCCCTCACTGTGTTGACATCCACTGTTTGGTTTCCACAGACATTCAGCAAACACTGATGAATGTCAGTGGCTACAATTTTTCCACATGGAGGAATTTATTTATTTATTATAAAATGTAATGGAATGTCATCAGTAACATGCAGTCTCTACTGCCATACCACCAGCATCCTCCTCTGATGTCAAATACCAATATCTGTTCCTCCCCAAGTCATCTAAAACTATTCCTTTTCCCATCCTTTGTTCTTTCCCTAACCATGCCATAGAAAGATCCAAAATACTCTTCCTCTCTATGTCATTACAAGTTCCATATCCCCAAGAAGCACGCTACTCAGTTCAAAATGTGCTCCACCATCATCTCATCTATGTGGATTTTACTGCTGGACAATGGAGCTGAGGACCTCCTGTAGCAGATCTGAGAGTGACCTGGGCAGATTTTTGTTTCCTTTGAGTCTAAGTCAGATTTCCACCTGACTTTGGACTTCTGTATTCTTCTGTGCTCACGGAGATGGACCACTGACAGGCTGATGGCTCTTGGAATAGGCCTGGGATCCTCTGCCTGCCACTGTGTTCCTTTCTAGGTGTTCAGTATATGCTGTATCGTAATTATAAAAAATACATAAACGAAGTAATCATATAATGTAATCACTGGAGCTGGAGAGGATCACAAGGAAATATGCAACTTGTTTCCTGTCTGAAAGATACAGTATACATGTACAGTTCCTGAAACATGTTTTCTTCCTGCTTCTGTGTAAGAGGGCATTGCTTCAGACTCTCCCTTTTCAGCCCTGTATACAGCTCAATTAGATGAGCTGCTAAAAATGTTTTACTAATGTTTAGCCTTTGCTTCACTTAGTTCTGTTTTACATTGCTGCTGTTCACACTGGACATGGTAAATTATTTATTCCTGTCCCCTATTTTTGTCCCTTTTAGCCTGCTGTCATAGTTCCCTTCCATCTTAGCTCTAGACTAAACAAGACTAATTCCTTTATTTTTTCTTCAAAGGTTATGTTTTCTAAACCTGTAATCATTCCACTTTCTTTTGGACTTAATCCAATAGTTTTGTATCCTTCTTGGCCAAACAGAATTTAAGACCTACTTCATATATAATTTAAACAATGCATACTATGTTTATATTTCATTATTGTGTTTGTCTTTCCTGTATGCAATCTATGCAATAAACAAATTTTGTCAACTATGTTCAGTTTGTGATCTTTTATAGCTCACAGTTCCTTTCTAACAGCATGTCTGTTCTTCCTATTATCCTCTATTTATGAAATGAAATTACGAAATATTTGATAAAACATTTCCAAAAGGTTTCAAAGAAGAAATCATAAATTGCAATTATTATTTGATGTTTCTCCTTGTTCTTGTCACTGCATTTAAAATCTTACAAAATACTGTGCTTATAATCGTTAAATACAAAACTGATTTCAAAATTATTTTTCTAAGTGGTTAAGCTTTCCTTCTCTCCATTTCCATTAAAATGTGGCTTGGAAAAAAATCAAAATCTATTTAAAAATTGTACACTATATTATATCTTTAGTCTCTTTCAAGTTATAAAAATTTTATTGTCTTTGAGGGAATATCTACAGATTCTAATTTTGTGCATCTAATTCGTGTGAAGAAACATTTACTCTCCTGCTCTGTAAAGAGAGTAAAGAGAGCAGATCCAAAACAATGACTTTCATATCAAGGATTAATTTTCCAAGATTTTCTTTGTAATGATTGGAAAGGAAAGGACTTCTACAGCAACATAAAACATCTAAGTTTAGGTTCCTAATCAGGTTGTGAGGTTTACATTTCTTTTAACCAACCGTATTGGTGAATATTGGTGAGGATGGAGATGATAATAAAAATCGTAATAAAATTAGCGTTTTTTAATTATTCTCTTGGAGCTGCTTCCAGACGGACTGCGGCAATTAGTGTTTCTTTGCAAGATTAAACTTCTCCATTGCTTAAGCACTACTGTTTTACTTTAAGAAATTCAGCATTCAAGGTTTATTTCCAAATCAGTTTACTATAAAGAGGACTGTCATTAAATAATATTATTCTAAGTAAAAATCTGAAGACTAGAGTTATGAAGGATGTTCCCTTTCATAAGTGTCTTCATTGACTAAAGGGTAGTATAATGTTGGTGCTGGCACACAGAAAAGATAGAACTATGAGTCATTATCTTTAAACATTTTCTTCAAATAAGAAACATTTTTTCCATCATTTAAGAAACAAATTGTAGGGCATGCTTTTAAATGTTTACTTCTTTAGATGTTCGGAACTGAATAGCAGGATCCAGTCTCCCCTAAACAATATGCAGTTAAGTTCTTAACTGAGTTTAGAGGCTAAAAAGGTAATGACACCACTAATAAATGCCATATTAGATACATTTATTTCAATTTCTCTGTGCATTTTTGAGTGCTCCAGTTCCCAGTTTAGTGATGCTAGAAGGCAATATGTCACCTTAGAATCATAGTATCATAGAATCACAAGGTTGGAAACGACCTACAAGATCATCTAGTCCAACTGTCTCCTCATCACCATTGCCACCACTAGCACTAAACCATATCACACAGTATGTCATCCAGACACCTCTTGAACACTGCCAGGGACAGCGACTCCACCACCTACCTGGGCAGGCCATTCCAGTGCCTGACAAGTCTCTAAGAGAAAAAGTTCTTCCTTATATCCAACCTAAACCTCCTCTGATACAACTTGCGGCCATTTCCCTTGTCCTGCTCGTTGCCTGGGAGAAGAGGCCAAATCCCTCTTCACCACAACCTCCGTTGAGGAGGTTGTAGAGTGCAGTGAGGTCAAAGTACTTGAGGTGCAGCCTCACCAGTGCTGAGTACAGGGCGATGATTACCTCTCTGCTCCTTCTGGCCACATGATTTCTAATGCAGGTCAGGATGCCATTGGCTTTCTTTGCCACCTGGGCACACTGTCGGCTTATGTTCAGCAAAGCATCAACCAACACCCCTAGGTCCCTTTCTTCTTTGCAATCATCCAGCCACTTGTCCCCAGGCTCATAGCGCTGCATGGGGTTGTTGTGCTCAAAGTGCAGGACCTGGCACTTGGCCTTGTTGCACCTCATCCCATTCACCTCAGCCCAGCGATCCAGCTTATCTAAATCCCTCTGAAGGGCCTCCCTACCCTCAGGCAGATCAACACCACCTCCCAAGTAGGTGTCATCTGCAAACTTACTGAGGGTACACTCAATCCCCTCATCTAGGTCATCAATAAAGATATTAAACAGGATGGGCCCCAGTACCGACCTCTGGGGGACACCACTTGAAACGGGTCGCCAGCTGGACTTCATTCACCACGACCCGCTAGGCACGGCCCTGTAGCCAGTTCCTTACCCAAAGAAGTGTATATCTGTTCAGACCACAGGCAGCCAGTTTCCCCAGAAGAAGCCTGTGAGGGACCATGTCAAAGGCTTTGCTGAAGTCTAGGTAAACTACATCAACAGCCTTTCCCTCATCTACCAGACTAGTCACCCAGTCGTAGAAGGAGATGAGGTTGCTCAAGCACGACCTGCCTTTCACAAACCCGTGCTGGCTGCCTCTGATCCCCTGGACACTGCGTACATGCTGTGCAATCTCATCCAAGATGATTTGCTCCATAACCTTCCCTGGTACTGAGGTCAGGCTAACAGGCGTATAGTTCCCCAGATCCTCCTTATGGCCCTTCTTGAAGATGGGAGTCACATCAACAAGCCTCCAATCCTCTGGGACCTCACCAGTTAACCAGGAATGCTGATAGATGGCCGAGAGGAGCTTGTGATAGTAATGGTGACAGGAGGACCGTTGGACTAGGTCATCTTGTAGGTCATTTCCAACCTTGTGATTCCATGATTCTCTGATTCTGTGATAATTAGAATGGGCTAGAATATGGAGAATATCAGATATAGAAACTAAGCTTTTGAAAAAGCTATTTTTATGTTTCTTCATAGTATCCACCTTAAGTTTTAACCTAGGATTCCCTGATGTTATAATATTTTATAATGTTTTTCTGATGGACTCAAATAAATGTTGGTTGGAAAAGATCCCTGAAAGTCACTAAGTGCAACTCCCATTGAGTGAAATTGGGTAATGCCAAAAATACATCAGGCTAGCGATTAGATTTTATTTATTTATTTTTATTTTTAACTAAGGAATTAAAACTAATTATCAATTCAGACTTCTAAAAATGTCATCAAATTTGATAGCAGCTTAACTTGACACCTAATATTTGCAAATATTACTGTCTCTTCATATTTAAAATATTATTTCTCAAGTTTTCAATGAGGTTTTTGTTCTCCAATTGCTCACTGGATTCTTTGTAACAAAACTTTATTTTGTAACAAAACTATATTAGGTCATATTTTTCTTTATCACTATAATTTTATTTGCATCTTCTCCTAACTCAATATATAAAGTGTCTCATAGCTGGATGATATTTCTTTCTAAGGAAAATCCAGCAGAAAGATTTGGATGGGAAATTTTGTGAATTTAAAGAGAATTTTGTGCAAAAAATGGAAATTACACTCTGCACGTCAAGACAGAGCAACAAAAATCTTACGGCAAAATGTTTCAGTCTGTCTTTCATTAGAATAACTTTGCAACACTTTTCTAGTTAATAGTAGTCAATGTGAAATGTTTGTAACCAGGGAGATCTTTGAAATTCGAAGTTCATCTTTGCACTACACTAATAGAGAAGGGTTTTTTACGGTAATGTGTTTCTTAAAGACTACACATTATGTTATAATGTAAAGAACTAAAGTGAATTTGAATGCTTGCTAAAATTGCTACAATTTTTATGAAGTATTTCATATAATAGAGTTGAGTTCTCTGCTGGATCCCCTTTCATTGTATCTCCAAAGACAGCAGAGCATGTGTCAATGGTTTAAGGGCTGATTCGGCCCTGTTCTGTGACGAGCGGGGCGGAGGGATCTGCGGATCCGCGCCTCTGGAAAAAAGGAAACAGGGGACCCCAAAATAATTAAAAACAGCGGCACCGATCTGAGGAGAAACAAACTAATTTACTAAATATAGTATCGGAAAGCAAGATAACACACCATAATACAATATAATCAGAATTGAAGCTAATAATCAATTGAAGCTAATAAATCAAATATAATGAGAGAGAGAATGTCTGAAAGGTGGATAGGCCTCACCACAACGCTGATGTGAGATGTGCAGTGCAGTTGAGCAGCAGGGAGATGGGAGCAGCGCCCACGACGAAGGGCAGGCGAGAAAGAGTGCATCAGGTGACCTTGCCAGAAATTATATCTCCTCTCCCTGACCACAAGGTCCCCTGGGGAATGTAGTTGTTCTTTTCTTCTGGGCAGGTACCCAGGACTTGAGCATTAACAGTTAAAGTCCCAGTGCCCCACATGATGTTATGATGGTGGTGGAATACCGAAAACCAAAAATCACAAAACCATGACAGCGTGGTTGCATTTCTTGGATCCTCCCTTCCAAATACATCTCACATTTGGCTTGATTTTAAGAATGGTAAGACAGCAGTTTGACTGCTCATATTCAAAAGGCTGAGATTATTCTTATGTAGGGAATTGTCAACAGTTTACGGTTTACCCAGTTCCGTGACCTGCAGGGCGGAGGGATCTGTGGATCCGCACCTCCAGGAAAGGGGAAACACAGGACCCCCAAATACTTGAAAACAACAGCAATAATCTGAGGTGGAACAAATGATTTACTAAATATAGTATTAACAAAATACAATGAGAGAGAGAGAGAGTCTGCCTGGATGGTAGATAGACCTCACCACAATGCTGAGGTGAGACGTGCAGTCCAATTGAGTGACTGAAGAAAAGCAGACGGCGAAGTGCAGATGGCGAAGCGCAGACAGCGAAGCGCAGACAGCGAAGAGCAGGCGAAGAAGAAGGATCAGGTGACCTTGCACAGAGTTATATCTCCTTGCTGACCGCAAAGCCTCCTGAGGAAATATAGTTCTTCTCCGTCGGACGAACATTCGGCAGAAGTCAACCCCCCCCCCCACCAGTGCATTACATGATGTTATGGTGTGGAATACTGATAGCCAAAAATCATAAAACCATGACAGGAATGAATAATCTTAATGTAATATTAATGAATGATCAGAAAAGAGTGTTTCTTTAAAGAAGAATTCAAATGCCAAGGGAAAATAAGACTGTGACAACACTTCTAATTTATTATCTTGTATTTTAAAACAGCAAGTAGTGTGATATGTTATAGCTATATTCCTAAGAAGCCCCAAAAATGCGAAGGAAAGAATAAAGAATGGCTACATAAATATCAGATAATCATTATCTTTGTCTGCTTGTTAGATTAACATTATTTTAACCTCACTTTTCCTCCTGTGTAGGGTGATATAAATGATTGCTTTTTATTTATAGATTACATTTTCTTCTCATCTGTTTCTACTTTTAACAAAATAACACTCCCCTCTAGCATACAGATTAAATCATTTTAAGTTGCAGCATAAATAAATGCCTAGAAGTTGTCAACTGAAAATCTTAGTTATTTCATAAAGTTGCAGGTGCTAGAAGTGGTGTAATGAAGTACAGACAGCTGCAGCCATAGGCTCCAGCCAACTGGAATATGTCTTCAGAGTGACACAGAGCGTAACTTCACTGTGTTTACTTCCAAGAATGTTATCACTGTAATTTTAAAAACAGAATAAATCAAGAGACATGTTCACAAAATATAGCAAAAGTATTATTAACGTTATTGTAACCCTATATATTTTCCTCATTACAACCTGAAATATGTTGATGTAGCCACTCATATTCATCTATGAAGTAACTGATAATTACACTGTCAGAAAGAAAAATGAGAAAAAAAGGTATTGGAAGGCTGAAAATAATCAAACAAGTGACCCATCAAGTTATGACCAAATAGAATATTTAAAATTTCAAGTACAGCCGAATTCTAAAGAAATAGCAAAGAATAACAGATGAGGCATTATCATCTAAAAAACCTTTTCCTTAAAAAAAAAAAAAAAAATGCATATTAAACTATGGGTTTTTTAATGTTTGCAACAGCATTTGCAACAGCATTCTCCTTTATTAAGAAGAAGGAAAATAAATTAAATAGCTTTGAATGACAGATATTGAGTACTCGAGGTTTTGTTCTCTTTACCAGAGATTTCATGAAATATATGATTTTATTTTTATTATAGTGAATAAAAACAGCTGTAATAGTTACCACAGATATCATTAAGTAGCAATTAGCTGTAAGACAGTAATTTTTTTGAAGAGAACAAATCTTAATGGATCCAAGTTGAAGGAGGGAAGATTTAGGTTGGATGTTAGGGGGAAGTTCTATACAAGGAGAGTGGTTAGGCCCTGGAACGGGCTGCCCAGGGAGGTTGTGGATGCCCTGTCCTTGGATGTGTTTAAGGCCAGGTTGGACGGGGTCCTGGGCAACCTGATCTGAATGTGTGTGTTTGGTGGCCCTGCTAGGCAGGGGGGTTGGAACTACATGATCCTTGAGGTCCCTTCCAACCCGGGTGATTCTGTGATTCTGTGATTCTGTGAAATCTTCACAAAAACTTCTCTGTTTTTATTTGTTTGGTTGGTTTTTTAATTGCATCCTAACCAATATCCATTAAAAAATAATTCTGAAGTCATACTTTTCAATTCAATCTTCTCATAAAAGACCTGATCATGTAAATTGCTGGGCATTCACCTTTTCACTGCTAGTTAATCTGAGTGATCATAGCTGCAAATGATTAGTGAAGGACTTCTAAAGCATTTACTATTAATCTGGTATTCACTAAATTCTGTCAAGGAACAAATGGTGATTTTTATCTTACCTTTTCTGAATTTGTAAAAGATAATAGTTGCTGTTTCTTCTGCTAGATAAGAGATTCTGAAATTTATAAGATCCTTATTTGTTGCTAGAAAAATGCAATCAATATACCTAAACTCATCTTTACTTAATTTCAACCAATGTAAGCCACCACTTTTATTCTGCACAGTTCCAGCTTGATGCTTAAGTCTTTGTGATGGAGCAAGTAAAAGAATGTGTGGCCACTTTCCCCTCACCTGCTCTGGACATTTTCTGTGGATTTTGTTTCTACAGAATATTCCACACAAAGGGATTATATTCCATGGTCCTGGCAATGGTGATGCACTCAGAATTTTGACGTTAGTGTGCGATGGTGGGGAAAGGAAGGAAGGAGCTCCTATAAACTGTGTGTGGTTTCTAAGTTAGAAATGGAAATATTGCAGAATCAAAGTGAAACTCTTGAAACTTCAATTGCAGGGTATAGTGCTGTGTAAACATCTTTGAATCCAAACGGAAATCTTCTGTGATTTCTCACAAGAACAAATTCACATGAAATAGCATTTTTCAGCAAAGTTTGTAGAAATTTGTGCACAGTCAAAACCAAACTTCATTCAAGAATAAAAGAATGAAATATGCAAAGACACATGAGGATTTTCTTCCTCTTACTAATAGTTTAGGCACTGCCAGCATTGACTTTATGTAAATCCTAAAAGTAAGTGACAAGTCTTGGCCAAACAACCATGATTAACTATAATACATTGTTATATAAAGAGTTATAACTGTATTTTGGCCAGATGGGAGTTTGGAAGATAAAATATAGAAGGAAGAATTTGTACTGATGGACATGTAAGGTTTCACAGCTGTCCCTTTGCAGCCATTCAGAACATCACAAAGCACCCTCCCAAATTTCACATTACTAACAGATATAGCTACCCACTTACAATATATACTTTGGTAAGATAAACAGTAATTAATGTTACCATAGATTTTTAATTGCATATTTCTGTTCCCATTTATGAACTAACAAAAGAAACTTTTGAGCAACCTATGTATTTCCTACATTCACAGGCCTTAGCACTATAAGTAGTAAAAGCTCTACACACTATTAGATGCTTCAGTTGAAGGTGCATTTTCTAAACATGCACACATACATATAGAGATGCAGGTTACATATAAATCAGGAAAAATCTGTTTATTTGCCTATCTGAGAATCAGAATATTATCAGTAGATTTGGGTTTTCTTCCTTGGAGAAACAAGAAATATATATTTCTATGCGTATAGTATGTCCTGAAATAATTTTTTCTCCAGATATAGAGAGCTAACATCTGGTTTTGGTAGTAGGTGCAGTAGCAGATGTTAATACTGAAATTTTTGTTATGTCCATGCATATCCAGATACTTTTGAATGTTTGAGGCAGCACATGGTAGAAAGATCCAGTTGGCTGGTTGCTGTTTCTTTGAATTTTCTATTACTTTATATTTTACCAAGTATGAGAGAGGAATCCTGCCAGTTGTAAGAAATACTCACAAGCACACTATTTAAGCATAAATCTGACTCATAAACCCTCCTATGACTTGCTACTAAGCCTAAAGATGTCAAGGTCTCTAGGTCAAAAGACAGCAGTGGCTGCCCCATGCAGTGGGTCATATTGCTCCTAAAGCCAGAGTAGGACCTCTAAGGCCCATACCTGCCATTGCACGGCCTCCTGCCAAGCCGTCAGGCTGCTGATCCTGTAGCTTGAAAAATAACTTGAAATATTTCTTGCAGTGGACACATCTCCGGAAATCACAGTTCCCTGCAGCTAAACACTCATCAGTCTGTCTCAGCTGGTCCCAGTGCCTCATTTTCATGGGAGAGGGGATGAGAACTAATTTTTATATCATGTTTTCTGAGGAAGTAAAATTTTATTTTATTTTATTTCCAATATCCCATAGATTTTTTATTGCGCATTTTAAACAATCACATGAAAAACTGACAAAACACTATCAACTGAGAATGTATTCATTTTACTAGTAAGTACATGCTTTTTTTTTTTTTTTTTTAACCTGTCAGGTTTGTAGAATATATTACACTCAATACATCTTTTTAACCTGATAAATACAGGACTTCAGGTAAATGACCCCCATTTAAAAGAATGTGTATCTATTGTCTTGTCATTATGTTCACATACACTGTGACACTTCATACACTTCTTGCTATGCACTTGGCTAGTTTTACTCTGCCCTTCACTGAATTTCCTTACGGAAACCCCCTTTTAGGAAACCAAAACTTGAAACAGTCCTGAAGGAAGCAATGTGGGAGAGCAATCTGCCCTTGAGCTACACAGGGTTATAACATTACTTTCGCTTGGAAAAAACTCATTTCCTCTTCTGATTGCCACTTTATCCTGCTATTTTATATCATGTTCT
This sequence comes from Centrocercus urophasianus, assembly GCF_019232065.1. Classification (NCBI taxonomy): domain Eukaryota; kingdom Metazoa; phylum Chordata; class Aves; order Galliformes; family Phasianidae; genus Centrocercus; species Centrocercus urophasianus. The sequence continues at coordinate 7,299,559 of NW_024885532.1, forward strand.
TGTATGGTAGGTTTTGTTATATGTATGTGAAATGCTGTTTAAAAAAAAAAAAAAAAAAGAGTTTAAAAAAACTATTATCAGTCACACTAGAAAAGCTGGTCAAATTTCTTTCTGTGTATATATATATATTTGTATCAGAACTCTTCCTTTGAAGAGCACTGAAGTGTGTATGCATGACCACATGCATGTAACAACTAGAAGGTTTTTCATCATTAATTACACCTATAAACAATTCAGAGATGCCTGGAGGATAACAAGAATTAGATGAAATAGATGAAAAGAATAAAGGAAAACGGCAGCGAGAAAGAAACCTTTGTAATGCTCTCTCACTCATTTTTTATGTATTATAGCTCTAATTACTTCCCTGATGATAAAAATGAGAAATGGAGAAGAAGAAAATATGCACACAGTAGGAGAGGATGGTCATTAGGTACATACAAACATAACCAGAGTATTTATGGAACAGTTTAATAATCAATCCTGTGATAGCTGGAGCAATGCAGATGCCCATCCTTGAATGAGAGGGTACACAATAGGCTGATGGATATGTCTGGCCCACTAAGAACTGCCCCTTCCACAGGGGGCATGCTCTGCCATAACTGGTCAGATCAACACCTGAGTGATGGCTTACAGGGGTTGTTTCTGAACCAGGGAAATTCCAGGATAATAGACCAGCCCACCATGAGCCATTAGCTTCTACAAGAGAGATTTACAAGGTCTACTCAGTCAAACCTAATTGTACAAAGGCAGCATGAGGCAGTGCTAATAATCAGGATGTAAAAGAAGGCACAGAGAGGGCATGGTACCTTGTGTCAGGGTTTGAAAGAAAAGGGCTGCACACTCTGCTAATTGACCCTGCAAGCTCCAGTAATAGTTCGGTGGACACTCTGTCCAGATGGGCACTCAGAGTAAAGGCTGCCTCTCCATCTGGAGTGTATTTTTCACCTAACCCAGAGCTGTCTGACATTTGTAGCCAAGCAGCTGCTGACGGGGGAAGCTGCACTGTAGACCTCAAATTGTCTATTATACTATTGACTTCCATAAGTCACAGTGGGACAAACTGCATGCCTGCAATGTTGTGATAGATGGTTACATGCTCTTCAAGACAGATTGGGAAGGAGAGAAGGAATGAACTGCCTTAACTATGTGGAGCTGGACAACAGTGATGAAATCATGGAAAGAATAAAATGGTTGATACTATAATCAAGATCAATCACCCATCAAGAAAGGAGATACATGAAATGTTCTCTAGACAACTAGAAATCTCTTGTTCTAATGGGGGATTTCAATTTCCAATATATCTACTAGAAGTACAATATAGCACAGAGGAAATACGCCAGAAGAATCTTGCAGTTTGTGGAAGACAACTTTCTGGCACAGGTGGTGAGGGAGCTAACATATGGCAGTGCCCCACCTGTTGTTTTCAAACACAGAAGATCTCATAGAAGATGTGTTGGCTGGAGGTTGTCTCAGGCAGAGTAATCATAGAAGGATACATTTTCATCTTTGGTGAAGGAATCATGGAAAGCTGGAACTTCTTCAAGAATGAAACCTTAAATGTTCAGGAGCAGGCCATCCCAATGCTGAAAGCTGAGCTGGCAGGGTAAAAGACCCTGTTCTGCAGCACAGTTGTAGAATTCACAGTTCAAGCCGTGAATTCAGGTCTCTTTCCAACTCTGATGAAGTAGCACTATTAAACACCAGCAAGTCAGGCTGGTAGAAATGTCTTGTGGATTTTTTATTTTTTTTTATTGGTTAGAAACAGAAATATTGAGATAAAAGCAGACTGACTCCTGTTCTTACCCCTGCAATCAGAATAGTTCCAAATAATGTTTACCAATAAGGCGATGAGTGCTTTATATATAAAGATATATATATATAAACTGGGAACAGTGCCCCACGTGTTGTTTACAAACAGGGAAGAACTTGAAGGTGATGTGATAGAGATTTTCTCAGGCAGAACAAACAAAAAATGACATTTTTTTAAAAATCTTTGGCAAAGGAGTCAAAGAAGACTGGAACTTCTTCAAGAAGTCTGATCTTCTTGGCTGACCAGAGAGCTTCATTTGGAATAGAGTTACTAGCTCAGGAAGAATGGGGAGGCAGCACATGAGAGCAATGGAGATGCTGTCAAGGTGTGCAGGAAGAAAATTACAAAGGCTAAAGTCCAACTGGAACTCAGTTTGTCTAGTGCAGTAAAAGACAATAAAAAAGCTTTTATGAATACATCAAAAGAAAAAGGAGGATGAAAGTGAATCTGCACTCTTTATTAGATGTGAGGGAAAATGTAGTGATGGAAGACGAGGATAAGGCTGCGTTACTTAGTTCTTTCTATTCTTTCTGTCTTCATTAGTAAGTCCAGTTGTTTCCAGGATACCTAGGCCCCTGAACTGGAAGACAGTGACAAAAAGATGAAACACCTATAATCCAATGGGAAACTGTGGGTGACCTGCTGTATCATGTGAATGTTCATAAGTCTATGGGGCCAGACAGGATTCATCCAAAGGCTGCTGAGAGTGCTCACCACACCACTTCGAATAATCTACCAGCATTCCCGGTTAACTGTGGATGTCCCAGCTGACTAGACACTAATGAATGTGACTCCAATCCATAAGTAGGAATGAAGATTCAGAGCATTATAGTCCTGTCAGTCTGACCTTCGTCCCAGGGAAAGTTATTGCAAGTCATCACACAGAACATATGGAGCAATTGAGTAATCAGAAGAGGCATAGGTATATGAATATCAGAACCTGCTCATAGCCTGGACAATTGAGCAGCTTGTTGAAGTTGGCTGGGTAACTTGTTTCAACGAGTCATCAGGAATTTTAACTAGCTGCTGGTCAATGACTGGGTATGCCAATTTTGTTCAACATTTTTATCAGTAAGATAGATGAAGGGATCAAGTGTTTACTCAGTATTGAAAGACAAATCCAAGTTAGGTGTGGCTTGTTGATCTCCTTCTCCTAGGAAGACTTTGCAGAGATATCTGAATAAGCTAGAGCCAATGACATTCAACAAGGCTAAGTGTATAGGGTCACAGCAGTCAAGGAAAAATGTGCATCAGCACCCAAAGCCAAATTCAAAATGAGACATAGTGTAAGTGACAAGTGCTGTAGTAAAAACTCCCAAAGAAACCAATGATTTCTGAATTAAACAAGGTGAGTAAAAGAAAGCAGTCCTGAATATTACAACAGCAAATCAGAAATCTCCCCATACAAGAACAACAACAATAAAAATAAACTAACTCATTTTAATTTATTTACTTTTTAATCTTATTCATTTATTTTTCAGAGAAATTTTGCTGGTAACTGAATTTGAGGTCATAGTGATCATTTATTTTTTTCACGGGGTATAGCTGGAAGGGAAACTACAATCTGTCAAATGATAAATAAGCAATTATTTTTAATCAGAAAATGCTACACGATCTTCCTTTATACGAACATTCCATATAACACTCATACTAATTGCGGAACTTAGTAGAACTCCATGAAGTCTCCAACACTTCTTCTTTTTTTTCCTTGAAAAGCTGTGATTACAAAAGATGATTGCTCAATTTGGAATTTGGCCTAGGAAAAGGCAGAGTGAGTTTCATTAGAAGGCAATTTATTTTTTGCAAAATCATTTTGTACAAATTCATCTTTCTATGGTCTTACTGCAAGTATTGTTAATAATGTTCCCTTAATCTATCAGTTAATTGTATGCACTTAAAAATAGGAAAAAAAGCAAGACAAGACAAACATTTTGGCTTCCTAGTAGCAATCCTCAGTTTCCACCGGCTATAAAAGATTGTTCTTCCCAGTCCATCCTTTATAATGCTTACATATCAATTGGTTCATATATGACTTATAAAAATATTTTTGTATTGAGGTGATTAACTTTTCTTCAGAAAAAGAGGCATTACTGAATAGATGTCCCTCATTAGATTGCACTGTTATTATTATCTTGATTTACTACCTCGAGGAAAAAAAGCCTGACTAGCCCAGTTTTCTTCTGGGTTATGGAAAGTATTCTCAGTGGAGAGTAATACCAAAATGTTTATCTGTACAATACCTCAGTGCAATTAAAAGTTGTTCATTCTAACTTCATCCCTACTCTCAGATCTAACCTCCCAAAAAGTTAAACGAAACATTTCTGGTAATTTCTGTCACAAAGCTGGAATTTCCATAATCTTTTTTTTTTTTTTTTTTTTTTTTTACTTATTCACTGCTTTTGAATTGAAACTTTCCTTTGCTGGAAATGTTTGCTTGTTGCCTTTGTTTTCATGTTTCCACAAACTTCTGCTAGAGAGGAGCAGACCTTTTTCTTCTTGTGAGTAGTTTTGTCCTGATGCTTCATATCACAGCTGCTCTTTGCTGGTGGTCTTTGCTGCTGCTTCTCCCTTATTTGTTTTTGGTTTCTGGAACTCCACCAACAAAGTGGGGAAAAGTTAAATGTCTATCCTTCTTTAATTTTTTTTCTTTTTGTTATTTTGGTTTTGGTTACAGAATCATTGTTCAAACTAAGTACCTTACAGATGAGTAAGAATGAACTTTAACATACATGCATCTCGTGCAGCATATCAGGATTTGTGGGTTTTTTTGGTTTTTTTTTTTGTTTTGTTTTTTGGTTTTTGGTTTTTTTTGGAAGTATTTGCAATTAGATATAGCCTAGTGCATTACAAAAAAAAGTTATTCTTCAGAAACACATTTTTATGAAAAATGGATTCATGTAGAATAAGGAAATCAGACTCAAGCCTGCATTAATTTGGGGTACGGCTTAGAGTTTGACTTTGAGGCAAAATTAAGGTTGTATTTCAGGCCTGCCTTCATGCATAGCAGTGGCAAACTCACATACACTTTCTTCCTTCTTGGAGCACAATCTGATGAACACATTTTTGTTGCTTCCAAATTGGAGCTGTAAAAGAGGCCCCTTCTAATTTTGGATTTGACCTGGGATCAAAGCCGCAGTGATGGGTTTAGAACTGAGTGTTTATGTCTGATCCTTTCTCCCTGATATTTGAAAGGTTTGAATACAAGGTTCTGGGTTTGGCCCATCTGCATCCGGGAACGATAGTGAACCTTGCCAGTGGCAAGGCAAGTCTCTCCTCAGCCCACTTCAATTCAAACAGAATATATCCAGTAAATTAAAACCACTAAGAAACAGGAAATATTTTTAGTAAAGATATAATAGACACAGAAACATCCTGTGCCGGATCTCCAGCTAGCACAAGGGAGCATGTGAAGATCCACATCATCATTTATAGAAAATGACAGTAATCATACCACCACCTGAGTCTATCATAGAACCTTAATGGAATGAAATTGTCGACTCAAAGGTCATTAAAAACTGTGGCCTCTGACTGAGATGTGAGTGCAGAAATGTTCTTGTTAGAATTGAAGTGGTCAAAACGTATGCAGGGGTTCTCATTTTTAGATGAAAAATAAAGAACTACAAATATTCATGCTTAAATTATTTAGTGAAACTTTCTAAACTGCTCATCTATATAAAATTCTTTCAGTCAAAGAGAAAATAATTTTTCTTTCTTTTTTCTTTTTTTCTTCCTTTAACATACCTATATCCATTATAACTGTCCCAATATTTATTTTGAAAAATTAAGGGAAATCCAGAGCTGCAGAAAAACTGTCTATGGCCAAAGAACTAAACCTAGTTTCTGACTCTGCTAGAAATTTATTCAGCTTGCACTCTACAACATAGTGCTTAATTTCTCTGTACCTGTTTATATTTCATTCATTTTTACTTTTTAATGCTATTACAATTCCACTTAAAAATAAATGTTTCCTAGGTTAAAGCAATAGTTTTCAGTGCTATGATAGTGCTGAGACACTTTGCTGAGGTAGCTTGAGTCCAGGATAAAGTTTATTCTTAAAGCCAGGAGTTGCCAGCAGTTCAAGCATCTTCTTTGTCTTGGGTTTGGAAGAAAGTTGAAGTGGTTATACATAAAGGGACTTCAATCTTGGTCTACAAGGCAATGAAGAAATACAGTATTTAATGTAATTGTGAGGCATCCTAACAAACTTTTACAAAGCTGAATGGCCTCCACAGTATTTTCCCTTCTTTACTGACTTACTGAAACTAGCTCAGCCCTCGCCACACCAGACTCTGTTCACTATTGCCAGGCTTCGCAGTGACAGCCTGTCCCCATCATCCTTCATGACCACTGTGATCATACTGCATGTAGAAGCTGTCTATCCACTTCCCCTTATTCCTCTGTGTGTTTCTGGATTCAGATCTCTCCACCAAACCACTTTTCCATCTCATCATCTAGTGCTTTCTGGCCTTGGTGATTCTTAGACAAGTAAGGTTCGAGAGAACCAGACTCCCTTCATGTCCTCATTTCATTTTATAGCTCATGGTTATACAGCTGTTCTCTCTGAGTACAAATTTTTGAAAGAACAATCTGATCTCTTCCCCATTCTCCTTTTCTCTCCTTTGTCTCAGGTTCTCTCTGTCTTGCACTGGCCGCAGGATCCCATTATAATACTGAATTACTCTTGATTGCATAAGAAGAAAGGTTGTTTGTTTGTTTGTTTGTTTTCTCTGCATTCCACTGTCATAGGAGAAAAAGCCATTGAGGAAGCAGGAGAAAAAAGCTTCTCCTTTGGCTCCTTCAGGCCTCTGTCACTGCACACCAGACATGAAAATTCAGGAGACTCTTGCTCATCCCCAGGATGTACACTAATTGTACTGTAAACTACTACGTTCACAGAGTGAAAACCAATAGGGATTTTAGGTTAGTAAATTAGTTCCCAGACAATACTAATCATATATTTTTAATGGTAGATTCTCAGTAACAAATCATAAGGATACAGGAACATAGCAAAGCAAAGATTATCGATTTCGGGGGTAAATATGCCTATTTAAGAATTGTAGTTAGGAGTGGAGGGAGGAGAGGGGAGTTAATTAGACTTGTAGGAACAAGTAATTTACCCCATGTGATCCTCAGAAGTAAATGCTGTTGTTTCTGTTATTTCCCCAAGAGACTGATCTTAAATAATAAGTACAGAAATGTTTGTTTAAGTGTTGACACTGGAAAAATGAGAGCCATCTAAAAGCAGAGCTTTCTGACAGAAAGTCATATACAAAGACACTAAGTAAGAAGATCTGTTCAGAAAATATTTTGTTTGAGAGGTGATGTCGTCACTGTTTACAAATACCAGAAGTGCAGGAGTTAAGCAGATGAGGAAAGGCTCTTCTCAGTGGTGTGCTGCAACTAGACAAGAGGTAACAGGCAAAAACTTGAACACAGGAAGTTCTGTACAAAGATGAGTAAGAACTCCATTACCATGAGAGTGCCAGAGCACTGGAACAAGCTGCGCAGAGATGTTGTGGAGTCTCCATTTCTGGAGATATTCAAGACTTATCTGAAAGCTATCCTGTCAACATACTGTAGAGAGTCTGCTTTAGCAGGGCATTGATACCCAGAGGTTCCTTCCAACCCCTGTGGTTCTTTGATTCTGTGATTATACATATTTGTAGCTCAGTGAAAGACATTTGGAAAGGTAGGCAGAATAATGTGATCTTTGTGGCTAACTTCATGGAACAGATTCCCAGAATCCACTGGCAACAGAACAGCTTTTTGATGATGCATCAACAAAAGTTCTGGGCTGAAAAATAAATTTTGATTACTCTTTATTATTCAGAAATTACCTACTGGAGCACTGGAACAATTGTTATTTCCATTTTGAAGACAACGCTTGTGTGAAAATATACAGACAACACAGATTTTGAAGTATAATGAAAATAACCACTTTAGCTCCCCATCAAGTTGAAATGTATATTGAAGATCTTCCAACCCTAAACAATATTTCATGCTAAACAGGAAATATGATATCGATTAATTTTTTAATCTCCTTGAGTTTTCAGGAATTTGATCCTGCAGTCTCTATCACAAGATTGTGCTGCAGTTATCTAACTGGGTAAGGATAATACCTCTGGGTTAGATTAAAACTAAAGAAACACTTTAAAAATAAGAAGATAAATACATTATTATCAATTCCTACTTTCTGGTCTGTTAAAAACAATATTCATTTATCAAAGTTTTTCTTGTGTAGTATCCAGAGAGTGAAAACATTTTAGATGATGTCATCATTCTAGTCCTTCACAATTCACCACTTACATTAATTTACTTGGATTGTCAGTAACCTATTTGAGAAGAGGAGAGGAAAAAACATCAACTTTTGGCTAATCTTGGGTGGTCTCTTTACCCATGTTAGATTCACAACAGGTGACTTTTTAATTGTTTTCTTATGGCAAATCATTAATTTCAAGGGTTTTTGTTTTGCTTATGTTAGTTTTCTAAGTTAATGACTGTGTGACAACATGCTGAGTACAGGTGGCAAAAGGCAATGTTAAGAATGTATTATAGCCTGTGCAGAAAGCTACTGGTGTAGATCAAGCCATGCCTATATGGGTCCTCCCTGGGATCTGTGATTCAGAAAATGGAGAACCTCAACCTCTCCAGATTCTGTATCTTCAGGGAAAACAAGAACAAAACAGGCAGTCTAAAGTTGGAGTTCACTGTGGTTCTCATGAAGATCACTTTTGTTTTCTTGAGCACCAGGACATTTTCTTCAAGTGTACATCATCTACACCAAAGTGATCATCTGGATAAACCTAATAGTTGCATTCATATAGTGAGTTGAGGGGAATTCTAGTGAAGAACTGTGAAATTATTCTTTATCACACACACAAAAAAATCATATATATTCTACCTTTCCTATCACCATCCCAGATTCTCTGCCATTTATTATCCATCCTAACAAAGACAACAACTAAAAATCATTTGCAATATTTAGGTTAAAGTAAACTATCGTATCAGACATAAATACCTTCATACGTTCTGGCAAACCACTTCTGGCAGTAAATGAAACAGGACGGAAGCAACAGCAAAATAATTAAAGCTAGACAGCACTGACTGCACTAAACTATGGGGCAAAAACTACCAACAGAGTATCAGCTGTAGAAGGAGCAATTAACTTGCCCAATAGGTCTGATACTTGCATACCTCCTTTCCTGACAGAGAAAACATATGGTTGTAATTAGCTGGTGTAGAGGAAATACCATCTGAAACCCTTGTTTTCCAATTGGAATGACCTCTGCCCCATTATGAAGACAGTTGGAAGTATTTGCTCAATGTTAGTTGGCTACGTCTGTTGTGGGCGGGGGCGATTTGGAAAAATACTGGAGAATTTACGAAGTATGTTCAAGGTACAAAACTATGCTATACCACATGACAAGCTGCATATAAGGCATGTTGGAGATAAAATAAAGCCCATAATACTGCCAAATCTACATTTATATTAAGGAAAAAAAAAAAAAGTCCAAAATAAATGTTCTTACTTTATTTTAATTTGGAAGCGTTAGTGGCATAACGTGTTCTCAGTTATGGAGGTGTCACATGTGTGTACAGGAGGCTTAAGTTATCGACATGTTTGGCACATAAATACTCTTGTCACAGTGTACACCTTAAAATGCAGAGATACTGTGCTACTGCAAGATTTAATCAGAACAGACAGCCTGTCATCTGCTCCATCTCCTGCCTCTTTCTTTGATCTGTATCAGACAATTTGGATACATGAATATAGAATATCTATTCTAGGCTTTTCAAATGATTATAGTCTGTTTAGCATTCTCTTTCCTGAATCATCTTCTTTTGAGATATTAAAAACAAATAATCCCCTGAATGAAAACGTACTTTCTACAAATAATTGCCACATTCTGTAGCATCTATAAAATTATGACACAGAAGAAGAATGATATATTTCTTTTTCAAATACTAGGTGTCATTTTAACATTTTTATGAAGTGGTTAGCATTATATGTAAGTTCTAAATCTGAGAAAATGAAAAGGGACTTCTATTTAAATTTTTGAAAACAAGTTGTCTTAATTCTACTAAGTTCAACTAAACTTTTCCAGCATTATAATTATTATTTGAAAATCTTGTACATGTGGAATGACTATGTTCAAGTTAACTAAAAATACATGTTTAACAAACATGAAAAATAACTCCATGGGAGTTTTGCAGTCTGATCAGCTACTGATTATGTACAGATTAATAAAAAACAGAACAGCTACCATGTAAATATGTATGTACTTACTATATTTCAGATGGAAGAAAAAGGAATCCACAGGATCCATTATACTAATGAAATGTAGTAGTGGAATCTCATAGTCTAAAAGCACTCTGATCTTAGGTAGTACCTGCACATCTTTTTGACCAGGCTATACAAATAGGAGATTGTTAATTTGGTATTTTTTTGCCAACAGAATTATTTTTTCCATCCTCTCATTTAACAACAAATAAGAACTAACATATAGCTCAGCCTTTTCCATCTTAGAGTAAAAGTCCATGGTTCTTCACTCATCAACTCCACAGCTCCAGTGTTCTCATTCATACAAATGCATTAGAGATATACTAAAAGAATGACTTGTGGCATGTTTTAGCTTTGTTACCAGTGAGGTGGAGGCCATTAAGCGTGGAAGAATTCCAGACACTGATAATCATTAAGTACTTCTGGGATTGTTTCATAACTTTGCAGCTGTATTGTTGGCTATGATTTGCAGTCAGAGAGATACTGCTTAGGTCTGTTTTTGTTTTTCTGTTGGATGAGATAGGATGGATGTTTCTAAAAACAAAAACAAAAACAAAAACAAAAAACAACAAAACAAAACAAAAACAAATAAACAAAAAAACTGTCAGGGGAGTGAAGGAGAGGGTTGCATCTTTCAGTCACAGCAATGTCAACACCACTTAGGACAAATTTCAGGCATTCACCATTCTGAGACTTCCAGCTGCCTGAACTGTGAGTTGTTAAGAGACCAGAGCATGAGCCATAAAATGTGTCTGTGGGTGTTAGCTAACAATTTGCAGGTGCATATCATCCCAGTAAAGCTTTCAAATTATGTGCAATTTATAAAGTATGTTTGAAACTCATAATGGTTATGTCTGAGCAAATTAGTATCTTTTTTTGGCTTCAGTTTTTAAGAATCTCATCAAGTTGAAGGGGGAGGAGACAAGAAAGCAAGGGTATTGTTTAAACATGCAGTAGTCAAAAAGTTTTTTCCACTTAGTTTTTCATAAATGAATTAGAAAAGGAAGAAATATTCTTCCAAATACTTTAATTTCACATGTTCAGTAGTGCATCTGGAAGGAGCAAAGCAAGTAACACTTCTCTGAATAAAAGCTAAAATTAGGAATGAGTTATGATTTGAAGAACAATCTACAAATGTTCACCAATTATGAAACCATCCTTTAGTGAGATTGGTGCCTGTATTATTTTTCTTACATCTCTCTTATTTCAATCTTTAAAATTGGTTCAAGTGCAAAAATGAGGACAAACAGTTCTAATTGTTAAACTTGTCATGAGTTTGCAGTTCTCTTTAAAAAAGCAAAAATAAAAATAATTAAAAACAAAAAAAAAACAATAATTTAACTTGCTCCTTTCTCTTTATGAAATACCCATATTATGGAGGTGTTTTTACCAATTGTTATAAATTGCACAACTGATAGAATTCTACAGTAGAGGAACCTTGAAACTCCAGAATCTTGACATTTAGTTCTGAAATAGTAATCAGTCAAGTCTATAGGGGTAATGTTTAGAACAATCTTTAAATTACTGATGGTAAGTGCTCTCCTTGGCATACTGGGTAGGATTCATTCTGCGTATAGAAAGGGCAGATTCAATGCAAATGACTGCATCCAGGCTAGTCACTCCTTGTCTGCATGCCTTGTGTACTAAGAATGTAAAGTTAGAAGAGGTATTGACCACAGCAAAAAACAAAGAAACAAACAAGCACATTTAAAATAACTAATTACAGAGGCTGAACACTTTCTACGCTTTAGAAAGGAATCAAATGGTAATGCTGGTAGGTACACTGCACTCTACAACTTCCTCTTTGCACTCTACAACCTCCTGAAGAGAGGTTGTGGTGAAGAGGGGTTTGGACTCTTCTCCTGGGCAGCAAGCAGGACATAGGGAAATGGCCGCAGGTTGTATCAGAGGAGGTTTAGATTAGACATGAGGAAGAACTATTTCTCTCACAGAGTGGTCAGGCACTGCAATGGCTGCCCAGGGAGGTGGTGGAGTCGCCTTCCCTGGCAGTGTTCAAGAGGCGTTTGGATGAGGAGCTGCGAGATATGGTTTAGTGGGTTGTGATAGCAATGGTAATGGGAGGACGGTTGGACTAGATGATCTTATAGGTCATTTCCAACCTTGTGATTCTATGATTCTATGATACAGAATACATATAAAGACAAAATGAATTTGAGATTCTTGCAGAGCAAACATGACAGACTAGGCATGCTGGCAACTTGGACTAGAGAAAACTATATTCTTAAATTAGTGAAAACTTTTTTTTTAAATCTAGTTTTAGATTTATATATATACATGTAACTGACTGTCTGGACACTGTTCAGTATTAAATGACAATTATATCCAGTTTAATACTATTTTATCTTGTCATGACTAGAATTATGATAATATAATTTCTAATTGTTAGCTACTTAGGCAAGCACAGTGGGTTGCCACCATTCCTTTCAGTATAGTATTTAAGCAACTTAAAAAGGCCTAAATAACAAAAAGTAGGTATGCATGCATTGATATGGAACCAGAGCTTACAGGAGTATGATGATGAACTACTCATTTTGAAACATATATAACATACATTTAAACTTTGAAGATAGCCCTAAAAAAGCAAATAAAAAGAACAGGAACAGGAAAATATCTTTTTTTTTTTTTTTTTTTTTTTTTTTTTCCCCAAAATGTTGTGCAGTTTTCTTTCTGTCTGGATATTTTTCTTTTATTTGATTTCTATTTTATTAAAATTGTTAACCTCAGAACTCCACTGGGAAGTAACCTTTGCATTTCTGACAGGGCTTGGGGACATGGAATGGAAAAGCAATGGGTAATCAATGGGTAATCTTCCTTACAAACAGTTTTATAATAAAATGAAAACACAAATAACATGCATGGGAAGCAGCTATACACAGATTTTTACCTCATTCCACAAGAAGACTGATGGGTAGGATAGTCAACCTCACTGCAGGTGTCACTGAGTGCAGCCACTCAGGATTACCCATCTCTGTAAAGTACCTGAGACTTGTGTGTATAAAGAGAAATGCAAATGCAAAGCTCTATTTTTACATTACTGCAGAAATCTAGAAGGAAGCTCCAGGACTGTTTATTAATAGAAAAAAAAAAAAAAAAAAAAAAAAAAAAAAAAAAAAAGAAAAAAAAAAAAGGAAAAAAAGAATGAAAGAAGAACTTGAAAGAGAATAATTAAAAGCAACAGAAAAACCAACAAGAAAAGAAGGAAAAAAACCCTTCAAAATCATGCACACTAAGGACTCTACGGTTTTTCTGGTGGTGGTGGTAGCGGAGTTTATTTTTGTTTTTTGTTTTTAAGATGGCTTCTAATTTTGTGTTTCTCTGAGACAGTTACATATTCAAAGTTTATGGTCTAAGACAGTTTGTCAGATTTCAAGAGGATTTTTATTAGTCTTGTCTCTCTGAGATTTGTTGGAGGTTTAGTAAATCTATGACCTACATTATTGATCACTGTTCTCCTAATAATGCTCCTTTCACTGCATTGAATATGCAGTCATTTGAGGTTTTATGTAGGTGATATCACATTCACATCCTTCTTTCTAAATTGAAGAGGTGAGGATTTGAAGGATGGACTGTTCGAAGAATTAGGAATTGGCTGGCTGGATGCAGCCAAAGGGGTGTTATCAATGGTTCTGCATCAGGGTGGAGATTGGTCAAAAGCAGTGCCGCACAGGGGTTGGTCTTGGAACCGGTGCTCTTCAACATCTTCATCAATGACACAGACGATGGCATCGAGTGCACCCTCAGCAAGTTTGCAGATGACACCAAGCTGGGTGGTGCAGTCAATGCATTGGAGGGAAGGGAAGCCATCCAGAGGGACCTGGGCAGGCTGGAGAAGTGGGCCTATGTGAATCTAATGAGGTTCAACAAGGCCAAGTGCAGGGTGCTGCATTTGGGCTGGGGCAATCCCAGGTGGTTATACAGACTGGGAGAGAAAGTCCTTGGGAGCAGCCCTGCAGAGAAGGACTTGAGGGTCCTGGCAGATGAGAAGCTGGACGTGAGCCAGCTGTGTGCACTTGCAGCCCAGAAGCCCAACTGTGTTCTGGGCTGCATTAAAAAAGGGGTGGCCATCAGAGAGTGAGAGGTGATTGTCCGCCTCTACTCTGCTCTTGTGAGGCAATACTGCAGCCAGGCCTGGGGCCCCAGTACAAGAAAGATGCAGAGCTCTTGGAATGAGTCCAGAGGAGGGGTGCTAAGATGATTAGCGGGCTGGAGCACCTCTCCTATGAGGAAAGGTTGAGGGAACTGGGCTTGTTTAGCTTGGAGAAGAGAAGGCTCTGGGGAGACTTCATTGTGGCCTTCCAGTACTTAAAGGGAGCGTTATAAACAGGAGGGAGAATGGCTGTTTACGAGGGTGGATAATGATAGGACAAGGGGGAATGGTTGATCTGTTCTAGTGGTTGATGTCCTTGCCCATGGTGGGGGCATTGAAACTAGGTGATCTTTGAGGCTCTTTTCAACCCAGGCCATTCTATGATTCTGTGACTCTAGAGAATAGGTTGAAGGCATGTTCCTGAATGCTTTTTGCGTCTACAGGTGTGGGCATAAAACAGATGAAATATAATTAAATATGCTATGAAAAAGCTGAGCAATAAACCTGCGATCCTGCACATAGCGGGGGGTTTGAAATTAGATGATCTTTGAGGCCCTTTTCAACCCAGGCCATTCTATGATTCTATGATTCTACAGTTCTATTTCTCAAGGAAAAATAAATGCATTATTATTTTCAGATATTGTTATATCTGTTTAGACCTGCTTCTTTGGTAAAATTTTATGCATTTGGTGTTCTTGCTTATCTTTGCAAATTCATAGTAGCTATGACATTAAGTACAATGTAATTATTTTATTTCTTTCTGTAAAGAAGGTGTCATTTTGTCATTATTCTTGCTGTTTGCTTTGTATGTTTTCTTCTGGATTAAAATCACTTATAGTATTCCTGCCCTACTTCAGCAGTAAAATGTCACTGGGATTTAATGGTCTATCTGCTTATAGCTACTTTTTTTACATAAAGTAAACCAATATTTTTAATTCCCAAATCATAAAACATCATTTTTTCAACACAGAATCATAGAATCAGAAGGTAGGAAAGGACCTACAAGATCATCTAGTCCAACTGCACTCCCATCACCATTACCACCCACTAAGCTACTAAACTATATCTCATAGCACCTCATCCAGACTCCTCACCTTCCACCTGGGATGGTGACTCCCCCGCCTTCCTGGGCAGGCTATTCCAGTGCCTGACCACTCTTTGAGAGAAAAAGTTCTTCCTTATATCTAATCTAAATCTCCCTTGGCACAGTTTGTGGCCATTTCCTCGGATCCTGTTTGTTGCCTGGGAAAAGAGACCAATTCCCTCTTATAATAATACCCTACTTGAGGGTATGTTCTATATTTTCGTAGAGAATGCCAGACAATTGCTAGAGATAATTTACCTACAATCTCAGAAAGTTCTGAACTCTATTGTGACTTGTAACACAAATTCTTAATTTTCTCACATTAAACATAAAGATGAGCAAATAAATGCTGTCTCACTAGGACATGAGGGACTGGGTCCCTTGGGATCAGAGGAGTCAGATGGCAAGAAAGATCCAACTCTTATTTTAGAATAAATAGGATTACCTCTGACTATAGGCACATTCATAGAAATTGGTAAAACACTGTTTTATTTGTATATGTATTGCAATGTTAGCTAGGAAACAACAGTGAGAAAGGAAAACTGTAACTGAAAAACACGTAAGGCAACTCATTTAAAAGAAGAACATGAACAAGAAAAGAAGGAAGACAAAAGAAAAAAGAAGGAAAAGAAAAGAAGAAGAAAAGGAGGAACCTCTGTCATTCACTTTCTATCCACAGTAAAAAATGACAATTGAAGTTCCTAGATAAACTGGTTGATACTTATTCCATTGAATGCAGTGTTCTTCAGTAGCTTTAGTTATAGAAGGAAAAGCTTGCATATAGAGACAATAGTAATTATTTATATTATGGAACAGTTAACCTGTTGTACAGTATCAAGGAACTTCTAAGTGGATGTAAACACATTTTTTGTCATTCTTCTAATTTAGCCTTTCATTTATCTGCTTGTATCCAAAATAGGTGTCACAAGACCAGGTCATCCACCAAAGGACTGTGAGACTGATTACTGCTGAATAACCAGTTCAATGTTGTTTTCATAATGATTGATAGTTAAAAAATAGAAAAGTCAGAAGATGAGTACTTTCAAGTTTACCCTGCTGTTGTATTTTCATTGCAGCTTGCTAAATTCTATTGCACTGGAAGCTGATTCAGCACAGCACCAATTATTCTATGGCCAACAGCTGAGAAATAAGGGAGCTCAGCCTTAAGGAGAGTCATGTCCCAGCTCTGTCTTGGAAAAAAATCTGCTATTTATTTGTATAATCCTTTAGATTTTGTCACTTTTTTTAAATCCCCTACTATTCATTTCCTGTAGTCATCACACTGGCATTAAGTGAGCATAAAGACCTGTATTCACTCTGATTATCTTAAAAATTTAATTACCACACCAAAATTAATCCAGGCTTTAGCAACCAAGAAATAAAGTGCCTGCTGGAGGTGGCAGTCTTGACTTTGTTAAGTAGCTTGAACTCAGCTGTCCCTGTAGATCTGCAAGCCAACAGAAAGTACACTGCAAGGCCTCAGGACTGCAAGTCGTCAAGTTTGCTTTATCCAAAATTTCCTGTCCTGACTGGAACTCTGTTTGCACTTGGCTTAGATGTAACAGCAGGTTTCTCTAATGGTGAGTTGGCTATGCCTAATTTGTATATTTTGCTTTTCATATGGAATAACCAAAAATTTATATACATAGAAATAACTGATAGCTTTTCTGTACAAGAAAAGTTATTTATGAGTTTAACAGACATATAGTGAAACATGCAGAAAGATAGGCCTTGTATGAAAGCAGATACTTGAGAAACAGGGGCATAAGAAGTAGGGAAGAGTACAGGGAAACACAGACATGGGGTGATTAGGGTATGGGCTGACACTCTAAACCCTTTAGCTCTGAACCCTCCAGCAGTCACTTCAAGAAACGCATATCTGGATCTGAACAAAACTGGCTTCATTTTATGTAATTACCATAATTGTTCCACAGAAAAAGGAGCAAGTATGTAATTACGTAAAATGCATCATATACAGTAAATGTATGCCATATAGAAAGATTCATTACGGAATTGAAGACAGGTGAAGAAAGAGCAAACTATAAAGTATTATAAGTTAACAAGCATACAAAAAGTGGACGTTGGAGTGAGGAAGATGAAAACATCAACATCCGGGTCCTCCTGATGGAATACTTAGAATGTTGCTTGACTTCTTGTGTTCCACCGAAGTCCAAAATTATCGTTATACTAGGAGAAGAAAAGGGGAACTGTACACCAACAGAAGAACTAGAAGCTAGGAAGTGTACATATAATAATTTTAACTGTGTTGCTGTTATGAATGTATTATTATAAATATATTTTCTGTATATTAGGATTTGCTTTTTTCATGTAATATTTAGATCTGAACCAATAGTAATCCTGTAATAAGACTGTTCAGTTATACAACTGCTTGGCTTTTTATGTTTCATCTTTTGTTCATAACAAGATTTTAAGCAACAGAACGCTCTCCAGGGCTTGAGCACAGGAGAGTAAATAGGAAGGTCATGGGACTTCTTTCTGGGAATGCTTTGGCGAGTGATGAGATATGGCAATACCTATGGAGAGGTGACATCTAATAGGTGATGAGAACTGGCTGCCTTGCTGAGACTTAAAAGCGCTATGTCATAAGAGACAAAGAAATAATTATTCTCTGGTTAATTAACAGTGCAGCTGCAAAAATAAATAAATAAATACATAAAATGGGGGGGAGGGTGGAGGAAGTGATTGTTAAATGCTAGTGCATCCATAAATGGCTTCCTTGAACATAATACAGTGGAGAAACTGAATGGCATGCCTTAGACTTTTTCAAAGGCAAATTCCATAAGAAAAAAATTTGTCATTTTAAAGCTATTTGATCACATTAAAACCCTCTCTTCTTGGTACAACATGTTACCTTTTTGTTATGAATTTAGGGAGTACATTTTAATAGCTCAGTGTGAATTTCATAAGAGGATCAAATGCCTAAATATTATTTTTAATGCTCACCAGCTCATTTCCTTTTTTCCTGCTGATATTAGTAAAAAGTCTGCCAAGAACACACTGGAAAATTGTAAGTACTCAAATAATGAACATCTCATCCAATGTTTTGTGGATAATTAGGGGATTACATGTCATCAAGACTAAGGTCACCTTTTATTAATCATAAATTGTTCGCTTGTGTAGACTTTTATTACCTCAGGCTCCTGTTATTTTTGAAGTTTTTAAAAGCATATAAATATTGCTAACTTTTAACATTTGGTGCTCCAATATGAGCATAAAACAACCTTCCATCAGATCTTTCCAAAATTATTTCTTATCATTCATGATCAACGGTTTAATTCCATCAACACAAATACAGCTGGTGGTTGGATGCTCACTGCTAGTGGTTGGTTTACTTCCTATTTCAGTAGAAATAAGAAAAAAATTAAAAAGAGATATATTAAGTGAATTATTTACTAGAAAAGTTTCACATTTTTCTATGGAAAATAAAAGAAAAAGATCTTGAGGGATCCTGAGGGATATTGTACCGACAAAGCATAAAATCAGGAAGTTTAATTTTAGGAAAGCCAAATTCCAGCTCTTCAGGGAGTTAGTCAACAAACCCCCCTGGGAATCTGTCCTCAAAGTCAAGTGTGAAGAACAGAGTCACCAGATCTTTAAGAAAGTTTTCCTTAGGGCAGAAGAGTTCTCCATCCCCAGGTGGACCAAGTCAGGAAAGGAAAGCAAGAGACTGGCATGATTGAACTGGGACCTGCTCATCAAACAGGAGAACAAGAAGAAAATGCACAGGTAGTAGACAAGGACAGGTAACCTGGAATGAGTACAGGGATGATATTTGGCTGTGTAGAGATGGGGTCAGGAAGTCCAAGGCCCAACTGGAACGGGACTTGGCATGGGGAGCAAAGGATAAGTCTTCTGTAGGTTCACCAATTGGAAAAGGAAAGTCCAGGATGGTGTTTAATCCCTAATGAGCAACACAAACAAGCTAGTAACAAAAGACAAGGAGAAGGCTGAGTTATTCAACAACTTTTTTTGCCTGAGTCTTCACTGACAACTGCTCTACACAAGGTCTTTGAGCACGTTGCTCAGAAGGTAGGAACTGGGGGAGTGATGCCCCTCCCACTCTAAGTGATGATCAAGAAATGACTGCCTGAGGAACCTGAACATCCATAAATGCATGGGTCCCAATGACATGCACCAAGATGCCTGAGGGAACTGGCTGACCAATTCACTCACCAGTCACTAAGCCACACTCAATGATATTTGAAAAGTAATGTTGATCAGGTGAAAACCCTGGTGATTGGAAAAAGAGCTATGTCACATCCATTTTTCAGAAGGGTGGAAATGATCTACAGAGCTACACATCTGTTAGCCTCACCTCTGTGCCAGGGAAGATCATGGAACATTTATTCCTGAAAGCTATACTAAGACATACAAAAGAGAGGGACATAAAACAGGACAACCCGCATGGCTTCACCAAGGTCAGATCCCGCCTGACCAACCTTGATACTCTTTATGATGGCATAACTGCATCGGTTTACAAAGGAAGAGCCACTGATGTCATTTATCTGGACTTCAGTAAGGCCTTTAACATGATCCCCCATAACATTCTTCTCTTCAAATTGGAAAGATATGGGTTTGATGGGTGAACGGCTCGATGGACAAGGAACTAGTTACAAGATCATACCCAGAGAGTGGTGGTAAATGGCTCAGAGTCTGAATCAGTGATGAGTGGTATCCCTCAGGAGTCAGTCAGTACTAGGGCAAATTCTCTTTAACATCTGCATCAGTGACACTGACTGTGGAATTGACCCTCAGCAAATTTGCAGATGACAGTAAGCTGTGTGGTGTCGTTGACACTCCTGAAGGATGGGACCATCCAGAGAGACCTAGACAGGCTTGAGAAGTGGGCTCAGGATAACCTCATGAGGCTTACTAACAAATCCTAGTACAAGGTCTTTCACCTGAGTTATGGCAACTCCTTCTGTCTATACAGAAGTTGGGGGGATGTAAGGATGGAGAATAGTACTGCCAGAAAGGTCTTGGGGACAATGGTGGATGGGAAGCTGGACTTGAGCCAGCAATGAACCCTCACAGCCCAGAAAGTAAACAATATCCTGGGCTGCATCAAAAGCAGCATGGTAAGCAGGTTGAGGGAAGTGACCCTCTCTCTACTCTGCACTAGTGAGACCTCACCTGGAGTACTGCATCCACATATGGAGTCCTCAGTACAGAAGAGATGTGAACCTGCTAGAGCACATCTAGAGGAGGGCCACAAAACTTACCCAAATGATGGAATATCTCTCCTATGAGGTCAGGCTGAGAGAGCTGGGGCTGTTCAGCTTGGAGAAGAGAAGGCATCAGGGAGACCTGATAGCAGCCTCTCTGTATCTAAAGGGGAGGCTGTAAGAAAGAAGTGGACAGACTCTATAGCAGGTTCTGTGGTGACAGAACAAGGGGAAATGGTTTCAGATGAAAAGAGGGGAGATTTAGATTGGATATAAGGAAGAAGTTTTTTTACAATAAGAGAGGTGAGGAGCAAATAAGAAGAGCAACAAAAAAGGTGAAGTGTCTAGAGGGGAAGATGTATGAGGATCAGCCTAAGATCATTCAGTTTGTTCAGCCCAAAGCAGATGAGCTGAGGGGAGGCCTTATGGCGGCTGCAGCTGCTTCACAGGGAGCGGAGGTGACAGCACTGAGCTCTGCTCTGTGGTGACAGCGGCAGCCCGAGGGAACAGCATGGAGCTGTGTCAGGGGAGGGTCAGGTCGGGTACTAGGAAATGGTTCTTCAGTGAGAGGGTGGTCTGGCATTGGAACAGGCTCCCCGGGGAAGTGGTCATGGCACCGAGCCTGGTGGAGCTCAAGAAGCATTTGGACAGCACTCAGACATATGGTTTAACTTTTAGGTAGCCTTCTGTGGAGCCAGGAATTGGACTTGATGATCCTTGTGGATCCCTTCCAACTTGGGATTTTTTGTGATTCTGTGATTCATAAACTGCAGTCAGTGTTTTCAGAGTAACAAGGAGGGTAGAAAAAGGGGAGTAAAGTAAGAATTATAAGGAGAAATGTGGTGAAAATATTGAGTAGGCTAAGTCCAATCTCAGTAGCTTAAGCATAGAAATCAATTGAGGAATAACAATTATTTGGAGCTCCTTTATGACCTGTAACATTTAGAATCAAAATTGTTTACTTTCCTGGGGTGGAGAGTAACAATTGTGCCTAGAAAGTCACATAACTTATCTCTGTGGCTTACTTCCAGTTTATTCCAACTCAGATCTTTGATCCCAGGTCATCTTCATTATACTGACAACTTAACTCCTGGTCTCTCTTAGAAAGAAAAGCAGTAATTTTTCTAGGATGAAAGAAAGAGTTATCTTGTTCTGGAAAAGACTAATTCCCAGACTACTTTTGAAAAGGGAAAGGGTGTTTACTACGAGTGCTACAGCACTCGTCATCCTAAGTGGATTTTTCACACTACAGCACCCCAGCTGTTCTCATACCATTCTGTAAAACACACAGTATATGCTCTACTTAATTACAGAACATTAATCTGGTTTCACATTGTTTCAGAAACTATAAAAAAATAAATATCTAATCCTAATTCAAATGAATTATTATATCTTTGAGTTCCAGGCTGCTAGGTGGGCTCAAGAGAAGGCTAATGCAGGGGAATAAAGCCCATCATTTCTACAGTTCTATATGACCATCACTGAGCAGTGTGTATGTTTGTACGTTGCTTTGCAATTTCTGGCAAGATAAATTGAGATGATTCTCTGAGTGGCTCTCTTTCATATCTTAGATGTAGCCAAAACACTCTCAAAGCTAAGAACATGCAATATTTATGATCTTTAGACTGTCAAAAAACAAAACAAAAAACAAACAAAAAAAACACCTTTTCTTCATTATTTATAGCTTCTTATGGGTTTTTATATTAACTAGTTGCAGGAAAAAATGTATATATCTATATGACAAAAAAGTTTTAAGGATTGAGTTCAGTCGATCATCTGCATTCAAATGATCAAGGATGGTTTGCATGTCATCAGCAAAATCTTTTCTACAAAAAGCTAAAGAATTAGAGGAAACTTTCTTAGATCTGCCCATACTGTTTTCTTCTTTACTTTTGTGTAAAATAAATAAACAAATAAATAAAAGAGCAAAAGCAAATTCTACCTGTATTTGGCTAATCTAATTGTTTATCTACAAATAGCTCAACAAATCAATGGTACACAGAACTGTTTTTTTTATGGGAGTAAGTTTGCCTTGAAGTTCATGAAAATTTTATTAATATGCATTTTCCTAGCTTTAAAATAAAACCAGGATCTTAAAAAAAATGTTAACTTCCTTTTATTAAACTTGATTAAAAAAAAAAAAAAGTAATTTATAAAAATAAATTCTCTTTATTAATTTTTTTTTTTTAAAGTTCTGTATAAATATAATTTAGGTTACTCTTTTACATCTGTAATTATAAGAGCTTTTTTTAATGGTACCACTGAAAAAAAGGTTTTTGTATACAAGTCAGCATATAAAAAAATATGATGAATGAGGGAAATGATAATATTGATATTACTGCTTCTCTGTCACGTATTATATTCTGTCAGTAACTGAATTTTTAGTCTTGATCTTGGTAAGACTGATACAAATTCCTCTTCTTCTATGGATAAAACGTGTTCAGTAAGGAACAAACAGAAGCAAAACAGACAAATCCCATCACATAAAACATTTCCTCTTGCAACCTCATAGTCAATTCAACTAAACACTGGCCATTCAATCACTTCTGTTCAATAAAGGTGCAAATGATAACAATATAAGGATAAGAACCTACAATTAGTACACCAAGAAATTAGAAATGTAAGTCTAATTCAGCATGTTCCCTCTAATAGGTAACTCAAAAAGCTAGTTCAATTCATCCTAGAAGAGAGTTTTTAAGACGTAAGATCAACCCTTGCTTGTTTCTTTCCAGTCTTTACACAGCAAACATAAGCAAAAGAGATCTATCTTCAATGCTTAGGCATCTAAATAGGAAGAAAAAAAAAAAAAAAGAAGAAGAAGGAAAAAAAAAGCCCATAGATTAAAACCCATTGTGGAAACATGGACTTTTGTATATGGTCTAATTTAAGAATGACTTTTTAATATCAGCAAGTACGTGTAAGATTTCTCTAAGAGTTCCACACACACTTCCACTGTTTCTATAAATTACAAAGCATGAGTGGCAAAGGACTAGAAAGTAAAATTCAAATGCATGCTTATATGGCAGATGCTTCTTAGAGTTCCTGCAGTGTAAAGCAGTCAAAAACTTCACTTTATGTGTTATTTATGGCAGTTTTATGGCTGTTCTGTATTGCTGACGTGACACAAACTATTAAGAAAATATCACCATAACAGTTAAACAGGTAGTAGATATATAAGCCACAATACTAATAGTGGTAATTCATCCAATTCACTGTCCAGCTTCCCTCTGTACTGCTTGCAGATGACTAAAAAATGATTACCATTTTTATTTGTAATTGATTCAAAATGTTGTTTGAATGTGATTAAGGTGCATTTGACTGGATAGCTAGAATAGTTGTTTCTGAGCAAGAAAAATATCAAGCCTAGTCTGGTACTGGATTGGGTAATAATGTTACCTACATGCTTCCAAATCAATTATATAACAAAGATCATTCCTTATATCCAATATTGTAATAAAATCTACAGATAAATAACTTCAAAATCATGCAGACTATATTTAGAATTAAGGCTCAAGTCTTTATCAGAAACACTGAATTTTGTCAATTTGAACACATATATACAAAAAAAAAAAAAGTAAAAGTTTTTTGAACAATGAACCTGTGGAACTTTTCTTGGCCTCATACTTGGCACTGTCAATAATCTGTTTCATTGATGAACATGACTAAGATCCTGCTTGCAGACTAATGTACCATTCTTGAAGTGATATAAAAAAAATATATGTATTAGTTTTCAAGACATGAAAACCAAGCAGTCCAGTAAAGAAAAAATGGCTTATTGACAAATCTCTTTTATAAAAGAATGTCTTTGAATTATCAACCTTCAGGTAAATACCATGATAAATTATTCAACCATGTAACTGAACTTATGTCGAACCAGTTTTCTTTTCCTGTCCTTTTTTGCAGAAGCTCAAGAAACGATCAGAACTTCCTTGCTCATGAATAATGAATGCAGACTGTTTCTCAGTCCAGTAAACACTGCATTTTTGTAAAGAAAGAAAACAGCTGGTGCATGAAATCAAGCTTATTCATACATTTTAAGGAATCTTCTCTCAGGATACATCTTCAGATAAACATTGAACTACAATCTTCCCTCCCCTCCCCTCACTTCCTCCTCCCCCCTCCATGATTATGAGACGTTTTAACCAATAAAGGCAGGAATATTTTTTTGTATGAGTGAAATAGTGTGTTTGGCCTAGCAGAAAGACTTCTTATTCCTCTGGACTCCCATAGGCTTGTGGAATAAAAGTGAGTCATGCATCAGTGGTTTTCTGTGGGCTCCTAGACCATATCAAACATCCTATGACATGCTCTACATTCAGTATATGGGAAATACAGTTATGCAACCCAGTGCCAGGATGGGAAAGTAGCTGGGAGAAGAGAATACGGGGGCTTAAAGATGCACACAGTAAATTTACGTTCCAGAAAGTGGTTAATGGTCAAGAAAATCAGGAGTTCACTGAGGCAAAAGAGAGAGGAATGTCCAACTTCTTTTGATTGATGGTGGGCAGAATGCCAAGGATCAAGAGAAAATAAGCACAAAAAGACATTTCAGTAGCAAAAACAAGGCATTAATAGTGAATATCATGCCTAACACTGATGATGATTTATAGTCTGGCTCACAGACAAAACCACCAACCTGGTACTGCTAATAACACAAGGCATGGAAAAATCCAAGGCCTTTTTCAAAAATGATAGAGTACACAAGAGACGCAGTTTCTCTTGGAGGCTTGTTGCCTTTTCAGAATCTCCTGTAATCATTCAATTTTCAAGGCTATTAATCCTGAAGAAGCTCTAATATGTCAGTTTGAGTCCGAAACTGAAAATATTTCTGGTCAAGCAATACAGTTCTAGCTTCTTTCGTGAGGCAGAATAAATCTAACTTCATGATGTGAGGTAATTGGTTATGAGGCACTTACACCTATAGGAAAACATTTATGTGACAGGTTTATGTTCTGCCAGTAAATATATGACAAAATCTGTTTTTTTTTCAGGGAGCACATGGTTTACAAATGATAATTTATTTTCCTAATAAGGAATTGATTTCAGAAGAAATTTATTATCTATGTTTTTTCTTAATTGTGATAAAACGTCCACTATAAATGTTCCGCTCAGCATATCAGTTCTACCTTTGCTCAAGGAGATCTGATAAGTGTCTCTCAGTTTAACACATATTTCAATTATCAGATGACAGTCATTCTATTATACATTAACTTACATACGGTAATTTATTAAAAAGTTACTTCAGAAAGAGACATTTAAAAAGACATTTCAAAATACTGATGATGATTAGGTAATTGACCTGAGAAGTTACTTTTGATGTTTTAGTACCTATTCTATATTAGACAAAGATATGAACAATTAGACAGCAGGACATTCTTAGGATGCTCAAAGATTCAACCATTCCTTTTGACACTGTTCCACTTTAGATAAAATTCTCCAAATGTTATTGAGATGCAGAACTAGAGCATCTCTACACCCTTCTAACTAAGACACTCTCCCAGGAAATGGGAACATGTGAACCACTGCTCTCCCATAAATATTTAATTAATTATGCACAGTGGAACAGTGTCAATGTGAGACACTGAGAAAGCCCTATTATGTTAGACTGAAGTTGAGGGCCAGTATTTAGAAGAGTCAGATGTGGATTTGAAACCATTCACTCAGAGTGAAGTGAATCTAGAATTTTCACATCCTGAATCCTGTTGTTGGAGTACTTGAGCATATGAGAGCTTCCTCTTCTTTCAGTTGTTTAAGTTTTTGATTGTTTTTTTTTTTTTCTTTTTAATGATGAAAACAACCACAGTTTATTCTGCAAGTCTAGGCTGGTTGAGAATAGGGAATTCAAAAGTCAGAATAGGACTTAGTGTGTTCTAAATACAAATTCCTGGTCTCCTTTCTGCACATTTTTTTTTCTTCCCAAAACATTTGCCTTAAATAATTTTGAACATATATACATATATTTAACTGAGTTATAAGTGTATGTGTGCTTAAGAAAAAGGGTGGTATAAATTTGTGATTTATCACCAGTTGACTGAAATGCACAGTTCTCAGTTCATTGTGTGGTAACTTTGTTTCAATACCACTCAAACATGAATATAAAAATATATTCTCCCTGCTTTCAGATGTGCAGAAATAGATATGTGTATGCATTTACATTCAAATATATAAGTACATGAACATATAAAAATTTCCTAAGAAAAATGAGACTCTCAAGCTCAGTAGTAAATGTGAACACTGATCATTTATTTGGGTTTTATGTGAATAATGTTCTTTTGGGCTTTTTATATTGGAGGAAAAAAAAAAAAAAAAAGTGTTTATATTGGCAACATTTTTTTGCAATTTTTGGGAATAGAGGAAGGGTCACGTCACTCCCATTTACAAGAAAGGGAGCAAGGAGGACCCCAGGAACTACAGTCTGGTGAGTCTCACCTCCGTGTCTAGGAAGATCATGGAACAGATCCTCCTGGATAATATGCTTGATCACATGAGGAATGAGCATGTGATCCAAGACAGCCAGCATGGCTTCACCAGGGGAAGGTCATGCTTAACCAATCTGGTGGCCTTCTATGATGGAGTGACGGCATTGGTGGACAAGGGAAAGGTGACCCATGTCATTTACCTGGACTTGAGCAAGGCCTTTGACATGGTCCCCCACACACATCCTTATCTCCAAATTGGAGGGATGTGGACTTGATGGGTGGACCACTGGATGGATAAGAAATTGGTTGAAAGGCTGTAGACAGCAGGTGGTCATCAATGGTTCTATGCCCAGGTGGAGGCTGGTAATGAGTGGTGTCCCCCAGGGGTCTGTCTTGGGACCGGTGCTCTTTAACATCTTTATCAATGACATCGACAACGGAATCGAGTGCACCCTCAGCAAGTTTGCTGATGACACCAAGCTGAGTGGTGCGGTTGACATGGTGGAAGGAAGGGATGCCATTCAGAGAGACCTCAACAGGTTTGAAAGGTGGGTCTGGGTGAACCTGATGAGGTTCAACACAGCAAAGTGCAAGGTTTTACACTTGGGCCAGGGGAATCCCAGGCATCTATACAGATTGGAAGGAGCGGTCCTTGAGAGCAGCTCTGAAGGAAAGGATGTGGGGGTCCTGATGGATGAAAAGCTTAACATGAGCCAGCAGTGTGCTCTTGCAGCTTGGAAAGCAAATGATATCCTGGGCTCCATCAGAAGAGGGGTGGCCAGCAGGGACAGGGAGCTGATTGTCCCCCTCTACTCGGCTCTCGTGAGACCCCATCTGGAGTGCTGTGTCCAGGTCTGGAGCCCCCCGTACATGAAAGACAGAGAGCTCTTGGAGAGGGTCCAGAGGAGAGCCATGAAGATGATCAGGGGACTGGAGCACCTCCCCTATGAGGACAGGCTGAGGGAGATGGGCTTGTTCAGCCTGGAGAAAAGAAGGCTGCGGGGTGACCTCATTGCAGCCTTTCAATACATAAAGGGAGCCTACAAACAGGAGGGAAAACAACTCTTTGAAATGGTAAACAATGGCAGGACAAGGGGAAATGCATTTAAGTTGATGGAGGGTAGATTTAGATTAGATGTCAGGGTAAGTTCTTTACAGAGAGAGTGGTGATATGCTGGAACAGGCTGCCCAGAGAGGTTGTGGATGCCCCGTCCCTGGAGGTGTTCAAGGCCAGATTGGATGGGGCTCTGGGCAGCTTGGTCTAGCATTAAATGGTGAGGTTGCTGGCCCTGTGTGTGGCAAGGGGTTTGAAGATTCATGATCCTTGAGGTCTCTTCCAACCCTGGCCATTCTATGATTCTATGATTCTGTGAAATTAGATAAAGGAAGGGGGAAGATTAGATGTCTGGGGGAAGTTTTTTACTGAGAGTGGTGAGATGCTGAAACAAGCTGCCCAGAGAAGTTGTGAATGACCAGTCCCTGGAGGTACTTAAGACCAGGTTGGATGGGGCCCTGGGCAATCTGATCTAGTGCTTGATCTAGATGCTGGAGGGGAGCTTGGAACTCGGTAAACCTTGAGGTCCCTTCCAACCCAAGCTATTCTATGATTCTACGATTCTTTGTAGCATAAGCGTAAACACGGATGTGCATTATGTGAATAAACCTATTAAAAACATTCAAATCAATTGTTGCAGAATTAACTGAAGTTAATAAACTGCTCAAAGTTCATCAACATTTCTAATGCCATATTTTTGTTATTTTTATTTTAATGGTGTATTTCTTAAAGAAACACCTTCACCTGTGAGAATTCTCCTGTACGTTCAATTTAACTGAAACTAGCTGTAGTTTTTCGGGTTGTAAAATTGTGACTTAATTTACTTGATTTAAGGAGAGGAGGAAGGAACAGAAAAGGACAAATACAGAGACAGACAGAAAAGACAAAACAATTTCACTTTTAAGCAAATCACATTTCCTTAGGAAATTCTCCAAAATCTTCAATAATACAATAGAAGTTTTCCATAGCAATAATTAGATCTGGTTTCACATCAACCTTTTCCTGTACAAGCATACAGTACTGTCCAATGCCCTCCCTCTTGACTATGGCAATATCTACATAAAAGAGAGGTAGAAGGAAAAAAATATTTTTATCTTTAAGAGACATTTTAAAAGCAAGGGTCATCTAGATGACCCTTCTCATTGCAGGAGAGTTGGACTAGATGGCCATTGGAGGTCCCTTACAACTCTAAGGATTCCGTGATTCTATGATTCTACAACTCTTCAGGAATGATTTATTGCCACAGTACTGAAATGCATAAGGATCAACACTTGTACAAACAGTTGTCTATACAGTTCATTGATTCTCAAGTGCATTTACAGTATTCTCCTGAGCCTACCAAGAACTTCATATGCTGTCACTACAAGAAAATATGTTCTTTCAAATAATCACAGAATTTCACCTTGACTGTCAAAATTATGACCATTGAGAAGAAGCCTGAATACAACGTGGACCAAACGAAGACTAATCTGAAAAATATTGCAAGAGCTCTGCAGACTATGACATATTGAAATTCCCACAATTTTTTAGCAATTTCCATTGCCACACAAAGCAGGAATGGCCTTAACTAGGCTTTTACTCAGAAAGGATATAAGTGATCCAATTACATTCACAAGAACTTATACATTATCACCTCTTTTGACAACGGTATCTAAATGACCTACCTGCCTACTTCTAAGCCTTTTTGAAGAGGGTTTTATTTTACAATTACCAACATATCTGAAAATGTATTTTCCAAAATCCAGGATAATCCAAGAGCATGCGTGTGTACAGAGAGCATACATGTGCTACTTATGCTAATTGACCCTGATCCCTCAAAATAAGGGCACTGAAAGAAGTTTTATTTCTTATGAATACTCCAACTTGCATGGCTTATTTGCTAACCATGGGAGGTGAGCATTTAATCTGTCAAACATTTGTAGAACACTAAAAGCAATGCAACCTTTGACCTGGGTCACCGAAACTGCACCCTCTTGTGATTTTTTTTCTGTTCACCCAGCCTATTTCATACATTTGTTCTTATGTCCATGCCTTATGAAGCATGCAGACAGGGTATGATCTTTGACATTCAGACACCTGTGTCCCATGCTTTTCTTGTGAAAGAAATAAATGACAGGCCTGGAGATTAAGACCAGACCCTTTTTTCTCTCTCTCCATCTCTTTCTGTTTCTTTTTTCTTCCCTTAGTTCAGGTGTTTAGTCAGATAAGCTGAAGGAACTGTAGCTGTTTTAAGTTAGAAAGGCTTCCTTCTATTTTTACTAAACTTTCCTATTATGTTAATCCTAATGACCAACTATATTTTGCCCAAAGGTCATTCAAGAAATCTGTGGTACAAACATCATTGATTTCACTAGGAATCCAATATGAGACATGGCACTGCTAATTCACAGTACTTTAAAGAGAGGAAAAAATGTTTTTTCAGCTTTCATCTACTTTCTTCCTTTCTAACGTTATAGTGTGATTTGTTCCTAATTCAATATAAGGATATTGTAATTTTGAGCTGTTCTTTGGCTCAAAACACATTTCTAAACAAATAACAAAGTCCAAAATATATCATTTTATATTTGCAGAATTCACTTGTGCTTATCACTAAGTTATGTTAGCTCAACTAATATTAGAACAATCTTGTTTAATTTCAGTGTTTCAGACTGGGACATCTTGTCCACGTCTTGGTTCCCCTTTAGTCAGTGTAGGGAGAAAGGATCTTTCACTTGAATGAATCATTCCCTGAGAATGAGAGTCTTCACAGCAAGAGGGATTTTAATTTGGGCAACTTCAGGCTAAATTTTGTGGTGTCACTGAGACACTTCCAGGTGTTGTCTCTGGAATCCACCTGCTTTTTTGGAAGAACACAGGTGTTTGTCATAGGTCATATCTGTTGGCTAAATGTTGATGTCTAGGTAACAAGAGTGCTATGTCTCAAGTGACATAACATGCTTACATGCTGTAAAATGAAGTATGTCTAGACAGCTCTCTTCTTTCCAGGTGATATTTCTGTGAAGTAAACTCTTCCTGTGCTCTGCTAATACCATAGTTAATTTCACTAGAAACACTTTTAGGTCAGACAGAGAATTTCATTTTATGACTCTGGGCGAATGCAGTTGACTAGAGGAGCTACTATTAATTTACAATAATAGTAAGTCTGTGCAACTCTGTTGACACTAATATTTTACTGGTTTAATGAAAAGCAAAAACTAAGTCTTCTATCTTCAACTTAGCTAAATATCACATTACTTGCTTTACTTTTACTGTTTGTTGAATTTGTGTTCATTAGATGAATGCTGTCAAGTTAATGCAGAAGTAAACATCAATAATGAAATTTGTCTATCTCTGAACTACAGAAAGACATTTTAATTATGCAATTTACAGATCATCCTTTTCAATAATCAGTACTATGTTCAGCTTATTCAGGTGTATTGTTTATATTTTAGTAGATATCTAACGTTAAGATGAAAACCATGCCAGGTAAGATGCTAGAAGCATGCACACACACGAAAAAAAATGACTCTAATTCACTGAATATAAGTCAGTGTAATGCGATATGAAACAATTTTATGTTCACCTAATCAAGCCTGGTGAAGAGGGTGGACATATGGGTCAGATATACAGTGGCAGGTTTAAAGAAAAATATAAGTGAAAATGAAAGTCTGTGAAGTATCCATAAGGGTCACAAGAAGTAGAAGAGGCTTTAGTCACGGGAAGCATATGGAAAAAAAAATAGAACTTTCAACAGAAGACTTGCTAGAAAAATGTAATGCATAGGCATGAGCTGGCAACAGAAGGGAATAACCATAGCTATTCCCACAGAAGTAGAAATGTATAGGCCACCGTTTTAACAAAAATGTTGATGTTAGTTTCCATGAGACCAAAGATAAAGCAAGAGTAAACTTGGAATTCCAAAATGCAGTGTATCTTAATGAACAGTTTGGCATGCAGAGTTAGCTTTCCATTACCCAAACTACTGGTGGACTTGAATAATTTAAATTTAGATTCCCTGGATCAGAAATAAGTCAGCTTGCATCCAGCCAGATTTACAGAATCCAGTGATTATGCCAAATCCAAGCAGGTTTCGGAAGTTAGGTCCGTATGGGGATTATATGTCATTATTAGGAGCCCTAGCACTCCAAGATATGGGAGACTTCATTAACTCAGTCAAAAATCAGTATGAATTCAGTGCTGTTGCAGTCAAACTTGCCTGAGGCCAAAACTAAACTAAATAGTTACTTTAGGGCTCTGGAGTGTACTGTATTATTTGTTTACAGAGCAGAGACTTTCCAGGTCAATTCATACTACATCAGTTTGTATATGAGACAGCTTGTTAATTTTTGGCATAAACCTAGATGGATTGGTTTAAAAGTTGACCAGTTAGAAATACAAAGATATCCTGAACTGCTGCCCTAAGAGAATGAGTAAATAACAAATTATTCTAAGTTTTGAAAGAGAAGGGAACCCAGAGGGGTCATGGAGTCCTCAAAGTAGGATGCATTCAAAACCCAAAAGAACATGGCCCTGGGCAACCTGGTCTAACTGACTCTGCTTGGGCAGGAAAGTAGGACTGGATGATCTCCAGAGGTTCCTTCTGATCTCCACTATTCTAGGTAGTCTTCTCATAGGTAAGCCAATTCTTTGGATTTTTGTGATCTCTAACCTGCTTACTTTCTATCATAATCTATTCTTCCCTCTAAAAAATCTTTTACAAATTACCGTGTTCCACCTCTCCTTTCTGCTTCTATCCCACCACAACTATACCCAATTAACATTTGACCACCTTCTCAAAATGGGTATTTTGCTGTCTGTACTCAGACTTCTTGTTGTTGTGATATAGTATGGTGAACATTCATATATATTTATTTTTCTTTAATTTAAAATAGTAGATTCCACAATGTAAAAAAGGATGTTAAGATGCTTGAAAGTGTTCAGCAGTGGGCAACAAACCTAGAAAAAGGACTGGAAAGTATATTTTACAATGAGAGTCCTAAGGACACTTGAGTTGTCTGAGGTCTTTTTGACTGAGGTCGTGGGTTGTTTAATTCTTGATGCTGATGAAAAAAAAATCAATAAATTCAATTTTTTTGTTTAGATTTTATTAGTAATATTTTAAGTGGAGTTATACTTTTTTCAAGTATAATTGTTTTAAATCATTTTGAGTAGATAGCAAATTTGATGAAAGAAAAAAAAGCATTCCTCATGGGATGTTTCAAATAGATCACAGAATATAATTTTGCATTAATAGACGAAATTATTTGAAGTTATGTTTGCAATTGCTTTCTGCATCTATATAATCAAATTTAAATTAAAAAAAAACATTTACATTGATATGCAAATTCTCTTAAAGGTGAGCTTTTAAGAATGTAATAGAGATGACAAAGCAATAATTATTCTTAATAATTATTATGTTTTTACCTTAGTGATGAAAGATTACTGAAAGATCATCTCTGATTTTGACTCTTTATTACAGAAAGTGTAAATCAGAATAGTCTGCAAACTTGACCGCAGTGTTTCATTCAATTACTCAATTCCTAACAACTTCAGTTTGAAACATCTAATCATTTCCTTATATAAAAAATTATAATATCACAGTATGCAGATATCTGAGAATACAAAAGTTATTTTATTTGTTCATTTCAAAACTATTTAAAAAAAAAACAAAACTGTGGATGTATTCTTAAAATAAATCAGATTTCATGTGTGGTCAAAAGGTGACTCACCTTTGCAGTAGTCATGAAATTATTTTATAGAGATTCTTGTACTAGCATCACCAAAGTGTCAAAATTTCTTTTTCACTGCTTTTTCTGAGATATGTCCTGAAGAATATGTATTTACATTAGAAAAGACTGGTCATGGTGAGCGCTACTGTAGTCCTTTGTTTTGCAGGAACTCATCCCAAAATCTGGGATAGCCACTGAGAATATATTTTTTACTCCACATCTTATCACTTTTGTAGAGTTTTGTTGTTTTATTTTATGTGTGTCTTTCTAAAACCACAGCCCAGAGATATTAGATTATTTTAAGAGAAAATAGTCTGCGTTCAATTCATCATGAAGTAGAATGTTAAGCTGTACTTAAGAAGGCAGGTTTGAAACGGTCATGAAAATCCAACCTGGTAAAAAGATGTCCTATTACAGGCTGGAGAAGTAGCCAGTGTTCCAGTACAGTCATCAGTTTTGCAATAACATAATGTTTTTTTGTTTTGTTGAATAAAATGGTCATTTATTTTAATGATAAACGCTTCAGAAATAGGTCACCAGTATTTCAAAGAGAATTAACGCAGTTATGAAAGACATAGTTTGCAAGCAGTTGGCAGCTGTTTTAGTCAGAATGTTTTTAATCTCTTAACATAGAAATGTGCTTCCCATAGTTAGCAGTTGTACTATTGGCAAAGGATGATGAAATAAAATCCAGATTCAATTCATTCTCCACACTGATGTTCTTTATCATAAAAATCAATTACTTCACTTGTTTCATTGTAGTCTTGATAAAAATCCAGGCCTCATTTCACCCCATGCTACAGGCAAGTAAAGTGTTTTCCTCTAATGGAAATGATTTCTTTTTTTCTACCACCTTTGATCTTTGTAGTCAACCAAACATATGAGGCCACAAACTCAGAGGTTACTTAAATCATGTCTTGTGATTTTTGCTTTGTAATAATATCCACAGGCAAAGTTGGGCTTTTTTTTTTTTTTTTTTCAGTTGTTTGTCTACCCAATTTTCTTTATTGCCAACTTTTATGAGTTTGAGTGAAAGTTGTACAGCAGTTTTATGATAAAGCCCTGCTGAACAGAGAGAGATTATTATCATGAAAATTTGGCATGATTCAACAAGGCTAATGGAACTGCAGTCATAACCATGGGCAAATAACAAGGATAATCCCTGATGTAGAAGATAGCAGGTGAATAGGATGGGCAAGCAGGGTGTGGCACAACAGTGGCACCAGTTTGTGCAGCAGTCAAGAGAGCGGGAGAGTGCACAAGGAGGGCAGGAGGCAGCCTGCTTTCACTTTCCTGGCAGCAGCAGGGTGCAGCCTTCTATTGAAACAGTCATGGTGACCACACAGCACAATAGCTGGATTCAGGTGGAAACCCAGACTGGCAGGCGACAACTTTTCCAGACACATGAGTGCACCCAGACAGATCTTCCAAGGACAGAAAGAGCTGCCCAAAGCTTCAGTGGTGGGGAACTCCAGAATATAGAAGTCCCCAAAGGGTCTGAGGACTGAGGAGGGTGTCATGGGTGCAAGTGTTCTCAGATGGATGAGTTTTTCAAGAATGAGGCTAAGTTGTGTGAGGAAATTAGCATGCAGTACAGTATACAGGAATCTGAGAGAGATATTGACGCATGGTATTATACTGTGACATGACCAGGATGACAGTCCTGTCTTAGATCCCTACAAGGAGAAGTTTGCTTGCAACCTTGAACAGATGAACAGCAATGACATGCAAGATAATGAAGATTGAGTCTATGCCTCTGCCAGGAAGAGAAGTCTCCTTCTTGCACCTGCAGTGTCCCTAAACAACAGATACAAAGTTTTGGGAATGGAAAGACAAGAGAGTGTGGATAATGATTCAGATCCAGAAAGGCACAACCACATTAAGATGGTCCAAACAAGGATGCAAGTTAGAAACAGCGCAGCCAAGAATAGATAAAGGGCTTTAGTAGCTGACGACTCTGTACGGAAGGACATTGAGGCACTAATTTGCCACCCAAGTAATCTCTCCAGAGAGGTATTCTGCCTGCATTTGTGACACAAGGAAGAAGCTACTAGGTATGATAAAGTCAAAGGACTACTATCCACTAGGACTGAAACCCAGAAAGAATGGTAAGAAATTAGGTGACGGACTGGCTACACAGGCAGTGCCACACTCAGGGTTTTAGACCTGAGTGTCTATGATCTTGGACACATCTTTGAGATACCAAGTATGTTGACAACAGATGGGACACAGATGACCAGGTGGGACAAGAGTGTTCCAGGCAGCAAGAATGGCTGGATTGATTAGCAGAGTTCTATGGGGATGTACTTCTGAGTGAGAGACAAGAGACGGGAAAGGGGAACTCTAGGAAGCAGAAGGAAAAACCTCAGAATTCTCCCAAAGGAGCTTGGGAAGGCTCTTCTCAGAAGATAAGAGGGACAATACCTCAGCTGAAGTGCCTCTACACCAATGCATGCAGATAAGAAATAAGCAGGAGGAGTTGGAAGTTGCCATACAATTAGAAAACTATGTACTAATTGCTATTACAGAAATGTTATGGGACAAATTGTACAACTGGAACACTATTATCATGGATTACAAGATTTTTTAAGACATAGGTAGGGAAGGATGGGCAAGTAAGTTGCCCTTTATGCTAAGAAATGAATAGATTTTGAAGAGCTGCTTCTGAGAAAAAGCCAGGCTGAAATCTTGTGATCTAAAATCAGAAATCAGACCAGTAAAGGACATCTGGTAGTTGAGGTCTACTACAGGCCACTTGATCAAGAGGGTCTTGAGGCCTGCTTGCTTTAGTTCCAAGAAGTATTATTTTCACAGGTACTCATATGCTGATGGGATGGCTTTCAACCACCTGAATGTCTGCTAGGAAAGCAACATGGCAGGCTGCAAGCAATCCCAGAGACTCCTGAAGCACACTGATGATAACTTTCTCATCCTGGTGTTAGACAAACCAACCAGAGATGAGTGTTAATCAGTACAGATGAGCTCAATACAGCAATTAAGATTGGGTGCCATTTGGGCTGTAGTGACCATGTTCTGGTCGAGTTTGTGATCTGAAAAAACTCAAGGCTGGCAAAAAGTCAGAACTTCAGAAGAGTGAACTTACAGCTGTTTAATGAATTATTGTATGAGATTGCCTGAGAAACCGCCCTTAAGGACAAAGAAACAGAGCAGAGCTGGTGAGTCCTTAAGGACACCTTTCTGAGACTATGAGATGTCTACCTCTTCCAATATCAGAAATCAAGCAGAAGAGGCAGGAAACAAGTATGGCTGAGCAAAGTTGAAATGCTGGTCAAATAAAGAGAAAAGACGGGAAAGTACAGGCAGTGGAAGCAGGGATGAGTGGCCTGGGGTACGAACAAAGATACCATCTGGATATGTCAAGATGGGATCAGCAAAGCCAAGGCACAGATGGCAAGGTATGTGAAAAATTGCACGAAGGAATTCTACCAGTACAGTGGTCAGAAAATCAAAGCCAAGGAGAGTGTATTTCTTTGATAAGTCAGAAGGGATAAATGACAACAACAGACCTGGAGAAGGCTGAGGTACTCAGTGTGTTCACTGTCTCAGTTTTCCCACGTTTCTTAAATCCTTGAACATCTACATGAGGACTGCAACAGCAAAATCCTTCCCACTGTAAGCAAAAAGCAACATGTACAAGTCTATGGGGACAGACAACATGCATTCTAGGTTCATGAAGGAACTAGCAAATGTAGTTGCCAAGCCACACACATATTTTAAAAGTCATGGCTGTCAGATGAAGTCCCTAGTGACTGGATAGAGGGAAATATCACTTTCATGTTTAAGGAAGGTAGAAAGGAAGATCTGGGGAATTACATGCCATTGAGCCTCGCGTGTATGTCTAGGAAGATTATGAAACAAATCGTCCTGGTAGATAAGTTAAGGCACAGCAGGGCAAGAGAGGTAATTATCCTTCACCTTCACCTAAGTTTGGATCCCCCACCATAAGACAGATATGGGGCTGTTGGAGCATATTCAGAGGGTCACCAAGATGATCAGAAGGCTGGAGTACCCCTCCTATGAAGAATGTCTGAGGGAGCTGGGCTTTTTCAACTTGGAGAAGAGAAAGCTCCTGGGAGACCTGTACTTAAAGGGAGAATATAAACAGGAAGAGGACTAAAATTTTAAGTGGGCTGATAGTGATAGAGCAAGAAGAAATGAGTTTAAACTAAAAGAGGGGAGATTTAGATTAGATATTAGCAGAAAATTCTTTTCTTGGAGGGTGTTAAAGCACTGGAACAGGCCCCAAAAAGTTGTGGATGCCCCAGCCCTGGAGGAATTCAGGTTCAGTTTGGATAGAGCCTGGGCAATTGGTTGGCAACCCCCTTTAAGGCCCCTTACAATCTAAGCTATTCAGTGATTCTGTGTTTTCAAAATCAAGGTATTAAAATACTTGCAGAAGATGGGATTTTAAATAGAGAAAATAAGAGTATGGTTTAAAAAAATGTTTTGGATATCAAGAAACAAAACTTTTAGGTAAAACGTTCAATCATTTTCTTTCTGAATGTCAGGAAATTCTGAACTTAACTGTAGAAGCTTGTGAAAGATACTCTGCCACGAAATGAATGAAAAATAGGTTTTAACTGTATCCTCATTACATTAATATCTTATAACTCTATCTTATCAATTACAAAAAATTATAATAAGTAGCCATATTTCTTAAACATTGCATAGATATCATGAACAACAAGCATAACTCTTATGCAATGATTCTCAGTTCCTGCAGTCTGGAAATAAGTACTGAGTTAAGGTGAAAATTAAGTTCATCTGAGTCTAGACAGAATCCAAGTTCTACCCAATTAAAAATGGGTTTCAAAAATACTTTTCTTTAGTGCTTTCTGCTGTTTTGCTTAGATCTCTCTAAGGATATTTTGCATACGAAGAAGTGGAAAACAGTAAGTCAGTCTCAAGGAAAATACACCGTTGCAGGAATATAATACATTCTGCATACCCAGCTGGTCTCAGAGAGCTTGCTAGCACCTCTCCTTTCCTGTTTGAGCAAGCAACATCTGTTTCCTAACTGAAAGAGCACAGAGAAAATGAGAACACATAGGCATGCAAAGAGACATGCAGGTGAAGGAAGTGATTTACTATATTTCAACCAGATTGTTTCTGCTGGAAAAAAAACAAAAGCAGAGCCTAAACTTGCTTCTGTAAAATTATTTGTGTTTCACATTTTTATTCTTTTTCCCTTTTTTAAATTTAGTGGGATGGAGGAAAACATTGTTTTATTAAAATAAAATGCAAAAATACAGAGTAGAGAAAAATCTAATTAACTCAGTAAATGAAAACAGATCCCATTAAAGTTAAGATTTTTTTTTTCTCAGAAGTAATTCTACCTGCTCTAAAAGATCTGCTGTTAGACTCCTTGTGAATATGAGGGGCTTAGAATTTGGGACTGTTCAGTGGAAAATATATATATGTATTAAATGATGGGAAAACTTATCAGAAAAAAGCCAGCTGCAGCAGAACTTACTGTAAGTTCCTATGTCCAAGGCACCACTTCTCAAACTCAAAATAAAGAGTAACAAAGTAAAATACTAAATTTTTAATGTACAAAGTATTTGAAAGTTAACAATTTCAAGAACCATGCAAAATAGAATTTGGATAAATAAATACAGGTGAAAGTACAGATTATTAGGAAGTCACACAACATATTTGATTTTTTGAGAGCATAAAAATAAAAACTGCTCAAATAGCAGACAAAACGAACACTTGCACTTCAAGAAGGTGTGTGACAGTACTAACTCGTGTGTGTTTTATACAATGTGATATCGATGTACAAATCCCCAAATAGTTTAAAAATTGATTGGAAACTTGAGGCCATATGATACACTATGATAGAATATCATCAAAAAGCTGACAAAAATGTTTTTAAAGAAAAAGTGCTAGCATCTAATCTACTGTTAAATAAATGGCTAACCTGGTGGGGAATGTGTAACAAGTTGTTAAAATATGCAAATGACATGCCTGTCAGGAAAAAAAGTGATCAGGTAAAGCAAATTATCTTAAATCTTCAATGGAATAGGCTTCAAGCCTATCTATCTATTTCACAAGCAAAAATATAGGTACCCAAACAGGGAGAGCTGGTGTTGTAGTTCTGAGGTAATTTCTCAAACCCTTTAAAGACCCAGATTTGATGTCTCTACACCAAATGAACCATCATAGTGGAAGAATATTTGTACGCTTCAGGTCCTGCTGTTAGGACACCAATGTGTCATGACACTCAGTTTCACATTCAGTACATAGATCTGAAGGCCTTCCAGAAGAAAATCTAATTTAAATACCACCAAGTTCCAGATGAATCAACATTTTCTGAGGATAAATGTTTTACTAAAAACTTCAAAGCTGTTCTATTAGCTACTACTTGTCTGCCTAACGAGGACAGAAGGACTACATAAATGCTTAAAGCTGAATTACCGCTTGAATCTTCAATATCAGTGAAATACCAGTTGGTTCACACATTATTGTTTTTAGCCAAAGAACAAAATCAGTCTTTCATAATCACCTCTTTGATCACTTAGCTTGAAAATACTTATTTTTCCTTGATATTTTGAGTATTCTTTAATTCTTTATTTTTTTTACTATTTTACTTCAGCATGTCCTTTCAGGTAGATTTGTTTTTTTGTTTGTTTGTTTGTTTGTTTTGTTTCTTGCCTTGTTTCAAAGAGCTCATTGCTGTCTTTGGTTAATCTCACACAGAGATGCAAATTGAAGAGCAGACTATCAGAACATCTCATTAATCTTTTCAGTTTTGTTCTAACTGAAATGTTAGTAATTCTTTCTAATACAATTTTCTCTTGTGGACAAAAAGTAACTTTTATTTCCTAGCAAACTTCTCAATTATCTTCTTTCTCAGTAACAACAAGCAGTATCACTGTGTGTTTTCCAAGCCCATAGCTTCATCAGCATCTTCATCACAGGCCTTTCTGAAAATTCTATACCCAGCATATGGCTGTCCTTGGAAATACTCTTCAGAAAGATTCTCAGCATAACTACTACTATAGAAGCTTCTCTATCTCCACAAAGTGCACCAACAATTGTGGTCCGGTAAAAAGGATTTTATTTTATTTATTTATTTATTTTTTGCCATGACTGGTAAGACACTAATTTTTGTACTGACAAATAATTAAGGGTCTCAAAACTTGTCCTGTTTGTCCTGATAAAAACTTGCTTTTGTTTGTTCTGCCTATAATAAGTATTGCCCAGTGGTTAAATGACTACTGCCTATCCTGCTTTAGCACAGTTCTAGAAATACAAAGGTAAAGGGCTAACAAAGCTAAATAATCACTTAAAAAAACAGCAGCCTTTTATGTCAAATGGAGATGAGGCAACTGCTGTACAACTTTCAAAATTAAGTTGGGATCAATGGATAAAAACAACCTGTTAAGAAAATGCATAAAAATAGTGTCAGGTAGATCCAGCACTACAGAGGAAAAGAGAAAGTGGAAAAGATTTCCAACAACAGCTATGAATTCCTCCTTGTGAAGAAGACAGGATATAGACATCTCACCTTCCTGCTTCAGGATTACTGATGCTGACATCCCTAGAATCCAGACACTTTGGGAAGAAGAATATGGCAACAAATGAAAAGAGTAGGTACTAATAAGTTTTCTGATGCAACAGAAATTAATTTTAATTTGATGAGGCTTTTATGTATTAATTCAGACTGCAAGTGTTAGTGTAGCTGCTACTAATAATGTCTATTTTCTGTTCTGTTGCAATGTCAAAACTTATTTGGACTAACACTGAATGTATATGTCTGTATACCTAGTCAGTACCTCCTACCCATAACTAGCCCTTTTCAGTGTAATATAATATCCATCTGGAATGCTAACATGAAATGAAAATTGTTCTCCTTTCTTAAAGTATGGCTTGAATAACATCACCACTCTATGCGTTCCATAACTCATTCTTCACTCTCTCTGGCATCAAGAGTGATGATCTTGTCTTTGTTCCTCAAAGCCCTTTCTGTCTTAAACTTGCACTGCCAAATTCAGTATCAGGAAATAAAGGTTTATTCTGTATAGAATTCTATGGTTTTTCATCTTCTCCTTAGCTGTAGGAAAAAAGTATTTTTGTACTCATCATTCTTCATAATTTTTCATCAGACACAGCAAGAATATTTTGTCTAGCAATAAATAAATCTTCTTAATCCCTCTTTAAAATCTTTTTTTTTTTTTTTTTTTTTTTTTGGTCTGAAGCATACTGAAACGTGGAATTCAACAACAATCCCTTCCTACAAATGTTCCTGTAAAAACTCTGAATGGTTAACATAAAAACGTGATTGAAGTGAAAGATGTTCAATTTGTATTATGCAAAAATTGGATCAAGGCAAAAATGCTGTTCCAAGTCCCTCCTTAATTCCACTTATTTTGCAAAATACAGACCAATAAAGCAAGAAGGGCGTGTTCTCAATTATTTCTTCAGCAGGCTACAAACCTCTATGAAACAATATATGTTAAGCATTTTGATTTCTGGAAAACGCTGTTTCTAGGTATTTTAATCTTAATTAAACTGTTTGTTCCATTTGAATTTGAAAATAACTTCTGAGAAGCTCTACATGTGGTATTGCATAGCATTCCTAAATTCCTTCAGGGGGTAATAGAAATTTCTCAGCAAGAAGAATTAGACAGGAGTCATACAGAGCCACACAGGTTCTTCACGCTATTAGACCAGCCTGCAATACAGATGACTGTAAATAATTAGCAGACAAGGAAGCAAGTCCAAAATTACAGCAGGAAGAAATTAACCCAATTTCCAGGTACCTTCCCCTTATGAAAGCAATAATCACTTCGTTATTTTGATATCTTATATTTCTTATTTGAAAGTTTCATGTAAATGCAAATTTGGGGAATTTAAAAAACATAATTCATTTTACTCATGTTTACCCATGCACTTAGTTGTACAGACTACAAATGGATTGATCAGATGTGGGTTATATTGGTCAGATACCTGAGTTAGTTCTCACAGTTTGTCCTCTCAGACTATGTGATTCAGTTTGATGGTCAGCCCATAACTATTCATTGATAACAACTCTCTTCATTGCACAGAAGCCAGAAGTAAGCAAGATCTTTGGCACTTCCAAACATCATCTTAGCATCAAATATTTAAGGTAAGGACCTCTGTAAACATATGAAAATGCAAATGCGAGAGGGCTCATGTAGTTAATGTAATGCCTTGGTGAATGAGTGGATGTCCCTTTTTTATACACGTTCAAGGAGAGCAAGAACAGTGACTGAGGGCACTGACTGATATGCAAGATAGGCTTCTCATACCTTCTTTTTCCTGCTGTGCATGCCATCTACCAGGCCAGCTATGAGAAAGCATGAGCTCTACAGCTTTGCAAATGATTCCAACTGGTACTCTGTGATTACATGCATGCCCTACGCACTATAAAAAGGTAGAAGCACTTAATGCTCTGAACGTGCAAAAATATACTCTCCCACTTCAAATGTTCTAAAAGAAGCTTGAAATATTGCGTTTGCTTTGACCATCCCAAGTTCAGAATGTTTTTTTCCTACAGCGAACAGGAATAAGCTACAATCTGTATTTGGTAATATACTCTTTAGATCTTAATCATATATTTATAAAGACATTTCCTCTTTACAAATAAATGTAGAGTGAAACAGAATAAATATTCATTTAAAAACCAAATGTTTATGTTTAGGAAAATGCCTGTTTACCAAGAAGTCCTTAAACAGAATGATGTTCTCCAGCTGCAGGAAAGTTTTCCATTAAAGTGCTTTTATATTCTTTGCTTTCAGTGTTGTAGAAGAGTGACCCTTTGCTGGGTAGTGACTGAGTTAGGGTTTCAAGTTACATCAAATCTTTCTTTCTATCTGTAACAGGAAGACTGTGGTAGTGTAAATTAACTGGTTAGGTGATGAAAGGGCATGATAACAACACAAGGAATGCAAAACCTGTTGATCTCTATATGCAATGTAATGATGGATGTTTCCTTTAGAAAAAGGTTTCTTTAATATATATGTGTATATATATATATATATATATGATGGAGAAGAGTGCAGCAGCATGTGAGATAAGAAGCATAACTTCTTATAAGAAGCATTAACTTCTTAAAAGAAGCATTAACTTCTTAAGCATAACCTCCTAACTCTTTTGCCCCGATTTTCCTGACAGTAGTCTAAAAGCATGTTCAGAGCATTCCCCTGCTGACAGTAATACCCTAGGCTGATCCCTCATATTGCATCATTTTTGCATGGTTGCTTTCTAAAGAGGCTGCCTCATCACACAGTTGAATCACTCCCTACTGTGATCACCCTGAAGGAGGCTAATGTTCAAAAAGCACCATTGCTCAGCAAATTTGGGGAAGAAAACTAAAACACAGCCATAGATTCACAGGCATATGTTTGCCACCTCTCCTGCATAGGTTCACTTTAGGATCCAACTCTACATCCTCCACTTCCTTCATCTTTTTCTTAAACCTATCTCAGAATTAATCTCTTCCTTTGTGACCCATGATTAATACTCTAATCTCTTTTCAAACACAGTTTCTTCTTGACTAAGTGGTCTCCATGGCCCTTTAATAACTTACCTCCTTATCCGAGGACCACAGTCTGTTGTGAAAGACACCACTCATACGTGATACATCATGACACCAACAGCTGGAATTCATTTGATGATTTAAATTATTTCTTGCTGATAAAATACTGAATGGAAACTTACTAAGATAATATTTGGCATATTTCCTTGAAACACAATGGTTCCATTCTTAAAACATGTGAGTTATTGATATCTTATAAAGAACTGGTTAGTGAGACCTTTCTACCGCTCAATACACACACAAGTCAGTTTCTCCAGTTCAAACCAAGATAAATAACATGCAGAAACCAATAATAAATACGTCTTCTATCTCTGGCACTGCAGCAAAGTGAAGACAAGCACGTTACAGTTTCCAAACCAAAGTATGAGGAATTTAGGTATTTACTTTCATAGCTGAACTAAACTGAAGTACATTTTGGGTTCTGATAAATTGATTTTTTAA
Organism: Centrocercus urophasianus; assembly: GCF_019232065.1. Taxonomy (NCBI): domain Eukaryota; kingdom Metazoa; phylum Chordata; class Aves; order Galliformes; family Phasianidae; genus Centrocercus; species Centrocercus urophasianus. Next base: position 7,344,235 of record NW_024885532.1, read on the forward strand.
GCTATGGTTTGAGTGGACAGGAAAATCATGCAATAATCAAAGTTGTAAAGATGAAAATACCTTTGTGAAATGCTGCTGATTACTTGTTTTCTATGGAGAAATAAAATATCAAGCTACAAAATAAATTAGTCTTTTGTGACTGTGTAAGAAACTCACATTTGCTACTTACATTTGGTTAAACAGTACTGTAATCTCTGTGAAAACTGTAAAGAGAATACTTAAGGAAGTCATCCAGAATGGGCACTTCTGGCTTTATATCTCAGAGTTTTTCATTTACCATGACAATTACAAAATAAATCCTTCAGGTCATGAACTAACTAACTTATTTTTTCTATTTAAACTCTGGTCATTTTAGCTCAAAGTTATTTAGATTTGTCCATCTCCTTCACATTACAAGTAATTCATTGCCTTAAATACAACATTTTTCAGACTATCCTTAGGGCCATTCAAATCTTATGATCAGAACTGTGAAGTGTTCCATTTTATACATTCTTTCTGTTCTTCGACCTACAATACAATTTTAGTAGTCATTTTTGCAAGTCAAGACACAATAGCATACTTTTCTTTCTATCAGAATTTTTCACTCGCATTTAATATTTGTAATGAAATGCATTCTGATTCAATATATTTATGTCAAGGATTCTGTTTATATAAAAAAATTTTGCCCTTGAAATTGTGAAGGTAGTCGCTTATTCAGTTCACACCAGGATTGACAGTCTAGACCTAATTTAGATGGCTGAAATGGAGCTGAAGTTTCTTCACCCAATCCCCTAGGGTTAAAAAAAAAAAAAAAAAAAAAGAATCAGTTCAGACTCCTGAAGGATGCAGCTAGATAGTCCAAGAAGAAAAGACTCACCAAATGCCATTCCATAAATGGGCAAGGGAAGGGAGAATGATCAGTAATGCTCATTGTCTGAACACAGTTTTGGTCATTCTTTCCCCCCTCCTACCCCTCCATGAAATTAACAACAGTCAGCATCATCTCCTTCACAAAGCAAGAGTTTTCAGAACAGTCCATCAGAAACCACAAAAAGAATTTCTTGTTAGGATGACCAAGCCAGAGGTACTTATTTTTCCAGCCATCCTCACAGAGAGCTCTCTGTTCCTTCTTTCTTTAGATGAGCCCTTCTCTGACCAAAGAGACTGAGCTACAAGTACTCTCCCTAAACTAACAAATCTGAATAGAGCAGGGTCAGGGAAAGGTGGGCGTAATAGGGGGTGGAGAGGCTTCAGGTTTCGTCTTTTCAAAACAGTCCCTTTAGACAGTTCCTAAAAGGGGAAGAAACTGTCACGTGGAATAGTATTGGGTATTGCTGCTCAAGAAGCTGCAGAGAAAATACATTGTTGAGGTTTAAGCAGCTGGAGCACAAGTGGGTTTGTTTTCTTTGCTTGATTTGTTTGTTTTTTTCTACAGTCCCTTCTGTCTCGACCTCCTCACTATGCAGCTACATGGTCTGTCTTTAAGATAGTTTTGGTCATATACAGAATCCTGTTTTAAGTGACCACCCAAGAGACTAGCAAAACTAATTCACCTCTAAGAGCTAGACTTTATGAAAAGATGGAAATATAGTGGCTGTGGAACCATCACAATTTGAAAATAATTGCCCAGTAAAAATCTAATTCAATATTTCAGTTAAAGTTCAAATGAACTGTGCATGACCATGTAACAAAAAGCTGGAAAGAGGTTTTTTCAAAAGGGAGCAGTAGAATTGACTTTCGAGAAAGCACTCTTTCCTACAGAAAAGAATCCTACAGAAACAGAATTTTTTGTTATGCTATGATGAATCAGGTAGACTGAAACAGAGGCACACAAAATTGCTGGTTATTTTAATTCAAGATGAAGCCTATATATGATAGAAAATTAAATCTACATCAGCTATAAAACTACATTCTTAAATAGGTTAAATAAAGATATGAGGTTTCTATTCAGTACTTAAAATGTTCTATCACAGAATCACCGAATCACCAAAGTTGGAAAAAACCTTCAAGATTATCCAGTCCAACCATTCACCTATCACCAATAGCTCTCACTAAACCACGTCCCTCATCACAATATCCAAATGTTCCCTGAAGACCTCCAGGGTCGGTGACTTCACCACTTCCCTGGGCAGTCCATTCCAGCTCCTGACCACTCTTTCAGAAAAGTAGTATTTCCTAACATCCAGCCTAAATCTCCCCTGGCACAGCTTGAAGCCATTCCCTCTGGTCCTATCACCAGTTACACAAGAGAAGAGGCCAACCCCCAGTTCACTACAACCTCCCTTCAGGTAGTTACGGAGAGCAATAAGGTCTCCCCTGAGCCTCCTCTTCTCCAGACTGAACAATCCCAGCTCCTTCAGCCATTCCTCATAAGGGCTGTGCTCCAGACCCTTCACCAGCTTTGTCGCCTTTCTTTGAACCCACTCCAGGGCCTCAATGTCACAGAATCACAGAATCACAGAATTGTAGGGGTTGGAAGGGACCTCCAGAGATCATCGAGTCCAACCCCCCTGCCAAAGCAGGTTCCCTACAGCAGGTCGCACAGGTAGGCATCCAGGCAGGTCTTGAACATCTCCAGAGAAGGAGACTCCACCACCTCCCTGGGCAGCCTGTTCCAGTGCTCCGTCACCTCACTGTAAAGAAGTTCTTGCGCACATTTGTGTGGAACTTCCCGTGCTGCAGTTTCCGGCCGTTTCCCCTTGTCCTGTCTCCATTCACCACTGAAAAGAGTCCGTCCTCGCCATTCTGCCCCCTAAACTGTAGATATTTATAGACCTGCATCAGGTCTCCTCTCAGTCTTCTTTTCTCAAGGCTAAACAGACCCAGTTCACTCAGCCTTTCTTCATAGGGAAGATGCTCCATGTCCTTCACCATCTTTGTGGCCCTCTGCTGGACTCTTTCCAAGAGATCCCTGTCTTTCTTGCACTGAGGGGCCCAAAACTGGACACAGTACTCGAGGTGTGGCCTCACCAGAGCTGAGTACAGGGGAACAGTCACTTCCTTGTTCCTGCTGACAACACTGTTCCTGATGCAAGCCAAGATGCCATTGGCCTTCTTGGCCACCTGGGCACACTGCTGGCTCATGTTCAGCCAAGCATCAATCAGTACCCTCAGGTCCATTTCCTCTACGCAGTCTTCCAGCCACTCTGCCTCAAGCCTGTAGCATTGCCTGGGTTTGTTATGGCCAAAGTGCAGGAGCTGGCACTTGGTCTTGTTGAAACTCATCCCATTGGCTTCAGCCCAGCCTGTTCAGATCCCTCTATAGGGCCTCGCTACCCCCAGGCAGATTGACAATTCCAGCCAACTTGGTGTCAAATTTACTGTGGGTGCACTCAATGCCCTCATCCAGGTCATCAATAAAGATATTGAAGAGATCTATCTTAGATCCATGCTGAGTTCTCCAGTGACAGTAGTACAGAGCACAGGCTTGGTTCCTCTTAAGCAAATGTCTAAATTAATATAAAAACTCCGAATCTTTAATTCTTGGATTTGAAAGATTACTAATTTAACATTATTTAAAAAAAATTAAAATTAATGCTGCCAGTTTATTATTTCCTTAGGGTAATAATCATTTTTTTAAAAACTTTTAAAAAATATTTGTGTCAGTTCTAGAATATAAATATTTCTAATAATTTATTCAAAGAAAAGAAAAACATTCTCTGTATAGTCAGAGCTCATAAAATGTAAACTTTTACTACCCATCAGTTGCTTTTACATGATTTTTTTTTTATTTTTAGAGAGCAACTGAAGATCTATATCTTTGTTGATTTATGTTAGCCCTTTTCTCTCTCCTTATCCACAGTGTCAGTAGTTGCTGGGAAAAAAAAAATCTGACAAACACCCTTTAATGTATTCCTTTCATTCTCCTTTTATATACTGCAAGTTGACAATTCAAGTGGACTTCTGCATTCCATGGGAGGAGCAGAAATTGTAGTCAAATCAGGGCAACTTTCTTCAGCTGCCTGGTCACTACAGTGTGAGGCTATCAAACCTGAAAGATCAGCTCCAATAGGTGAAGTGCACCGTTAAGGTCTTGTACTAACAATTCTTGTAATGAAGAAGTAGTGATTAAAGCTGTGCTTAGCAACATTAAGCAAATTATCTGTGACTGTATCTCCAACCTTAAATGTAAAGACCCATACAATCAGTAAATCTCTGGTTCTCCCATGTTCCTGAGTAATCTATACTGGAAATAAATAGATAGATAGATAGATAGATAGATAGATAGATAGATAGATAGACAGATAGATAGATAGATAAGCTATAAGATCAGCTGCCTCTTCTTTTCACCAATAAATGTTTAATGTACTCTTCTAATGTTCTCCTAAGTCACGTTTGTCTGCTTGCTGTTAGACTGAAGCACAAGTTTAGAGTTTTAGTTCCTTTTAAATAGGTTTTCTAAGAATTAGATCAATTACTGCCTTTGCATACTGCATGTTTACTGTAAATGCTTCACAGCCTAGACCCCAGAGAAAGCCAGCTCAGTTACTGTGGAGACCCAGATGCTTGCAGGAAAGGGATTAGGTGCTGATTGATACAGACAGTCAATTAGTACTTCAAAGGGAACCTGACTCCTTGTTTTATATACACAGAACAGGGGATAAAAGGTCGTAGTTTGATGTTTTGTAATCTTTGTTACTTCAGTGTTGACCAGGACAGCATGATATTGTAGGGTTTCTCGGAAGTTAAAAGAGTCTTGCATTGGTTCCTAATGGAATGGAAGCACTAAGAGAAACAATGACGTTGTGTGATCTGTACACACTAGCTTTTCTAAAGTTTTTAGGCTGCAGTGTCTCTCTGGGACTCTGTCTGTTCAAGTTTAAAGTTTTCTTAATCTCTGTGATGTGCTGATCAAAACTTGAACTGTCTGGTCAAATTATTTCCACAAAGCCTGCTCTATTTATGATTAATTAAAATTTCTTCTTGATTGCATAGTAGTTTTTTTAAATGTATAATCCCTTCATTGTGTAGTGATTGGGAGTATGGGTCCAATCCCTAAAATATAAAACAAATTATTTCAGTGAATGTTATGCTTATGTTGATATGTATTGAGTTCACTCATTTGATAAAGGAAACAATATAGGCTGATAAAAAGAAAAGCACTATATTGTAAAGGAAAAGTTTTCTTCATTGTGTTATACCAAACAAAAATATAAATGATGGATATAAGTATTTATGGATACAACTGTAAAGAATATGGTAAATTATTCATGTATTAATATTATTTGTAATTCATTCCAATGGTTTTTTTTTGTTTTTCTCTTCTCTTCCCCTCCTCTTTCTCTTCTCTTTCCTCACGCCTCCCTCTCCTTCAGATAGAAATCTTTAAATTCTTTCTTTACTTATGTTAATACTAAACAATATTAATATTAAACCTATCTGTATCACTTCAGAAATAAATATAAAGCAATTTCTGTTCAAATGGCAATGTGTGAAAAAAAAAAAGATAATGTAGACTCGAGCTTTAAAGCCATGTAATTTTAAATGTTCAACTGAAGTATCTAACTGGGTAGAGAGTGAAAGACTGAACTCAGCTAACTTCAGACAATTAAAGTTTAGATGCTTATACACGGATCAGTCATATTTTATGAAAAATTTTACAGGCACTGGAAGAAATTAGCACTTTAGAGAATTATTACACTGATTAATCTTAGATCTCTGCATTAGAATGGGAGAAAATCAGTTCTGAAGAGCTAAGATATTTTATCAGATGAAATCTACCATAATTTGATTACCATTAACTTCATATGTATAAATGAAGGAAACAGTGTAATTTATCCAAGTTAATTTTTTAATTGCCTTCCAAAGAGGGTATTCTCTCTCTCTGAGCAGCTTATCAGAGAAGCCTGTAATGGATAAGGTTTTCATTTGCATTTGTTTCCTATTTTTTGTACTGGACACATGGCATTTTATTGCAACTAAAGATAAAGTAAAAATTATGTATAAGAACTGACTGCAGACTCTTCACACGATGTTACCAAAATGTGATTAAACAAATAAGCATACTAAAAAAAGAAACAATATTTTTGTTCACTGTGTATCCATTAAATTAGAACAATTAAAGAAATAATATTTTTTTCATCAAATTTACAAGTTAGATCTTAAAATTTCATGGCCTTGATATCATTTTGCTCTGAGCATACTAAGCAGTATTGATACTGTTCTGTTATGATGTATGAATGCTCCTATGGGCTCTATTCACTAACTTAATATTATAGGACTTCTAGATGTTTTCTTCCTGTGAAATTCAGTAAAAAGCTTCTTCATTTTTGGTTCATAGTTAACCAGTATGAATTTTAGCAGTTTCCACATCTTTGCATAAATGTTTTCCAGTCTAGCCCAGGGTAAACTATTCCGTAGGCAGAGTGATACTACAGCATAGATAATATTGTAAGATCTATACCCTAGAACACCAATAAGAGAAATAGAGGTTTTGATGCTTTCTGGTTTTCAGTTGCTGTGTCATATTGTGTGTGCATTATGTTACTGGGTTATGTTTCTATTGCTATGTAACTGTATAACTTGGGATTTTAATTGCACCCAAATCCTTCTGTTACATATATCCCATACCAGTGCTGTGATAGCACTGTGATAGCATGTTCTAAAGAGTAGAAACAAATAAGCACCTTTTCACTGATGAAAAGCTAAACTGTACATCAACACTCCTCTTGTGATGCTAAGATCAACTGACAGAGAATTCTACTTAGAAGATACAACTTACTGTAAAATATAGAAACAATTCTTCAGGTAAATAGTGCAAACAGATCTTAGAATAACTATAAAAGCTAAAGACCTAGTTCAATGTATTTTTCTCCATACATAACCAACATAATTTTCTTTCTCTTTCTTCCTCGTTTATTTAGGACAGATTCATGTCTGCTGAAAAAAGAAAACAATAAGGTGTGCCCAAATGCTTTACATTAGCAATGTTAGTTGTCTGTGGTTCTAAAAAGAAAGAATAACTTGAAAGCACTTCCTGAGATATTAACCAAAAACAAATTTATAAAAAAAAAAAGTTAGAAAGCTTTACTGCAGTTAAATTGAGTCCCAATTTATAGAAATTATTTCTAGAATTAGAGTATTATTTATAGAAACAGAGATATTTCAGAGACATAAAAGGAACATAAAGAGAGGAAATCATATCTGACACTTAGTTTAAGAACTGGCTGAAAAAGCAAAATACTAAAAAATGAACAAATACTTAATACAGCAACATCAATACTGATTAGAGACAAAATCTGCTAGGACTTTTATCTGAGTTTCCCACACAGTTTTTATGGTATCTGTGCCACATGCCAATAGGACAGCAGTGTCACAAGGCCTAAACTGGACAATACTACACAGACACTTGTGCCCTCATGTCATCTCAGTACCAGTCTTTCATCCTGCCTTGATGTACACAGACCAAAATGTTCCTCTTCTGTGCTTCCCAGCCCTGCTAATAATGTCTATACTGATAAAGTACTGCAGAAAAGGTAAAGAAGATGTCTGACTACTCACACTACCAAACTAGACTATTCATTCCAAGGAACACTTCCAAAAGGCAGCATGGACAACACTGACGAGGTATGTGTCCTGTGAATAAGAAGCCCAGAGAATTTACAGTGCAACATAGCATAAACACAGTCAGTATATGCCTGAAGGATTCCAAGGAAGGATTCATCTTTCTGTTGGCAGGACACATTCCTCCCCATTTCTGGCTATAGTTTTTTCATATAAACGTAATGAATATTTGAGATCACAAGAGTTTCCTCACCTGAAAGGAGAGTAAGAATGCGTGGAAATGTTGGAGTGAAGAGGCTCGTATTGAAAGAAAATCAGAAAGGAGAAATGAGAACAGCATTTGTGCCTTGAACAGCACAGTCTACAGAGCTGCTTTGGGGTTAGATGAGTTCCAGAATAAGAAATTACCAAAGGAAGGGAAATTCTTCTCATATGTTGTCCTCTAAGATTTTTATGATTGCATGAACACTGGGCTTGAGTTTATAACTAAACTATTACACAAATGGTTTGGGTTGCCCAGCAAACTGGTTTCTTCTACATGCTTAGACTTAATCTCTTATGTTTACTCTTTTCCATTTCTAGCTCTGGCTCTCATTTTCTGGATTAGCAGGGTACTAAAATAGTGGAGTTCTGATAGTTTTGAGAAAAAAATAATATTACATTAATCAGATATCTGATTAAATAAAATTATAAAATTATGCTTTTGTATTCCCTCCCAAAAAGAAAAAAATAGTCATGAAAATAAATGTCCACAAAAATAATTTCTATCTGCTAGAAAACTTATTCATTGGTATTGTCTGTTGTGTGTTAACTTTAAAACAGTTTACTACAGTCAACCACGCTTCCAGCTTTTAGCAAGCACAATTTTACTGAAAAATACAAGGTTCAACGTGCAAAATATGTTTTAATCTAGTTAGCATGAAAAATGGGTTTGTTTTTCAAGCATAAACAGGTAAACTGTGTCATTCAGTTTACTTCCTTTGTGTGCTATGAATTTATAGCGTCCTTACCACTGCTGTACACTGCTGGCTCCACACAGGCTAACAATGGAAATTAAGGAAGACACTGCAGTGACAACTCTTCTGGCTCTGCTTCAGACAATTTGGGCTTGAAAGGGCTTGTGGTTACATTTATGCACTGTTAACTGCCTGAGTCAGAGTTAGTTCTGTGATCTGAAATCTGTGCTACATCCAAAGGTAGATATGACCTTAGACCTCTCAGTTTTGGTTGTTTTTACATTTAACACACAATTGTCCTAGCATTCATGAGATTCCACTAAACCACTCAGCACTGGAATTTCCTTCTTTTTTTTCTTTTTTTTTTCTTTCTTCTTTTTTTTTTTTTTTTTTAATATATATTTCCTTTTATTTTATTATTTTATTTTATTTTATTTTTCTAATTGTCAGATCTATACCAGCCTGTACTGCTGAATGTTCAGAATTATTCCCACAAGCAAGCCCCAGCAGGATTAAGAAACCATGTATTTCTCTTAGTTACTCAATTCTAGAAATGAATCAGTGAGCACTTTCATGTCCCATACAATAAAACTACTGGATCAGAATGCTCAAGAAACATATCATCAGATTTTAGTCCCAAGGCCATGTAAAGAATGAGTCTCTTTCACTTGGAGCTGGGACTAGAACTGTTAGCATTTGTTTGAAGTACTCATCTGATGATATTTGCTGACTTAATATAAGCAAAAAATTTACTAGAAGGTGACTGTGGATGGGACCCCATAACACACAGGCAAGAGTCCAACCTGTATTGCAGCTGAACTCCTTTGTTTACATGTCTAGTTGTTCCCACTGTGTTGGCACCTATCTCTGTAATTTTAAATCTTTGCATATGTTGCATGAGAGTTAGGGATCCCACTGTGCTGTGCTCTGGGGTATATTCTTTTTGTGTGTTCACAGTGGATGAGGTTGTTCATGCTGCACAAAAGCTAGCAGAAGTTTGTGGGATGTGTCAGTGACAGTGTCACAGAATGATAGATAGAACCTCATAATCAGCATACTCTTATACAAAAATCAATTCAGTTTGTCAGATTGTTACACAGTGGTATGAACTTCCCTGGCTCCAAAAGGGGAAATTACTCTAAACCTTTTTTTTTTTTTTTTTTTTCCCCTCTGGCTGGTCATGGCCACTGTTTCCCCTGGGGTGTGCATGTGATTACAATGAGAATTGCTATCTCATTTGACAGTGAGAGTATTTATTTTCTTTAATCTCAGTCTAGCCCAGGCTCTGTGTCTTCGGAATAGTGCTCTAACCTATGCACCATATGCAAAAGATCAGGTGCCACATGTTCTTTTCACTGGCCCTTGGGTGAACACTCTGAACTGCCCTTAAGTGAATATGTTCTCCTAACTTTTCAATCTGTTTTCCAGCACTGAATAAAGAGGCAGGCACCTAAATCAGGGATTTAGGTTCTCCCACCTAAACGGGATAAATGCTGTAATACAGCCCTGGGTCTTTGTCAGACCCAGAAAAGTCAGTCAGATTGTGATGCGTTGCAATTCAAGAAAGATCTTATTCTCAAACATTTTTACAGTGCCTTGTAGATTCATTTTATCGCAAAAAAAAAACCTGCAAACTTGTCAACACCCCAACATATTGAGCTTTACATTCTGTGAGCATTTTTTACCATTGTCTCATTACTGTTAATGTAATTTGTTGTTCTTATGTAAGAAAATGGTAATACATTTGAAGCTAGATGTTGGTCTCCTCTCCTCTCCTCTCCTCTCCTCTCCTCTCCTCTCCTCTCCTCTCCTCTCCTCTCCTCTCCTCTCCTCTCCTTCATTTTGCTGACTCATATCTTTGTTACTGAAAAACAGATTTTTTTTTCCCCTTCTGTACTTGAAAAGCTGCTGTACTGTTAGTGAATAATTAGTGTTTCCAAAGGACTGAACTTAAATTTAACTACACTGATCCCTCTGATTGAATGAAAAGTGTGCAGCTTAATCCTATGCAATCTTTTTAACATTAAGAACATGTTTTTTACCAGTTAGCATTTCAGTGAAGTAAATTTTGGAACAACTTTGTGACAATCTCTGTAAATCCTAGCAACCAGTTCTTAGTTAAGCAGATGCTTTCTCAGTGGGTTCTTTAAATCTTCCATAAACTTTTTATATTCTTCTTCCATGGGTTTTCATATTTTTAAAGTTGAGAAATACTGGTACACATTTCTCACCTGCTTAGCATTCATTTCTGTTTCATAATCCCTTTACAAACAACAGGTTTACTGATTATAAAACCTCCTAGAAGGCATTCTTACCAGTGTGGGTCTTTCTTACAAAAACGGGGGAAAAAAAGAAAAGAAAAAAAACCTGAAAAATGGTGACTTGGAAATGAGCCACCTTTATTTTGTGGGGTTTTTTTTAGTCAGTTAGTTACCCCAGCAACCTAGGTTCTTGTTTTCTGGCAGAAGACAGATTTCTTTGGTTCCATCGTGATGCAAAGCTGAAAGGAACAGAAAGACGAGCAATGAAAATTCACGATTTTATTATTTAAATATGTGAATGACCACAAGCTGCAGCCAAGCCATGGGTCTTATCCACAGTGTCCTTCAACACTTATTCAATCCCTTCAGTGCTGCAATACTTCATTTCCATTAATTAAATAATTACACCAAACTCTGTGTAAAGAAAGCATTCAGATGAATTCAGACTATTCCAAAATAGTCATTCAGTAAAGCTGAAGCTCATATTATTATGCTGTGAATTGACAAAGATTTTATTTCCTTTACCAGAGATTAACTCCCCACATTCCTCCTCCCGCTCCCAGCAAAAAAAAAAAAAAAAAAATATATATATATATATTTTACATAGGCAATAAATGAAAGTTAGTTCTCACAATCTTAGCTTTTACTTAACATTATAAGCATAACTTTATAATCTTGAAGGGCTAATACACATTAAAGAATAATTTCTATGAAGTTGTTTGATTAAAAAAAAAGTTCTTGCTTACATAAGATGAAGTGCACTGTTATTAGTGAGAGAAAAAAAAAAAACAGCAGTGTTTGAACAGCAGTGTTTGTAATAAGATTATATCTTGGCCATTATGACAATACAGAACTGTTGTTTATTATAATCTATGGTATGTGTAATCACAAAACACTTTACCTTCAGTTATTCACATCTCAGGAGAAAAAGGAGTATTTAAATCTGAGAGAAAAGCAGTAGAAATGAATTTACTGGATAATAGATTGCAAAGACTTGACGGGAGAGAAAATGAATTCAAGTGAAATGATGGTTAAATTAGTACTTACAGACCAGAGTTTGCATAAAGAAGGCTAGAAGGCTGCAAAAACCAAATGTGCATTGCAATAGAATAAACAATGACATTCAATGGAGTGGTCTGTATGACATGCAAAGATGTCATATTATGCCTTTGACAACTGCTCTTCAGTCTCAAATATTCTTCTGCACTTCTATACACAGTACAAATATTTGGCAGCCAATATGTCATTGTGTAGCAGGTAAATTAGAGACAGGATATCAGACAGTGGAGATAACAATAGCATAAGTTGGAAAAACATAAACTGGATGGTTTATATACTCACTTGCAGCCACCAGCCATTACAATCACAAAATGGGGGATGAACTGATATCTGCCTATGGAAGAAAATTCATTTTGTTTACTGCAAAACTTCTTTTAATAAACCTAATTTTGGTGCTATATATGTCCATGAAAAAATGGAGATTTTGAGAGAAGTGGAGGGCGGAAAAACCTAAAATAAGATTATGTGTTGTACTTATAGACAATTCTCAAGTGCCTAGGGAATTCAGAATTGGCATACACTCTGAGCCCTGCTGTAGTGCCATATGTGAACACCATTCTCTGGAGCTCACTATTTTTTCACCTTTAGATGTCATATGAATTGCAAACATTTCTGTACTGTTTTATGTGAAATATACCAAGTTCATTGACAAAAAATATATATTCTTCTTCTGGAAAAGTTTCAGCTTTCCTCTCTGTGAGGTCACTGTCAGCAACATTTGGAGGAGCTTGGAGCAAAGAACACAGGTTCTTTCCAAAAAGGAAAGAGAGATTAATGATCACAGGAGAGATGTAAAGAGAGACATTCACCATGAAGATCGTGAGACATTTACAGACTTTTTGCACTAAAGGAAAACAGGAGGGCTGGACAAGTTGATGATTTCAGTGCAAGATCAAAATCTTACACTTTTTAATATAAATAAAATACAGTATAAGATAACTAGGAAGAGTACAAGTATAATGAGGGTAGGTTTTAGAACTGATGGATGAGTCTTTCTGTCTTCAAGAGCCTCACTATGCTACAGGATCACACATCAACTTAAAGTAAGTAAATTGCAGTGGAAAAATCACCATGAAAATGGAATAGAAAGGTGAAAAAATGTAGAAACATAATTTACAAAAGTAGGCTGTTTCTGTTTTCCACCTGTTCATGCAGCCACTATGCAATCCATTCAAACTAAAGCTAAATTTTTAAAATATCTGATTTGGCTTCTATGGAACCAAAAAAACAAATGCCTTATATTCCCATAATCTCACAGTAACTTTTCATATTGACAGGGTAAAAATGCCTCCAAAACAAATTGTCTCAGAGGTAACAGAATCATCATGTCCATTGGTAAAAAGGATATGTGCATATGCACTCATCTCATTTTATTCTATCATATATTGATATTTTATTAGTAGAGTGTGTATATGCATAGCACATCTTTAAGAAAAAATACTGTACCTGAGATCAGAGATTAACTATTTGGCTACTTAGCTAGAATCATCTAGAGATTTGGTAACATTTTGCTTGATTATTCAAATCAGATAACTATTAGAACTTTCTGGCCTTAACCCATTAAGACTTTAAAGCATGGCTTCTGGAATTTAATTTTAAATCCAGTGAAAACACACTGGAAGTGTGCAACTCCAGTTGTTTTAAAAGGGATTGCATTTTAGGATCTACATTAGAGAATTAGCATGAGTTTAAAATGTTTCTATGGTGTGTACTCAGTATTTTGTTAGGTTTTTTTAAAAAAGGTTGCTGATGTTTTAATCTTCGTTTAATAACTTTTTTGAGATCTGTAATTTAAATACATACTTTACTTTCCAAATATGAAACATGTAGTTCAGGTCTGTAAATTTACCTTAAAGAACTGGATTGAAAGAGACTATGTTAGGGACTCAAATCCTTGATTTAGGTATTTGTTTTGCTTCAAAGCTGCTTTTGTACAATTAATGTAGTTGAGTGTTCAAAATGTGTTCAACTTCTCCCAAAATTCCTTCTTCTGTAAAAGTTCTCAAATAAACAAACCTTATAAAGTTTGATGTGATTTTTGATAAATTGCTCAAAAATAAGAAACAATAGGTAGAAATTATGAATTTCCACAAAATTTGCAGAATTTTAGTATATTCTTCAAGTATTTACTTTTCAGCATATTTATTGATGTTCCAGAAGAGAGTGTACTTCAGATAGAGCAGTTAAGTCCAAAGCTGTCTGAAAGTGTTACAAATGATCTCATGTTAAACAGTAGTAGAATGGCAAATGACATTAATCACAGAAGTCGTCTGGAAAAAGTGACTATAAATTATATGAATTTTGACATTAATTTGCTCTAACCTAGCCACTACTGCTTAAAAAAAGACAGTTATTAGAATATGACTTCTCAGGCTGAAGAAGAGGTGATGGGATAGTAAATGATAGTAAGCAATGCAAATTGGACAAGACAGAGAACAGTTATTCACTATTTTATATATTTAAAGAAGAAGGAGGAGGAGAAGGAGGGGACAGAGACTGAATTATCAGTGCTAAACAAAATATGGAACAATTTTGTACAATGAATAGCCTGTGGGATTCCTTATTACAAGATGTTATGGAAACTAAAATTAGGAGTTTGAAAAAGAGTTTAATAATTCATAGAGGATGGATCCATCAATGGCTAGTACACCATGGTCTGGATACAACTCACAATCAGAAAGTTCCTAGGAAATTGATTGCCAGAAGCTAAGTTGAAACTGACCTTACAAATATGCTGTTTGTTACATTTTTCTCTTTTCCCTCAAAACTGATAGGAAAGACAACCTGTAGGAAAACAAACAAACAAAAAAACCCCCACAATCTTCAGTCCCATCCATTAGATGCTTCTTGTTTCAGCTGATGTGGTTTCCCTTCACCCCCCTTCTCTTTCCTTCCTTTTCAGCTGGTGAGTAGTCATGTCACTATTGTTCAGATTCTTCACATAATCTCATTTCCAATTGTATTTTCTAGAGATCCTTTAATCTCAGTACTGTCCATCTTCAATTTGATTTACATTAAAACTGAAAATCTCCCTTACATATTTGGAGGAATATAAAAAACTTATTTATTTCTCTAGGTAAGGCATTATATAATTTTAATTTAATTTCTAAGTCTTGATTATAGTTGTTACAACGAAACCACCAAAACCTGTTCACTGTTACAGCTGTTTGCCTCCTGATAAAGCACATGGAGTTTCACTGGATAGTGTTGCTTCGTACTCAAAAGTCATGTGTAGAGTTATTGTTCTTTTAAAAACTGCCTTCCTTCCAGGGTTAGATGCATTTGAAAAATGAACTGATTGATCCAGTGAGACAGTTATTGTTGACACAAAGTCAGCAGAAATCAGAGATCTGGTATGTGTGCATTCCTGTTTTGCATTTGCTGTGGAAAAAGTAGGTGTGAATGTGAGACCTATTAACAAAGATTTCCCTGTAAATATAATGTATTAATGTCAAAAAACTGGAGGGACATCAGTGTATAAAACCTCATGTACATATGTAAAGGAAGATGATTTCAAACCAGAGAAGGTTCAAAGAAGAACATGGAGTGATTAGTAAAGCCTGTTTTCCAAGAACAACAAAAGCTGTTTGTTTTAAAATAACCTGCACTTAATTTCAGTATAACTTACAATTTAATGTCAATCACAAAGTCTATGACTTACTTGAATCAAGTATGAGGAAGTTGGGCATAAAATAGGATAGAAAGAGTGGATGATAAGATGGAGGACTAGGAAAAAATATGTAGATGAGACGATGAGGAAATTACTAAGATAACCTCTGCCACAGATGAGGAGTAGAGCAGGAGCATAAATATGAATGCAGGAGACAAGCTACAAATCTTGTTCCTTCTTAAGGAGATGACTGAGCCTAATGCCAAGGAAGAGGTTCATCATTCTTCCATTTCTCTTTTTCATGAGGACTGTTGCATGTTTCTCATTCATTATGTCCTACAAAGTAATCTCTGTTGGGGTGGAGGAAAAGATGGATTTTCTAAGCATTTTGCAGTTATATCCTAAATTAAAGGCTAATTATTCTAGCTTCACGTTCTGCTACACAGATTATGATTGATGAAGGTGACAATATTTATAGAGAAGTTCTCAACAATCAACTATGAATACTGTAGCAGTTCATACCTCTCTAACATCAATATCCTCAATTCAGATACTTTAAAAAGGTGTTCCCTTCAGAGTAAGCTTTCTCTGTAAATGAAGGAAAAAATGGACATGTTATGGTTACGTCAACCTTAGATGAAAGCAGGTCACTGTGTGCCCTATATTCAGTTCATCTGAAGGCTTAAGAAAACAATGAAGGATGTTCCTGCTTTCCAAATATTAATAAAATGTAGTCTCCCTTATAAACAAACAAACAAACAGAAATATAAAAATTTATAAATATGGGTTGCAATGTTGTCTTTTTGTCTTTCTGTGCAGATAGCAGGAAACATAAATTGACTTATTTTCATTAGTGAACATCCATGGGTAGAAATTAATTGTTAAATAAACTATCAATGGACCAGTTTACATGTCAGTGTTTAAGAATACAGACTTTTCAAAACTGTCATGGACAGTTATACAGCCATACATTATACAGCTGATCACCAATATCATTGATGTACTTTGCTTTCACATTATAACAAACTTCTCAGGGATGCAATTAGAGATGTTATATGAAAATTCTTAGCACTTTTAGCATTTATGACTTTCTAAGTATTTTTACCGTGGAAAAACACAAGAAAATCTTTCTAAATGAAAGACAAGGAAAAATTGTATAAATATTTCTGTACCTTAAAAGTACTTTGTTTGAATTTTAAAAATTACTTATGCCCTTTTTGTCTATGAAAAGCCAGCATTTGCAGAACCTAATAGAATTTCTATTTCTCCACGTTTTAAGAAAATATTATGCAGTACAAAGGCCTTATTCTGCATATTATTTATTGATTTAGGTACGTTTACTTCCTTTGAATACTTACTAAACAGAACTGTTGTTTTCTGAATTAATTTTGCTGTCTCAGCCACATTGAATCATAGACGCTTTTTTGGCTTCCATCTGAATGAACAATCTCCTAGTTAGACACACTGGATTTGGAGTTGGGTCAATAAAAGCTTTACTGTGTCCTTTCTCTTTCCTCACACAACTCACAAAAGAGAACTAAATTCCATTCATCCTTTCACTGGCCACTGTGGAATCTTTAGCAATGCGATTCTGGCTGGGATAGGAAACATGGCAAGAAATTGGAAGAAACACAAATAAGAATTCTTTATTCCCCATGCATGCTGCCCTGAAGATCTGTTGCCACTGGGGATGCATGTGAATTTCCTGCGCTTTAACTATTTGTCTTTGCCACTGAATTGCTTTGGAAGTATAGCACTTTAGATATCAAAAGAAGATTTAGCTTAATCCTGCTGAATCTGATGTGGTTAACTAAGTTATTTGCAAAAAGACTGTTTTGAGAGGTTCTTGGCAATATGAACATAAAGGTTCATTGAACAGGTCTCATGTGAGGAGTTCTTTTTCACTTCTGAGTAACATAAATGTTACCATAGATCAATAAAGTGCTTTTACTCTAATTTTTGTGGACAGATGCAAATTCAGATTTTCTGGTGTACCAAATAGTTATTTGCAACAATGCAGTTAAACATTGCATTTTTGTTGCTATTGCTGTTTGCTCTCTTTTCAGTGCTAAATATTGCTCTTGTAGATAACACCTTCAGAGTAAATACTGCTGATGATAAGAAAATATAATCATTTTAATTTGTAGACATTCTCAAGATAGTTTCTGGTTTGTTCTGTGTTTCTTCAAAACCTGCAGTATGTATTATCAGCTTTACTCTCCCAGTCTTTAAGAATTTTTTCTTTCCCTCATTTCCATACTGATATCCAATGTGCATAAGTAGGAAGCATTTAAAAAAAAAAAATGTTCCTAGCATATAAATTGTTTTCCTATAATCTTAAGCATGGTCATACTTCCTCCTCAAGGATTTACATGCATGTATGTGAGAAAAGCAGATCCTACTGAGCATACCCAAATAGCCTTTTTAGGCTTAAACTCAGGATCCACCAAAGGCCAGACAGTTTTGTCCATGTGTGACACAGTAGTCACCCAGAGATACTAGTGGTAGGAAATAGCATGACAAAAAACACCTTTTCGTAAGCTCTGATACTACATCAGGAAAGTGAAGTTTTCTATAGACGTATATTCTTTCTGTGCAGTTACAATCAAGAACAGTGTACCTAGCAGTGCAATTGAATTATTCTGATCTACAAGACCTTAATGGCAAACTGCGTATTTAAAACAAGGTTGAGCAAGGACATTCTACTTGTGCATTGTATCCACAGAAAGACCTGGAACTTTCACAGAAGAAAAATAGTTTGGAATAGGCCTGTAGAGATAGCTAGTTTAACTCCTTGATACAGCAGGTTCCCTAGAATATGTTTGCACTCAGAAGCATTCAGGAAGGTTTTAAATATCTTCACTTTCTGTATCTCTGGACAGCTTGTTCCAGTGTTCTGTGTGGACCTGGCAGTGTTTTTCATTTTTTTTTTTCCTTCTCAAATATCTGGGTGGTTGAAGTTCACCATGAGAACCAGTGCCTGTGATCCTGAATCTATTTTCAGCTGCCTGTGGAAGACCTCACCAAATTCCTCTTACTGATCAGGTGGCCTGTAGTAAGCACTCACAACTGTGTCACCCATATTAGACTTGTTCCTTAATATGCACCCATAAGTTCTCTACTCATTCACCATTCATCCCCAGGCACAACTTGACACACTCATATTGTTCTCGCACATGAAAAGCAACTCCACCGCCTCACCTTGTTCATCTGTGTTTTCTAAAAAGGACATAACCATACATGAGAGCATTCCAGTCATGTGAGCTGTCTCACCACGTCTCCACAATTGCAATGAGATCATGATTCTGTGACCACACACAGATTTCCAGTTGTTCCTGTTTATTCCCCATGCTATGTGTGTTGTTATACAGGCAATCCAGAGAAGAAAAGGAAAAGAGGATGCAGGTTTCTCTAGAAGGGTGCAGGAGGATCGCCCATTGTTGGTGGCTGGCTTTCTGGCTTTTTATTCACTGAAAAGCTGTATCTGTTTACAACATCCCAACTTACATCTCTAATCCCCTAATCAGTAAACACATAAATCATTTTGAACATTTTCTTTCAGCTCATTTGATATGAACTTTCTTGCAGTGGGATTTCAACCTCATCATGTAGAACACAAAGTGCTGTCTGCCTCACAGGAGCTCTGCTGGCTGATGACTATTTAATATGTAATTTTTCAATACAGTCTCAGGTTTTATTTCCTCTTTTTTTTTTTTTTAATATAAAGACTCAAGAAAATAGTTTTGAAACAGTTTAGAAAAGTATGAAGCAGTTTGAGAAAAATCTTTGTTAAGTATTAGTTCTAAATAACCGGGATTCAAATTCAATATAGATAAAGACCTAATTAGTACTATTAGAGATGTAGATTAGATTAATATACTGTTGGTATCCCATATGTAGACTGAAAACCACATTCCAGAATAAATAAATAAAACATGGTGCAATGCAAATATTTTCTGTATAATAAAACCACAGAAAACAATATCTGAGACTGCATGGCCAGGATGTAACAAGAATCTAATACAAATGGATAACAAATAATCACCTTGAATTAAGTGATGATGAACAGATCACATTAAAGTTAGGTTGCAAGAGAATTAAAAGCAAAATTACTGTTAAGAAAGTGTATTTTAATAACTGCAAAAAAAACTGCACTTCATGCTGGGAATTTTGTACTACTCAGTTAAGGAAAAAATAAATTCCTATGTGTGATGTTTCACAGCAGTTTTTGAGATGTGAGTAAATATTATATTACCCATATGAGAAATCCATTTACCCATTTCTGACCTTTATCATGTTAGTGTAAAAACAGAGGTAAACTGGGAGTGTATGAGCAGTAGCATGAACAGATTGACAGAGCAGGAAGTTATGTCTTGAAGGTCAGAGCACGTAGGAGAAAGGTGAGACCTGCCAACTCTCAAGATGAGGTGAACCTTGGAAAGGAAATTAAAATAAATAGTAAAAGATTTTTTAGCCACACACACAGACACACACACACACACACACACACACACACAAAAAAAAAAAAAAAAAAAAGAGCAAATAAAGAGCATTAATTAATTAATTAAATTAAATTAATTAACTAAATTAAACAAAGTTTAGATACGGCCAAGATAGACCCTTTGACATATTTCCTTTTGAAGTTTGCATGATTTTTTTAGGTGGTGGTTGATTTTTTGTTTTTCTTTTTGTTTGACTGTGGGATTTTTTTATTTTTATTTTTTTCTGATAACAGCAGCAAGCGTAGAACTTTACCAAAGATGACGTTGACCTCTTTACTAGAAATGCTTTAAAAAATAAAAAAATAAAAATTAAAAAAAAAAAAACAAGTGTTCGGCTGAGAGGAAGAAAAGCTTTTCCCTAGTGACATATTTTAAATGAAAATTGTCTCCAAAGCATTAAGGTAGAAAAAGAGAACTTGATCTTATCTGAATCTATATAAAATAGTTCAGACGTCAAAGGAGAGGAAAAATAAACATCTCTATGGACTAGAAGGCCACAGAAAATTTCCAAAATGAGAAAGAATAAAACAGAAATATTGTGTAATCCTTATAAAACAGTAGTTTCTTTCTTTTCCTTTAAGCTATTGTATTATTCAGATATCTGTTCTGCAGAATATTTGCAGCTTGTTTTTAGGAGAGAAGACAGAAACGGATAGGTAAAAAGTGTCCCGTGTCCTGCAGTGCCAACTTCAAAGACCTAAAATGTCCAAACCCAAGCAAAATAATTTTTATAATCAATATAAGTAAAAATGCATTTCTATAAAAAAATCTTCATGTAGCTATCTAAATAGGTCAGATGATCTGCTCTTTGAACACATCCATTTCTCTGTAATGTGAACCTAGTCTACCCTGCTAAGATTTGTGGATCAAACTTCTATCAGCCTAAAATCAGAAGAGGCTAAATTCATCTAACAGAATATACCACTGAATTAGAAGAAGTGATTTCTTCTCAGATTCTAAATGCGTTTTGAGCACAAAAGAAGACTTAAAGCAACCTGGTCTAAAGAGAGGTGTCTCTGCCTATATCACGGGGGTTGAAACCATATGATTTTAAAGGTCCCTTCCAACCCAAACCATTCTGTGATTCTGTGAAAAAGACCAGGTTATTAATCAGGAACAAAGAGAAGTCAAAATCTTTAGAGAAAATGCTGGTAGAAATAACGTCAAGCAATCATCTAGCCCCTCCTCCTCATCACAATGTAGAGTCTGGTTTATCTGAAATAACATTCAATAATCAATTAATTAACTGATTGATGTTTATCTCTTTTAAATTCCAGGTGTGTCACTACATAAATAAAGTTCTTTCCTTATGCTGTTGTAGTGTCTCCGATTGCACCTCTCCTAGCTTTTTAGTATCTAAAATACATGTATTATTATTAGGATATTGTTTGCCACACCATATAATCTATCAGAAACCAAACCCAGATATATTCCTCAGGATAGTCCGTTTTAGGAGTTTACAAACAAGACTGAATCAAGCTGAGTTATTCTCATTGCTCTTTCCTGAAAGGGTTGTCTTGATGCATTTCTCTTAAGACTTCTCCAATCATTGAGATTAGTATTCCTGAGCATATTTATTACATTATATTAGGTAGTTTAAACTAAAATCAGCATCAAAATAAATAAATAAAAAATAATAATGATAATGTTATAGAGCCCTGAGGCTGCTTCACTAGCTGCCATGTTGTGTGGCCGTAGTGTAATTGCTTTATAGAGCAGAGCCTGAAACAGGGTAGATACAAGCAGTTTGTACCAATTTGAAGCCAGGAATCATTCCCTGAGTGGATACATTTAGCAGTGTAGAAAGAGCTTATGTCTCTCTAACACAGCTGCAAAGAGAGATAATTGGAACATTAAGCAAAAAGATCTAAGCAGAATCAATAAGGGTCTCCATTTGAAAAGCAGACAAGGGGAAAGATCTTCATAATTCCTAACTTAGATTCACATTTAGATTGTTCACAGGTCACTGGGGAACAAGGAGGTTGGTTCACTTAATACATATTTTATATTCTGTTTTTGGCAACTTTCTAGTCTTTTTCTAGTGTTTCCACTTCTTACGTTTCACCTCTCCTCATTCTGTGCCCTCCCCACCCCATAAAATCTCTCATTTTTTTGAATTTAAGCTGAACGAAAAGCAAGAATTTGAGAATTTCTGATGCAGTTTGTTACTCTAGAGAAGTTGAACAGTAAATGCTAAGAAAAAAAGAATTTCCTTGCTAGTGCTTCATTGCTTATATAGGCTCATAGCATTGTTTGAGTTGGAAGGGACTTTTAGCAATCAACTGGTCCAACTCCCCTGCAATGAACAGAGGCAATGATTAAAACAGTCCTGACTCTCTTAGCGAAGAGAATTTCCTTCAAATTTAAACGTCTAATTCATTATGTTATTATAATGATCTGATTACATGCTTTAAAGGATTTGTGTAGCAACAGTTGACTTTCAAATATATTTAAAATATAAAAGAAGAAGCTAAAATCAAAATTATTAGGACTGATTCTTATGTTACGTCAGTGTATGTTAGGACCAATCCCATAGAAGCAGTACAATTACAGTGAAATAAAATCAGTGAAACGTAAACTTTGCAGTCAAGTTCCTTATGTTTTAAAGAGTATAACCTTTTGTCTTATAAGAGTTTTGTACGTTACTGTGTGAACATTAAGGACTGTGTCTCACTACTTTGAAATAACCACATATTAAATTACTGCAAATTCCTGTCTACTTTTTGGTCAGTGCAAGCACTCTATTCTTTCAAAGAAGTTTGAAAGACACTATTAATTAGACTGCACATTCTTATTTCTATTCTGATGTGTACTCTCATGCTGTCAATGGTTTACAGACTGGTTTGGCCCAGTTCTGTGACTAGTGGGGCAGAGGGATCCACAGATGCATGCCTCCGGAAAAGGGAAACAGGAACCCCGAATAATTAAAAACAGCAGCAACAATCTGAGGAGAAACAAACTAATTTACTGAATATGGTATCAAAATGCAAGATAACATGCTATAATACAATATAATTAGAACTCAAGCTAATAAATCAAATATAGAATCACAGAATCATAGAATCACAAAGTTGGAAACGACCTTCAATATCATCTAATCCAACCATCCTCCCATTACCACTGCTACCACAAGTCTCTAAACCATATATTGTAGCTCTTCATCCAGATGCCTCTTGAACACTGCCAGGGACGGTGACTCCACCACCTCTCTGGACAGGCCATTCCAGTGCCTGATCACTCTCTGAGAGAAAAAGTTCTTTCTTATGTCTAATCTAAACCTCCTCTGGTACAACTTGCGGCCATTTCCTCAGGTCCTGTTTTTTGCCTGGGAGAAGAGTCCAAACCCCTCTTCATCACAACCTCCCTTCAGGAAGTTGTAGAGTGCAATGAGGTCGCCCCCAAGCCTCCTCTTCTCCAGACTAAACAATCCCAGCTCCCTCAGCCGCTCCTCACGAGATTTGTGTTCCAAACCCCTCACCAGTTTCGTTGTCCTTCTCTGGACACGTTCCAGGGTCTCAGTGTCTTTTTTATAGTGCGGGGCCCAAAACTGAACACAGTTCTCAAGGTGCGGCCTCACCAGTGCTGAGTACAGGGCGATGATCACCTCCCTGCTCCTGCTGGCCACACTATTTCTAATGCAGGCCAGGATGCTGTTGGCCCTCTTGGCCACCTGGGCACACTGCTGGATCATGTTTATATAATGAGAGAAAGAGTGAGAACTGAAGGCCTCACCACATGCTGAGGTGAGATGCGCAGTCAGGTTCAGCAGCAGCAATGAGACCTGAAGGAAGAAAAAAAGGGACATCAGGTGACCTTACCAGGGGTTATATCTCCTCTCTGACGCAAAGTGTTCTGGGGTATGTAGTTCTTCTTCTCTTCTGGACAGGTGCCTGGAACTGGAGTATTAACTCTTTAACTCCCAGGGCACTACATGATGTTATGATGTGGAATACCGATAACCAAAAATCACAAAACTATGATACATCCCAATACTGTAAAGTTTTTCTATACCTTACAGTGAAATTGAGATGTTCAGAATGAATACTAGGCATTCAAGCTCAAGAAAATAAAATGATTGCCTTCATTATGCAGCATCTTGTTTGTCTTCAGCAATTCAGAACTGGAATCTAAATGAGAGCTCAACACTACTGGAGCTAGACTTTTTCATTAGGCCAATTTCTGTGAAACTCAAGAGTAAGAAAATACATTTTAAAATAAAAATAAAATACATTTATTATTTTATCATTGATATTCTTTTAACAAATGTGATCTTCACTCAGTATTCAGTCTGAAAGTCAAACTCATTGATAACAGTAATCATTTTTTTCTTTATGGAATTAAGGAGAACAGGAAAGCATTGCTAGAGGATTTCAGGATCACTTTTTAACATTAACTAGAAGTATATGAAGTAATGAAGGGAAAAAAAGTACAAAAAAGATTTCTTCTTTTAAATAAATTATTTTTTAAGGGTTCATATGAATACTTCTACTGCTTATAAAATACAGTTAAAATAAGATTTTAATGACATCTGAAGAAGAGTTTCACACTCCAGCTCCCTTAAATAAAGAAATATATATGGGTATCTGTATATATATATTTGTTTATATTCCTATTTTTATCTACATTCATGGATAACTGTCACAGACAAGACTCAAAACATAATTTGATTATATGACCTGGTTTCAGCTGGGATAATTTTCTCTGTAACGGATAGTATGATGTTATGTTCTGGAATCAGGATGAGAATAATGCTGATAACACACTGGTGTTTTAGTTTTTCCTGAGTAGTGTTTTTACATTAAGTCAAGGACTTTTCAGCTTCTCTCACTACTCTGCCAGCAAGGGGCAGAGGATGCACAAAGAGCTGTGAGGTGACAGAACCAGGACATCTAACCTAAACTGGCCAAAGGGATATCCTGTGACATGACATAGTATTGAACAATAAACTAGGAGTTGGCAAAGGAAGCTGCTACTGCTCAGGAACTGACTGGGCATTATTCAGTAGATAGTAAGCAGCTTCATTGTGCAACATTTTTTTTTTTTTGTATATCTAAATATATGTGTATACATATATACATATATACATACAACATATAATGCACATAGATATATGCTATTACTACCATTTAACCTTTCTTATTAAATTTTCTTTATGTCATGAGTTCTACTGTTTTTTTCTGATTTTCTCCCTTGTCCCACTGAGGGGACTAAATGGCATGTGGTGCTTGCCTGCATTCCAGGCTAAACCACAACTATAGCATTTGCTTCAGTAATTTCAGATTTACTTATTTTGTGCAGCTGAAATGAATCTTTCTATCTTTGACCTTTTGGGAATCAATGACACCTTAGGGCAGAATGCAGCTCACAGACTAAGAAATCTAATTTTATATTAGGTGTTTAATGTCAGTTGAAATGATCCATATCATCCAAGATATCCATATGTCTTGGCATAGGATATGATACAGGAAATGTCAAAAATACAGATAAGAGTAATCAGACTAGTAAATTGTCGACAGTTTATGGGTGGTTCAGCCTGGTTCTATGACTAGTGGGGCAGAGGAATTTCATTAATGCCTCCAGAAAAGGGAAAGGGGACCCCGAATAATTAAAAACAGAGGCAATGATCTGAGGAGAAACAAACTAATTTATTTAATATAGTATCAGAATGCAAGATAACACACTATAATACAATATAATTAGAATCAAAGCTAATGAATCAAATATAATGAGAGAGAGTATCTGAAAGCTGTAGGCCTTACACTAGTGCCAAAGCAATCTTTGCGGTCAGGACGAGCAGCAGCGAGGAGAGTCTGATGATCAAAAAGAGGGATGTCAGATGACCTACCAAGGCCTTTTATCTGTTTCTCCTGAGCAGAAATGATAACAACACAGTGAACAATCTTCTGGGGAATGTAGTTCTTCTTCTTTTCTGAGACAGGTACCCAGAAGTGGAGCATTAACACTTTCACTCCCAGTGTATTACATGATGTTATGATGTAAAATACTGATAAACAAAAATCATAAAACCATGACATAAATCTAGTGAGTAAATTCTAGGAAGTCTAGAAGATGAGTTGTTTTCTAGGCTGCATTGGTGGCGTTTAATTTATGGCTTTGTTGACTAGCTCTCAACTGACTATAAAGAGAGCTTAGACTTACTGAAATATAGATGTCTTCAATCACAGGCTGACTTTCATCTCTAGAGTAGGATCTGATTGTCAAAACTCAAGCATCTACTTACATTCTGCTATTTACTCATTTGCCTGACTTGAGTTGCCAGGAAATGTAAGAGTCTACTGCTAATTTTTATCCCATGATATCTTATATGCCACTGGACATTTGTATTTATGTAACTGGATCCTGACCTTACTTCATTCTATTTTGTTTTTTTTCCTTGATTCTTCTTCTTTTTAATATTTTAAATAATTATTGTTTATATAAAGCTATAAATAAGAGGGGAAAAAAGGCATTTTTACTGTGTTGGAATCTATGCTAAGCTTTTAAAAGTTTACAAGCAAAGGTAAGAAATATGAAGGCTGCAGCTTGCCTTACTTAGCATAGATCCCTTCACTCTAAAAATGAGTGTCTGAACTCTACGTAAGTTTTTGTACAATAACACTATATTTTATTTACATATAATGCAGGAAATACTCTACTGAATGATTCACCTACTGATATCTGTGTATTTTTGGATGAGATCAATAATTTCCTAAAATGTATGTCTTCACTGACTGAACGCTTTCTGCATGTTTCCACAGATAACATGAAGATGATTACATTTGACGTAATGAATCCCTCATGAGCTTGATGGTCATCAAAAAAAATTCTGCTGCCTTCCACAGTAATCAGGCTTTTAGGAAGAGGAATAGTCTTTAAGAGGTAGTCAAGACTAAGTAGGAAAAAAAAGTTCATTTGGCACGAACGGAAAGAACATATATTTAAAAAAAAAAAAAAAAAAAAAAATTAAAAAAACCTGGAAAACTTTCCATAAGTAAAATGAAATAAAACAAAATGATAACATTTTTGGTAAGATTTTCTCACTTGCTCTACAGTTATGGATTAAAATCCTACTTCTTGCCAGCTACGCATATCTGTAGGTCACTCTGAAAGTAATGTCTTCATGTCTTTAATGTGTTTATCTCCTAGGAAACTACAAAAGATGTGGAGCACAATAACACTGTTTGATAGAACACATTCTCAACTGCAAAGCATTGTTTTTCAACATAGTCACCACTATTAGCTATGCATTTTTTGCCACTATGACCAAGAGCCTACATTCTGCACTTGTAAAAATCTGCACCAGCAGGGGTTACCCATTTTTTTCATAGCTGCTATTACGGTGTTATTGCTAGGAAAATGTTGCCCAAGCAATCCATCTTTTATGAACTCAAACTTATGAAAGTCAAAAGGCACCAATTCCAGATTATACATTGGGTGTGATAGGACAGTCCAGTCAAGACTGGCAATGTACTCCATCATCTTTATATTCATATGGGGCCTAGTGTTATCATGTTGCAAGAGGAAAGCTGTTTTTTTTTTTTTGTTCCTCTGGCCTGACTTTGGAAGTTTGAGCCTTCAGCTTAGTCAATATCACGATGTAGCAGACAATTTGGCTGGGTTCCAGAAAACCCAGAAAGGATCCAGAAGGATCACCCCTTTCCTATTCCAAAAGGTGGTGCAAATCACTTTACCTACTCAGGGCTGCATCTTTAATTTTTCTTTTTATGGGGAATTCACGTGGCCATGTCATCACTCTACGTACTGTTGTTTATACTCAGACTCATAGTAATGACACCATGTCCCCAATAATTATGTGATCCAGGAAACTGTCACCTTTATCCTCATAGGCCCTGACAAACTTGTAAAACAGTGTTCTTTTTGTTCTCGCATAAGCATTTGTGGGACCCACCTGACACAAATTTTGTGGTATTCTAACACTGCCAACATCGTTTCATATAAATTTCTTGACTAACACTTCAAGCACATACAAAAATTATTCTATTTATCTCATTAGGGAGACTTTAGTCTGAAAATCATAGTACGCATTTGAATTTTAACGTTCTCCACAGAGAAATTTGGAGACTATATCACTGCATTTCTGGAGCGGTATTCTCCAGGAAGAATATAAATAGGACTGTTTTAGTGGAAGTCACAGTATGCACAAGATAAATTTCAGCAAACTGAAAATAATGGAGATTTTTAAATGAAATTTGTCATTTATACCAATATCCTTGTTCAGTCTTTGTTTGGCAGTGCAAATCTTTGCCTGTAGCAGAAGGAACTTTACTGCTCATTGTTTCTTTTTGGTTTACCTTCAAGAAAACTATCTACAGTAGCATCTGTTAATGTCAGCAGGGAAGCTTTTTCAACCATAACTGTACAGAGGTAGGATACAAATGTGTAAAATCATTACATAAATTACTTATGCATTGCTGAATGCACTGAAATTTTCAGGCTTCACTTGCAGATAATTTGTGGAGCAGATGTCCCACCTTTTCTACAGTGTTACATAGCAAATATCCTTAAGAGCAAATATTTTTGAAATTCTCAGAATGATAGACTAGTTTTCTAATGCTAGTAAGTTTTTTGAATGAATAAGCATTCTAATAGATTGATGTATTGTGTATAATTCCAAGCAAATGAGTTATAAAGCGCCACTTTGAATTACCTAAATCATTAAAGAAATTGTAATCTGAGCTTTTTGAGTTTGATCCAGCTATCTATGCAATTTCAGGAACTCAGCTGTAGTGAATAACTTTAACAAATGTATCATTTTTATCCTTTCTAGACTTTTCAAATTGTCACAAAATTTATTTGAATTATTTTCTTTTCTGAAATAATTCAACATGTTCTCTTGAAACAAATTTGGGACTCATAAGTTATATTAGCACTTTTTAATGGGCATTCATATTTGGAATTTCACTGACTGGTTTGGATTAAGCATTCCTGTTACATTAGCAGATTCTGTTGTGTGGATACATAAAGCATACTCTTGCAGTAAAGTTTCTCATATGATCTGTTTATCCATCTATAAGTAAATTTTTTATTCTTACATATACCACTTTACAGCCGATGTATTCTGATGTTTGCATGGAAAATTTCAGTCCTACTAATTTTTAGCATACAGTTTTTGACTGCACCCACAGTGCAATGATATGATATGAGACATAGTTTCATGTGCCAGAACAAGCAAAACAACTAATTGGAAATCATTTTTTTTAGAAAGAATTCTAGTACTTGTATATCTGTAGAGGACTAAATTCAATCTTTGGATTTGCTCACTTCCGATATCAGCAAGCTGAATTCAAAAACTCATTTCTAAAACTATTGCAGCTCAGACCCATTTTCAGCTATCATGTCTTAGTCAAATCATACTCCAGGAAGAAATCTGGCCACCGTTAACAAGGAGAACAGTCATTAATATTATAGTCTGCTTTTATTCCTTTATTAATGTTTGTTAATTTGAATGCGGTTCCAAAGATCGTGAATTCCCTCTGTGAGCCAAATGTGTTAACTTGGATGGTAGGTTCAGCCATAGCTGGCACAAACTGAATCTTCAACCAAAGGGAAATGCATATCTGAAATAATCTTTAATTATACTCACTATTTTGTCTTTAAGTATATTAACTCGGTTTTCACTGCAGCACTTTATTTGTCAAAAGTCTCACTTGTCTTCACATATCAAAGCTTGGAAACCAGGGACTGTTGAGTCAAGATATGCTCTAAAATGCATTTTTTTTTTGTGCCACTGGGCATTTCATGCTCTTACGAGTGATTTAAATTCACTTTAATCAAATGAACACAAAAAAAGGTTATGTAGACTGTACTATGTTGTTCTTAAGTACAAAATATTTGTCTTAAAAGGAATGACTCATCTTCCCTTTATAAAAAATGCTTACTGTTCTCCTTTCCTCATCAGTGGTCACCTGTTTTGCTAAAGCTGAATTGACCAGCTTCTTCTCTGTTCAGCTCTTTACTTCTCAGTTGAACAGAGGGGTACATGCAGAAGCCATTGCCATGGACTTGGTCAAGGCAACTAGATGGGAGTACCTGTATAAACACGCATACTTTGCACCTTGACCTCATAGTCATGCCCCATTATATCCCTGTGTGTCTTGTGTCATGGAAACTTTGTAGAGAAAATTTTCTATCAGTCTCCTGCTGTGCACTTCTGCAAATCAGGATTATTGTGTTTTCTTTTTATTTATATACATACAAAGGAAATCACCTCTTTGTCTTTTGCAAATGAAAGCCATGCTGAGGTAGTATATATACTATGAGATAACAGCACAGCTTGAGTGCTAGATCCAGTGTTCCATTTATATGTTTCAAAGCTTTGATAATTACTTACATCAATTTTAAGATAGATAATTATAAATACTGCTAATGCTTTGATAAAATGACAAGTGTAAAGAACTGCATTTTTGTTTTAATATTAACCATGTATTTACTCTTTGATCACCTCTGATTAAAGATCTCTTCCAAATGGTAGTAATCTCTTAATCATAGATGCATTTTAGAATCTTTTTATGATTTAGATTATGCCCAGATCTCTGCTTACACTGGAATTTAATGATCCCAATGGAACATTTCACGCAGGAAACTGAAGGTTTTTCAAAGCAATAACATTCTGAAGAAAACCACTAGTTTTGCCAAAACTTTCAATCCAAGTGTGACTGACAATTACTTTGGTTTCCTATGCACAAGGTCTTCCAAAGGACTTTGGCTATCCCAGTACCTTGGCATCCAACATTAAAAAGATCAATTTCTATTCTCCAAAAAAAATTGTTCCTTTTCCCTCACTAGCGGGAGTTTTTTGTTGTTATTTTGGAGTGTTTTTTTTTTTTTTTTTAAAAATGTTATTTTCGTTATACTGTAGGATTTCTCCATTTTCCAAATAGCAAATTTTTTTACAGGGCAACAAATCCACAAATCTTAATAAATATTCATTGCAATTTCTGACAACTAGTTTTTCTTCTTGAAATATCTCAACGAACTAGCTCTCTTATGTAGAGTATATTTATCTTTCAATGACTGAGAACATATTGACTAAGATAATTGTTTCATATCTGTCTGAACACCTTACATTTCAGTTAACTTTTCTTTCCGCAACTTAAGAAAGCACATCAGAAATCAAGGCAATGAACATGTCTTCTCCATATTTCTTTCTTATCCCTAATGCCAGTACTCACATCTTATTAGAAGGGTGCTCAAGATTTAAAAGCTGTATATATTTAAAAAGAGGAAGGTGATTTGGTTTAGTATGCATGGAAACAATAAGGTGATTGTGCAAGCTTGAATTCGAAACAGCGTGGATGAACAATCAGGGTGGGCAGATACACGGGTCTGACTAAAATAATTTTAGAGGAGTCTCAGGTCCCCTCTAACTCTTAAATTCCTATAGCTCTGTAGTAGGAAGTGTAAAGGAGCTTGAAAAATTCCCAGTCATTAAATCATGAGGACACACAGAAAATACATGGAGATATGATACAAGAGCAATGGCAAAAATTGTGTCCATTAGTATAATTAAGATAACAATTAACAATTATAGAACAAGGGGTAAGGGAAGAGGAAACTGTGCTATAGAGTCAGTACATAAAAGTTAAAAACTTCAAAGCCCAAAATCTTGTTTGCACGGAGATAAAGTAAAACAAATTTATTTCCCTGTAAACTAGAATACACAAATACAAGGTATTTGTCACCCAACATGGGTTAGGAGTTTCCTCAATGGGAACAGATTGCAGGAGTGGATAAAAACAGGTTCAGCATTTGTTCTTTGTTAGGAAAAAAACTTCATTGTATGCTAAACCAATGAGGAGTTAAATGGATGTAGCCACCTCACAACTGTCTTTCTTCCCTCAGACTACCACAAACCTGTACAAAGTTGTAAATCTCTGCATGATATTATTATCTTATTATCAGCAGATAACATTCTTGTTAAAATGTGATGACCAATGGGTATGATCTTTGATACAGCCCAGTGGTTTCAGAGCTAAGCAAGACCTATCAGTATTTTGAAAGAAATACACCTCTGTTATTATGTTGACTGTAATAGCATGCAGAAGGTAAGAGTATCTATTTCATTTTTTTAAAGTAATTCACTCAAGGAGCTTTTAAATGAAAAGAAGGTGGTAAATAAAGAGGTAATTGATAAAGTTGAGACAAAACAACCGTTAAAAAAGGGATGAGAGACAATGGCCAAGACCAAGAGTCTCCACACAGGTCCCTTAGATACTTCAGTCTTTGGAGGTCTGCCTGCAGTTTCGAAATTATAAGAAGGTAGAGTCAAGAAAAATGTGATGTTTTAGTGAATATTTGAAGGGGCCTATGTAAAGTCTAAAAGGGATGTTTAGGGGAAGGAGTAGTAGGGAGAAACAAATGAGGAATAGCCATAAAGGGCCTGGTTTTCTGCAAAACTGGTCCTGATCAGTGTGCTTGTTTGGCTGAGCTCTGCACATAATCACTGCAGTCTGTTCTGTCTTTTTTTAAATCTTCTGTTAACTTTATCTCTTTGTGTAATCTGACGCATGCATGCTACAGGAACTTGGTGCCAGCTTCTAGGGAAACTAGCACTATGCCAGCTCCTAGAGTTGGGCTAAAGCGTGAGTGTCCTTGGGTTTTGTTAACAGCTACTGGAGCCAGTGGGGTCTTCTACTCCCACTGCCACTGGTGTAGGAATGATGTCTGTCCTAAAACTAGACAATGGGGGATACTGTGATGAGTGATGTTACAGAAGCCTCAGGTCACAGCCCATGCTGTGCTGGCTGCTAGTGCTGTTTCTGCCCCAAAACATGTGGTGTGTGTAGGGTGTGTGTGTGCATTCACTGTCAAACCTCACATTGGGGCGGGATCTGAGCAGAGTGCCTGTCAGGCAGAGGGACTGTGCTGGTGCTTGCAGCACCCACAGTCATGCTGGTGAGCCTGGAGATGTGTGTCTGAGTGTCTCTGGGTTAGGTGTTCAACTTTGATATGGATTGAACTTACAAAGAATAAAGTGGCAGCTGAACCCTCAACTTGGTCAGAGACTCAAACTCTTGCAATCAGGTATGAGGAATCCCCAGATGTGGCTGATGTTGAGGGTTGTGTATACTTATAATGTTCTGTAAAAAGTGATAATTTATTCAAATTTATTTATCACTATTCAATATAACTGTAATTAGATATGAATGAAGCTTGAACATGCGCATCATTTTTCATATCTCCTAATTATAGCACACTTCAGCAAAGCAAAGAGCAAATCTCTCCACCTGAGGAGAAATAAAACCATAAAACAGTGCAGACTGGGTGTCAACAAGCTGGAAAAAAACTTTTAGAAAGGATCCTGAGAGTCCTGATGGATGCCAAGGTGAACACAAGCCAGCAGTAATACAGTAAAGAAGGCCAACAGCCTATTAGTCTGCATCAGAAGTGTTGCTAGGTCAGAGGAGGCAGTTCTTCCTCACAGCCCTGGTAAGGCCACATCTGAAGTATTATGTCCAATTGCAGTCTCTGCACTATAAGAGAGTCCTGGAGCTACCATAGGGAGTCTAGTGAAAGGTCCACAAAGATTATTATGGTCTGGAGCATCTCACATATAAGAGAGTGGGACTGATTAACATCCAGAAATGAAAGCTCAGGGGGCATAAATATCATTAATGGATATAAACATTTTGAAGGGGCAAGGAGAAATAAAAATGACAGAGCCATGCTCATCTCAGTAGTATTCAATGAGCTGACAAGAAGCAGTGGGCACTAGTGAGGTTGTGCATCAAATACTATTTTCATTTTTGGGCCCCTCACTATAAGAAAGACACTGACGCCCTAAAGCATGTTAAAAGAAGGGCAATAAAGCTGGTGAAGGATCTGGAACACAAGTCCTACTGAGGAGCAGCTGTGGAATTGTTCAGACTGGAGACGAGAGGGCTCAGGGAAGACTTAGCACTCTATAGCTACTTGAAAGGAGGCTGTGGCATGGTGGGGTCGGCCTCTTCTCCCACATCACAAGCAATAAGACTAGAGGGTGTGGCCTCAAGTTGTGCAAGGTCAGGTGGAGGTTAGATATTAGACAAACGTTTTTGTGAGAGAGAGTGTTGAGACACTGGAATGGGCACTGCTCAAGAAAGTGGTGAGGTCAGCTTTTACAGTTTCTTCCTGCCAAGTGCAGAACTTAACAATGCTACAATGTGCTACCTCTACTTGTTTCATATCGGTTGTCTTCAGCCTAAAAACAGAAGTCTTAATGATTTTGATTGCTTTCTATCAATTTCTGTGAATTCCGAAGTGATGTTTCAGTGATATTGAAGTAAGCCCCAGCATTTCCTGATGAACAGCAAGTTCATATAATTTGAAATAATGACAAAGGAGTTCCATGCACAACCTTACCATCAACTGATCATTTAAAAAGTAGTTAATTTTGCATGAAAAGAGTCTTGTTCCACTTATGTCTGAATGGTAAACACATCAAATGGGTTAAATAATGAGGATAATCATCTCAATTTAAGTTTCAAAATATACTTCAGATCATTTTTGTCATTCACAGAATAAGACACAGATCTTCCTTCAATAGCATTTGAGATTTAATAATAACAATTGCAGACAAGAAATGAAATTGTGCAATAAACATTGCACTGAAAACAACTGTGCCAAAACTATTTTAATAGATTATAAAAGGAAGTAATTTAAATGTGTAGTTGATTTACACGTGGAAAGATGCCCTTGAATTGACAGAATTTCTGGCACTCCAACTTTTTTGGCAGACCTTCAACTTTTCATTACACAGAGGAAGGAAGAGCTATCTTTTCAGTTAAGCATAGTTACTACATTTATATACTGAGGACTAAGGCTCTGTTTGCACTGCTCTAGCAACACAAATTCATCAAAAGTGCCTTAAATAGGCAGTTCCCTCTGAGGGGAAGGTCTTTATAGGCCAACTTAACTGTAAAATTTTGCTCAAAAGCTGTCTTACAAAAGACAACTTTTTTTTTTATATTTTTTTATTATTATTTTTTTTTTATTGAAGAACTTAACAGATATTCTCTAATACTGCATTGCTGTACACATCATCTCTGGTCACAGAGGTGAGTCTATTCAGGAAGTCATTAGCAGGCAAAATAACTTCCAAGGAACCCTAACCAACCACTGTTCCTTTGAATAGCCTTTGGACTACTTACTGTAGAGGAATACTTAATTATGTCTGTGAATGAGGCAGCAAAAAGAAACTTCACATTAATTTGGCTGTTTCTTTTCCTCTGTTGTGTTTTGCAAAGGCTACTTTTCAAAAGAGATTCATTGGCTGCAGCTGTCTCTGGCCATTCCCTACATTGTTCTTCAGGGCCATTTACGTTATATCTTCAAGTTTTATTCCAGCCTTTCATTTCTCTTCATTTATTTTTAGCTTTATTATCAGCTCATTCTTGGAGAGTCTTCACAAAATGTAGCTTAAGAAAGCAGTTAGTTATAAAATTATGTACCTTTGTGTACCTAATTATTTCTGCAATGTGTCATGACGAGTGAACTCGTCATGACGCATTCTTGTTGCAAGATTTCAGGCAGGTTAAGTGGCTTGCTCAATATCTTAGAGCCAGTCAATACTGAAACATGATTTGTTTCGTGGTAGCTCTGCCATTCTACTGTAAGATCTGTAAGATAATTATATGTTGCAATTTAGTAGAATTTGACTAAGAGCAATGAAATGTTGTTTAAAAACCTACAAATTAGCATACATTTATTTTATCTGAGAACTGGAAGGCAGCATAGCTGCATCAGCATGTTATTGAGCCTACGTTAATTAGTGATGTTGAGAGATATGATTATTAGCTCAATTACAAAACTGTGTTAACACTGGTATATATGTTTAATGATCTAAACTTACATCCCAACTTGAAGTTGTGCAGGACTGAGGGTGTACACCAGATCATCATCACTTTCATGGAAAAAACACTGTCATGTAAACATTGCCAAAGTAAATACCAGGGACAACCTATGGCATTTATTTCTGAAAAAACTACTCAACGATCTGAAAGTAAAGCATAAATACAAATGAAACTGAGGATAGGATAAATTAATCCATAAAAACACCTGTATGTGTTCATAAACAAGTAAGACATGTAGAATTATCAGTATAGAAGTTATACTATGTAATTGAAGGTAAGTAAATGAATAATATATAATTATCAAAAAATGTACAAACTTCTTAAATGTTTTTATTTAAAAAAAAATCTTTGTGCAAAAACGTTTTTGCCTCAGGGAAAAACACCACTATAATCCTATTTCGAGTTAAATCATAACTTTTCTCCTGAAAATCTGACATGCCTAGTATGGCTCTGGTGCTTCAACGGACAAGCAACAGGCATCTGCATTCATGAACAAAATGTGAGAACTTAGAGCCCACTTGAAGTGATATTTGAAAAAATCATGAGAAAGGACCACATGATCACACGCATGTTCATAACTTACCACAAACATAATAAGTTTCTCCAGGTAAAGCACTAACTTTCTATTTTTTGGTCTGCATAAAATATCTAAGTTGGGCAAAACAGCACAAAACGTAATACCTTCTCCACAAACTGGCTGCCCAGTGGTCTGGACAGGTATACACTCCTTTCGGTAAGAAACTGGCTAGAGGGCCGTGCCCAGCGGGTAGTGGTGAATGGAGTTAAGTCCAGCTGGTGATCCGTTTCAAGTGGTGTCCCCCATGGCTTGTTTAATATCCTTATTGATGACCTAGATAAGGGGATTGAGTGCACCCTCAGTAAGTTTGCAGATGACACCAAGTTGGGAGGTGGTGTTGATCCGCCTGAGGGCAGGGAGGCCCTTCAGAGGAATTTAGATAAGCTGGATCGCTGGGCTGAGGTGAATGGGATGAGGTTTAACAAGGCCAAGTGCCGGGTCCTGCACTTTGGCCACAACCCTATGCAGCGCTATGGGCCTGGGGACAAGTGGCTGGATGATGTGAAGGGGAAAGGGACCTGGGGGTGTTGGTTGATGCTCTGCTGAACATGAGCAGACAGTGTGCCCAGGTGGCCAAGAGGGCCAACAGCATCCTGGCCTGCATTAGAAATCGTGTGGCCAGCAGGAGCAGGGAGGTGATCATCGCCCTGTACTCAGAACTGGTGAGGCTACACCTCAAGTATTGCATTCAGTTTTTGGCCCCTCACTACAGGAAAGACATTGAGGCCCTGGAACGTGTCCAGAGAAGGACAACGAAACTGGTGAGGGGTCTGGAGCACAAGTCTTATGAGGAATGGCTGAGGGAGCTGGGATTGTTTAGTCTGGAGAAGAGGAGGCTCAGGGGAGACCTTATTGCACTCTACAACTTCCTGAAGGGAGGTTGTGGTGAAGAGGGGTTTGGACTCTTCTCCTAGGCAACACACAGAACACAGGGAAATGGCTGCAAGTTGTACCAGAGGAGGTTTAGGTTAGACATGAGGAAAAACTTTTTCTCTCAGAGTGTGGTCAGGCACTGCAATGGCTGCCCAGGGAGGTGGTGGAGTCGCCTTCCCTGGCAGTGTTCAAGAGGTGTTTGGATGAGGAGCTGCGAGATATGGTTTAGTGGGTTGTGATAGCAATGGTAATGGGAGGACGGTTGGACTAGATGATCTTATAGGTCATTTCCAACCATGTGATTCTATGATTCTATGAAACAAAGAACTTGTTTTGTTTTGGTTTTGCTTTTATTTTTCCAACTAAATTTTACAAAGAAATAAAACACTCAGTCTGGGCAACGTGAATAATTTTTGCTTTATTCAATTACAGAAAGACTGAATACTACCTGTGTGATTCTGTAGTTACAGCTGAGACAGCATGAAAGTCTATTACTATTCATTGAACCTTGTTTCTGAGGGGAGTTGAATGGATCATTCATTCTATGGTTCACGAGAGTTATCTTGAATCTGTGTACCACTATAAAATTAGTTCTGACCTTGTCAGACTCAAGCATGTCATTCAGATACGGACCATTAACCCTCCAGGAAAAAGACTTTAAAAATTGTGTTTTCCTTATTCTGCATTCTATGATCTCTAATTAACATTATATATTGATTTTGATTTTACAAACTGAACCATCATTTATATCCTTAACACATGAAAGCTATGACCGGTGTATTTTTTAAGAAGATAACTTCCTCAAATAGATGCCAACCAATTGGTCTTAACCTTTATCATCATGACAACACATGCAATGCAGCAAGATTAAAAGAGGTTGATAAAATGGTATAAGTCGCTACCGTGTTCCTTCCTGTGTACTAGATTTATTTAATTTCATGCTGTGTCTGTGTAAAGAAGCTGAAGTGAGTGCTGACCCAACCCTACTGTACTCTCGTTTAACATATTAGTGTCATTTATCCACACAGATGAGTGGGTCTTTTGAGGCTTCTCAACAAAAAGGACTGAGAAGAAAATTTATGTCTAATTATTCACACTGCTCATAGTTAACTCACTACCTTTCTTTGAGAACATTCCGAATAGCAGACTACAAGACTATAATATAGCTTTCCATTCCTCAGCAGTATGTCTATAGATCAATCTGTGATACTTAAGCTTCAGCAAAAGGACAAGTCTCTATTTACATCTGTGTCAACATAGGGAAAGTATGCATTTCCTGAGCCTTGAAAAAGCTCGTGAGTCATGACAAGTCAGGCTTCTGTTTGATGCTAGTTGTCTTGGCTCTGAGCACTGCAGACAAACAAGTACTGCCAAGACAGGAATCTGTCAAGAGAGGAGCTCTTACCATTCTGAGATAGACACCTATAATGCTTAGGATAAACAACTGTCTGAAGGGGCCTATAACTTTTAGTTATTATAAAGAGAAGTTAGATTTGAGCAAGATATTTAATTCTTGGGTAGCTTAATTTATATGAATCTTGACAAAGAGGCTTTAATAGGTACATCTACCTAGGGAGATGTAAACATTAAATAATTTAGTGTAACTTAAAAATTATCCAAACAGCTGATAAAAAGTTGCTCTTATGGCCTGAGTGATTGGTGAGAGAAAAAGTTCAGAAGAAAATAAAGTTTGTGTATAAAAGCAGTAAATTTCTCTGCTTCTAGCTTCCTTTCTGCTCTAGAATTCTAGTGGTTATTCACCAGACTAATGTATTTGGGTTCCTGCACCCTCAGCTAAGACATTTTTACTTTTTTTTTTTTTCTTTCTTTTTTGAGAGCACACTGCAACTCTGGCTACTTAGCTTGACCTCCTTGGCATCCATCTTGACAAACACACTTTACAGTCTGCCATTAGTACACAAAAACAATTGTCCTCGTAGTTCAAACTCACGTGTTCATGACCTCCAATAATATTTCTCATCCATTTCCCATTAACATTCAATAGCAGACACACACGCATAAAACAAAGCATTTTCAGCAGTAGCTAGATAACTACTCTGGAGTGTTGCACTTTTACTGCATGTAAGTTTGGTGGATCCACTGTAACATGTCTAGGGACAGGTTATAGACAGCTCTTGATGACAGAGAACCATGAAGTCACAGCTTCCTCTGTGTCCAGAAAACGGGAGACTGTAACATAGGTAATACTTTGTGATAGTCTAATCTAAGAATCTAAATAGTAAATTGCATATTAATTTGGCTCACTTGGACTGATCTTTATACCAGCACAAACTCTGACCTTCAGTGAACTTGGAGAATAGATTAAGTTTGGTCAACCTCTTTTCTGGAGGAGGAAGAAGGCCCACACTGGCTGATGTGTCTGTGTGGATACTAATCTGTAATATCTCCTTTCTTTTCTTTCTTCCTTCCTTTCTTTCTTTCTTCCTTTCTTTCTTTCTCCCTTTCTTTCTTTCTTCTTTTCTTTCATTCTTTCTTTCTTTTAACATATGTGTGATTTTTTATTTCTTCACTGGTAATAAAACAGAATTACTATTTTTTTTCTAGTACTTTCTACAATGTTAAAAAAAATCTAGCAAAGAAATTCAGAGAAATGTGAGATTATTAAGTAGACTTCGTGGATTATTATCACCAGAGACAACTGAAAAAACAGTTAGGTAACATCTGAAAAATGAGACGATCTGTTTTAATGAGTAATATATGTAATTTAAAATTTGAAAAATACAGTATTTGGCTTTGTGTCAGTGGGACTGGAAAAAACATTTTATCATGTTTATACCCTCCTGTTGAGAACACATTGATTTATTTTATAATAAATCAAGACTCCTGCTGGTCTATGAATGAAGGATTTGTAAGTTTTTGGCCTCTGAAAGTGGTTGGGATCATAAAGGAGAGAATATGAAAGTTTGCAGCAAGGGAGGTAGAGAATCATGCTGGCCAGTAAACACATAGAGAAAAATTAGCAGCTAGCATAAGAGAGTATAATCCATTAAAATGGTGCTTACTTATGGCAGCATTTCATCTTAGATTTCCATATGGAATTGAAAGGGAAAGCCCAGCTATACTACTTCAGTATCAAAGATAATAGCAGCATATTTTTCTCATATCTGTCAAGATGTCTCCAACTTATGGGAGAGTTGAAATATTGATTGTGATATTCTAAAACTTTCAACTTTCAAACTTTCAAACTACTGTTCATGTGAATGTAGTGTACTTAATAAGGGATCCAACAACATTCAAATATGAGAGAACATTGTATTACAAAGCACAAATAACATGACAATTGCCCATTTTGTAGTTATATCTTTTTTACTTGGCCCTTAGATCCTAAGTAGGTCCTACTACATAACATAAGGTTGAATTCCTCTACACAAAGAGATCATCAGACATAAATTAGGTAATCCTCATCACTGAGCATTTGCAAACTAAATAAGAATGATTAAGACCAATTTCCCACTTGTGTCTTCCTGGTTTCCCACAGCTTTGATGGAAATTTAACACTCATATTCCCTCCATCCATTTTAATTTTCATGACTCTATAAGGAAAATGCTTTACTTAATTACAAAACAATATTTATTTTCCTCTGAAAACTAATACTTGCAGTCTTTAGGGAATGATAATAGAAAAATATGTTTGATGATGGAGGTAGGTGTATTGGTTTTAGTTTGATTGGCTTTGTATTTTTGTCTGTTAGGGTCTTGATAGGCCACCCTGGCAATTTTCAGATGAAAACGTTGATGACTTGCCCGAACAACAGTAAAAGATTCAAATGCATTCTCAGGATTTCATGGTGGCATGTTCACTCTGTGTAATGAGATAGAGACTCTGCTATTGGAGAACTCATTAAAAGCAATCATGAAAAACCATGCACAAGAAAGAGGAATTTGAACTAGAACAGAAAGAGAGAAGGGCGAGTCAGGAAAAGAAAGATCACAGAAAGTAAGGCTTATTGTATTAAAGGAGACTAACATGAGCAGGGTTGTTTATTCTAACAAAACAAATGCTGAGAAGGGATATGACTGTCCTCAATATGTGAATAAATAGTAAAAAAGAGATGAAGAAGACACTAAAGAAAATTCTGGCTCAGTGAGCAAGTATGATCACAGATAGAATTACTTTGGAAATCAGAATTAGAAGATCTCTAAACAGAAACATGTCTGAACTAGAAGAGTAGCTCAGGGTTTGCTTTGGGTCAATTTGAAATAATTCTGAGAGAGAACTTAACTAAATGAGACTGAAACAAGTTATTGAATAGATCTCACTTTGAACTTGACATTATTGCTGAAGCTTGAAATAGAAAATGTTCAGAGGGCTCTTCCAGCATAAATTATTTTAGTTTTCTTCTTTAGGATGCATTGTTAATTGATATCAGCCTCTATGATCCAGAATATTTCTTTCTGACAACAGTCTTACGGAAACATTGCAATTTCAACTGTTTTTTTTTGTTTGTTTGTTTGTTTGTTTTTTTAGGAGGGATTTCCCAACTCCAAATATAGAATGGGGAAAACCTTCAGTAAGAAATCCATAAAAGCAGTTGTTTAAATATTTTCTTATAAATATAGGAATGCTGACTCAAGCTGCTATTTTGTCACTCTTGTACATTTTTTATGAGTGCATTAAGTATCACACTGTCAATATTCACTTATATGAAGGTGGTGAAGTCTACACCATGGTACAAGCATGCTGTGTGGTGCCTATAAACCTATCCAGAGTGAAAGACATAACGAAGGATCCCTTAACTCCTTTTCTGCTGACATTTTGATCATGCTCCAGCTACTACAGGAGCAGAAGCTAGAATGCCTCTTCTTTTTCTCTCACCTTCCCCCTTGCTATTGTTTCTTTAGCTTTTCATCATTAAATAATTATTTGGAAACAGCATTATTTGGAAACACTTCTACATATCTATATTGAGACAGATGCTGTAGACTTTACCCAAAACTTTGATCTGAATCTATCTGAGAAAAGACATAATTTATACATGTCATAGTCCTAGGGAATGTTTTAACCACTGGTTATTGCAAAGAAGCTTTTAATCAGTGGGCACTTTAGTTTTTTTCAAATTCAAAGGAGAGTTTTATCTGGAAATTTTACAATACACAGCATATATTAAGAAATACAGTTTGGACATTTCTAATTCTGTGAAACAAAATTAATTGAATGACGGATACTCTACTACGTATAGATGCCAAAGCCTTACTGAAGGAAAAAAAAAAAAAAAAAAAAA